>NC_058132.1:277535416-277616102 GCF_016433145.1 Gracilinanus agilis | reverse complement strand
GAGAGAGAGAGAGAGAGAGAGAGAGAGAGAGAGAGAGAGAGAGAGAAGGGAACAGGGAGGAAGGGAAAGAGGGAGAGGATGGAGAAAGAGAGAAAATGAGAGAAATTTGAAAAGCTTGAAAAGAGCATTTGGGAAGTTTAAAAGAGGGAAAGAATATTTTCCCACCTTCCACACAATCTTGCAGGGCCCTAAGCATCATGTTGCTGGGTTGGGAAGGAGAGGAAAATACATACCCCTACCACCAAGTATTTGGACAAAATGGCGCCAGTGCCAGAATGTAATCCCTCTACATCTACACTCACTGAAGTCCTTCTCTTCCTTCAAGGTTAAATGTGGGTTTTGCCTATTCCATGAAAATTTCCTAGATCTCCACCTTGAAATAGCTAAAATGATCATTCCTTCCCCAAATTTTCTTAGAACTATTTATCTGGAAATGTTCTTTATTTCATCCTTTTTCAATCTTTATAATAATTACCAAAGTGTAACTAGATTAGGGTATCTGAGACTGTCCCAAATCAAGACACTTACAAGGTGCTGAATACATTCCTTAGAGGTGCTTCTGCCCCAGCTCCCTGTGGCATCAGTTGCTGCAGTTTTATCACCAGTGTCCTTCCTACTCTATACAGCCTCACCCTAGGTAGTTTCTATCCCTTGGCACATTTACTTTTAGCAAGATAGAAAACTCAAAATGTTGCTGGTTTCCCTGCTTCCTCCTAGCAATGACATCCCTTGCCCCATTTGGAAATTGCTCTCCCTCTCCTCCAATGAATCCTTAATTCTCCCCAACTTCTGTTACTTGCCCTAGATGAAAATATACTCATTTGTAATATGCCACGACCCTTCCCCAAATTGTAAGCTACCTTGAGGACTAAAATTGTTATCTTTCATTTGTCTCCCAAAGAATCTAGAATAATGCTTGCATGTACTAAATCCACATTTGTTTTTATTTTAATTTGAGAAGGTGCATTGTTATAGTCATTGTTTCCAAAAATATTGAAGGCGACCTAAGAAACTATTGCAAGGAAATAAAATCTATGTTCTTAGTCAGATACACTTGACAATTTTTTCACAGCCCCAATGTTCTTAAAATGTTTTATTTCAAGCAGTCTGGAGGAGTTAACACACAGGAGCCAAGCAAATCAGCATTGAACCTTGTTGTTTGTGTGTTGCTTCTGAAAGCAATATTTGTTTGCATCTTGAGAAGATTGTTTGGGGATTAAATAAGAGCCAATCCACAACTTTAAGCTGTTTTTCTCCATGTCTTGTTGACAGGCCCACTGGATGACTGTACGATGCTTGAATTACAAGTGGAGGATTCTGAGGGCATTGAATACATTTCAACTGAGTTTGGCAGTGAAGTTAAAATTGTCTGGTTCCAGAAGGAAGGATGAACATCTTATTCTAGGACAGCCATAGTCACATAGCACAAAGAAATGTGCAACAGCTCCTGTCTGTGCTCAAAATTTATGATGACTTGTTGTCCCCTTCATTCTTTGTCTTAACCTTCATTTTATATAAATCATATCAGGAAATGCCTGAACCCAAAAGAAAAGCCAGTAAAGGTGGTATCAATCTAAAATCAAGGTCAGAATTTGGTGAAGGACAATTGACTCTAAGGTGTGAACAAGCAAATATATAATCTGATCTACACAGAATCAATAATAAGATATTAGAATTGGCTGCAATTTAAGAGATAATCCAGTGAGGTCAACAAGTCAACATGCATTTATTAAGCACCTAATATGTGCTAGGCACTGTGCTAAGTGCTGATGATGCAAAGAAAGGCCAACAAGTCAAAAATAAAGAACAGTCCCTATTATCAAGGAGCATTCCTTTCCTTTTTTAGATTAGAAGTTCAATGATGAGATAAAATGGCTTGACCTAATAAGAGCTAGCTGAATAGTAACATAGTCAGTGTTCATATCCAGGTTATCTGTCTCCCAGTTCAGCACCTATATCATCCCGTACTCTTATGGGACAAAGCAAAACTGTAAGGTAAAATCAGAAGGCATACATAGCTAATACAGAAAAGTAATTTTATGCTGAAAAGAGAATGGATCCCTGTATTGACCATCTAAAAGATGATGTTGCAGAGCAAGTGCTAGAGGTAGAGTTAGGGAGACCCAAATTTGAATTCCACTTTTGAAATTTACTGTGTGACCATGGCCAGCTTCTCTGAGCCTCAGTTTCTTGATCTTTAAAAAGAAGGCACAATATCTCTAATATCTGTCTCACACAGTTTTTATAAGACTAAAAGGTAGGGAAAACATGCTAAATTCTTTGAATACCTTAAAGTACTATTATTACCAGTATTAGTTGTTAATTACTTTTGTACCACTAGATTATCCAAATAATTGGTTATAATACCAGATGAACCTGCTTTATTCTGATTATAGAGGATCATATCAATGCAATCTAAAACAGTGGTCTCAGGATCAAATTTCCTATATTTGAGTATAGTGCATTTCTCTGTATTGCACAAACTAAATCTCTCTTTGTCATAATAAATATTTGTTGATCTGAATACATTTTTCTGAACCAAAAGATAGTGTTCTAAATAATATAATAATAATTTTTAAACCTTTACCTTCTTTCTTAGAATCAATACTAAGTATCAGTTACAAGGCAGAAAAGCAGTAAGGGCTAAGTGACTTGCCCTGGATCACACAGCTAAGGAGGAGATTGGATTTGAACTCAGGACTTCCCATTTCAGGGCTTGGCTCTCTTTCCACTGAACCATCTAACTGCCCCTAGATAATATAATTTTTGATCCCCTGATATATCTGGAACCTTCATGGCATATGACATTCAGAAAAAAACAAATGATTGGCATTTATATTACTGTTTGGTTCATTGTATTTGCTGAAGGGTATGAAATATAATTTTTAGAATAGAAAAGTTGTATATGATAACAAATGTATCCAGCCTTTCACCAATAACAAGACAAATCAAAGAATTAGAAACACCATACAAAAGTGAACGTCCACTGGATCTGTTCATTCATTGCTGAACAGAAAAAGCAAGATTACTGACAATCAATATAATTCAACATTCATTAAACTACTCTACCTATTCTATGCAAAGTATTATGATAGGTTCTAGGAGAGAAACAAAATTTAGATGAGGCATAGTCCTTCACTTCTTTGATTTTATAATCTAATAGAAGAATGAGAGAGAGAGAGAGGGGAGGGAGGGAAGGAGGGAGAGAGAACACAGATGCATATAATCTCACCACCTTAGACTACGAATCCTTGTGGACACTCTTTGAATCCCTCATGCTTAGCAGAGTGACTAGAACATGGTAGATGCTTAATAAATGCTTATTGACTGACTGGCTGATAGATACCTTTATCACATAACAAGTACATTAAAGGAAAACAATATAAAGTGCCAAAAAGAGATGTGATATGATGGCGAGAGCTCAGAGACTAGATTCAGAAAAAAGGTTCAAATCCTCCTTCTATCCCTTCTTAATTGTACATTCTATGGCAAGTCATTTAAACTCTGTTCTTCATTTTCCTCATCGATAAAATGGGGCTGTATTAAATGCTTATACTATCTACTTCAACAGGTTGTTATGAAGAAAGATCTTTGTGAGCCTTAAGCTGTTTTACAGTTGTGGGTACATTATAATGATGGGGTAATAATCAGGAATAGAGTTCATTCAGGAAGAGGAAGCATTTGAGTTGGACTTTTAAAAATATGTAGAAATTCAAGAGATAGAGACCAGTAGATATATTAAAGGCATAGAAAAAAAGAGGGTCCTAAGACATGGTAAAAAAAAATGGCATGCATAAGGAAAAATAACAGGAAATAAGAGTAGGATGTTATTAGATGTGTGGAATATCTCGAATAATAGTAAAAAGAGTTTGAACTTTATTCAATAACCAATAGTGAATTGGTTTATTAAATATTTTGGGGCAGAATCCCATGACTAGTATAAGAATTATCTGGAAGTAGGATGGAGATTGGATTGGAAGTTGGAAGACTTGTCTGGATATTATACCAAGTCCTTTACTAGGGTGGTTCCATTGGGAATACATAGGAAGGGGTAGATATAAAAAATATTTTAAAGCTAGAGTTTGTTTATAAGTTGACTACATTCATTATTCAAAATGTGGTTCTATTTTTCATATGTAACAGGAGGACTGACTAGTGGAAGCCAATCCAGTAAGCATGTTTTACCCATGCCAAGGTTTAGTGAGCTATCAGGTCAAAGCCTCCACTGGCATGTTCTGCATAATTTTTATTAAACAAAAATTGGTGTGAAGACTTCTGTGGAGAACAAAAGTAATAAACATATAGTGGCAAAAAAAAGAATTTAGAAGGCAAGAGTACTAGATTAATAATCTCCTTAATTTCCTGGAATTCCTTTTAGACCTAGACTATGAGATGTGTTAAACAGCTAGGTGACCCATTGACTATAATATTAGGTCTGGGGCCGGGAAGATCTGATGACAAATCAGGTCTCAGACACTGTGTGACCCTGGGCAAGTTACTTAACCCTCTTTGCCCCTGTTTCTTCATCTATAAAATGAGCTGGAGAAGGAAATGGCAAACTCTCCCAGTATTTTTGTCAAGAAAAGTCTAAATGGGTTCACAAAGAGTCATACCCAACTGAACCACCATCACCACAATGATAAATGAGGTCTGTAATAAGTCATTCAACCTTGACTTAGGTGGGCCTCACCTTCCTATCTATAATAATGACTAAGGTATATTTTACTTCTAACATTCTATTCTAATATATGGAATGAAATTTAAAAAACAGGAAGAAGTAAGAGATAAGAAGCAAGTAAATAAAATGACAATTGACATTCACATAGTTCTTTAGGATTTGAAGACACAAAGCATTGACATTCCAAGTTATAAAGGGTTTCTCCTTTGTGAGTAGTTCAGCCTTATTAGAGAAAGGGCAGCCTCTCTGGTCTGAAAGGGACAATCCCAATGTTGTCTTCTCATTTTGATCAATGAATGTTTTGTTGTTATTTTTATTATTTGTTGTTGATATTGGTGGTGGTGGTGGTGGTGGTATTGTTGTTTGATGATGTTACTGTTGTTGGTATTGGTATTGTTTGTTATTGTTGTTGATGATGTTATTGTCGTTGATGCTTTTGGTGATGATGGTGGTGGGAGTAGTGTTACCATTGCTGATAATGGTGGTGGTATTGCTGTGGGTATAATGATAGTGGTAGTGGTAGTGATGCTGGTGGTGGTAGTGGCAGTGGTGATATTGGGGCTGTTAGTGTTATTAATATTGTTCTTATTGGCAGTAGTGGTTATGGTGCTGATGATAATTTGTTGATATTGTTGTTGATGTTTTTCTCTCAGGGTTAGAATAGATTCAGCTTTGGTTCAAATAGCTAACATATCTCTTAATTAGAAAATAAGGGCTAATCAAAAAGATAATATGTTAAACATCATAAAAAATTCTTGCTTGCAGTTTCTAGCAGGTAAGAATAAAAGGACAAGTTAGAAGATGGTAGTATAAAAAAAAAAAGAAGAAGGTGGTACTATGTTATAGTGGAATGAGCGCTGGTTCTAGAGTCATAAAACTTGGGTTCAAAAGTCCCCTGGATGACTTTGAACAAGTCAAATGAGGGCAATATATTAGATCAAGGGTGTCAAAAATGAGGTAGCAATACTCCTCAGTGTGCCTAAACCATATTAAAATATAATTAGGAAATATTTAACAAAATAAAATACAATAAAACATAGATAACATCACACTTAAAAAACTAAGTCAATTCTCAAGTCACAGGAATACAAATGGCTCAGTGTCCCCTCATTTCTATTTGACATCCCTGCTCTAGATAGACTCTACCAATGATCCAGTCAGCATTAATTAATCCAGGAACAGGAGGTAAGAAGCATCCAACAGTGAAATGGGTCAAAAGAGAAGATTCTTACTTTCCCCTTACATATAGGGGCAGCAGAATACTCCCTCAGTGGTAACATGCCTCAGTGGAATTCTGCACCTCAACACCAAAAATGAATCAGACAAATTACCTCTCTAAACTCTACTAGCTTTGCACTGGGCAGTTGTGGCTCAAGAAGGTGTGAGTTCAAATCCAGTTTCCAATACTTCCTAGCTGTGGAACCCTGAGCAAATAACTTTTAATCTCTTATTTCCTGACAAAAGGATACACTGGAGAAATAAATAGGAAATCACTCTAATATCCTTTCCAAGAAAACCCCAGAGAGAGCTATGATCCATGGGGTCTTGAAGAGTCAGACATGCAAAAGTTCTACTAGCTATACCCTATCAGACAACTGATTCTCAGCAGGACTGCTAGAAGGTCTGTTAAAAGTCTGGCTAAGAGTGAAGGTGAGATTTAACAAACACACATGTTCAGATAAATAGAAGCAAGTCAGTAGCCACCTTACAAATTCATCCTTTATGGGTACAGCAAAGCCCTCCAAAACTTGATCCCCCAAGCCAGAGGCATTCTCTGTGAAGCTGGTATATTTTATTTTGGTCCTTATCCCTACTGGTAAATCTGCTACTCTGTTCATGAGGACTCCTTGAAAAGTCTCTCCATGTTTCCCATTTGATCTTCTCCTATTGGGAGCATATTATCAAGGAAAGAATCAAAGCTGGGTTCAAGTCACATCTCAGACATATAATACCTATACAGTTAAGGACAAGTCATTTTATCTATGTCCCCAGGCAATTCTCTAAAACTTTCAGTTGAAAAACCATTCTTAGAGGCAGCTAGGTGGCTCAGTGAATTGAGAGCCAAGACTAGAGATGAGAGGTCCTAGGTTCAAATCTGGTCTCAGATACCTACTATCTGTGTGACCCTGGCACTTACCCTCCATTGTCTAGCGTTTAGTGCTCTTCTGCCTTGGAACCAATACATAGTATTGATTCTAAAAAGGAAGGTAAGAGTCAAAAAATAAAAATAGAAACAATTCTTTACCTGCCTTGGTAAAGAGAGTTTCCTGGCCCTATACTAAATGAAATCATTGGTCCAAACCAAAAGAAAGAAAGAATAATGAAATATGAAGCAGCCCAGAAGACTGCCTATCTTGTTGTGTATGACAATGGGAAGGTCACCATAGACAACTCTAAGAAGAATCAGAATAATTCAGTGGAAAGATAATTAGCTCTAGAGTCCAAAGACTTGGATTCAAATCCTGTTTCCTACATTTATGGCCTATATCTCCTTGAGAAGGTCATTAAGCATTCCTAGGAATAAGGGTTTTTTTTAAATATATAAAATGAGGGAGTTCGATAAGATGACCTCTGAGGTCCATTCTAGCTTTTAATCTATAATTCTTACCCTTGGGGTTGGAAGCATATCAATACTTGCATTAGAACCAGTAGGTCAGCCATGTTTCAAAAACTATGAGGCAAATGGTAAAACCAGTACCTGGAGCAGGCATTCAGAGCTAGGATGTCTGTAGTGGATGGGGAAAACAAAATGCAGGGACCAATGGGCAAATGACTAATTTTCTGAGTCAGATTTCCCTAATGGTAGAATTTTTTCAGTACTTACACTAGGACACTAGAGAAAAAAAACTATGGAATCCCAGGTATCTGCTAGGGCCAGGGCCTCTGAGTAAAAATACTGCCTTCACCATTGCTAAGACACCTTATAGGCTAGGTCATCAGGGGTCTAAAACTACTATTCACAGCTCCATGGTCTCTGGAGCCCCCTGTTGGATGCCTTAAAGCATGGTTAATATGACAAAGTGGATTTCCTCTTCTTTGTTGGGAGTCAATCTATTTGGGGAACAGCATTGTTGTATCCAACCAAGAAAGAATTGATAAATGCCAAGGATTAGGCAAATTCCTGGATAGATGGAATTACTCATCTCTGGAGCAAAAAAAAATATGAATTAAGAATAAAGCAAGCAGAAATTGAAAAGTCTGATTGGTTTAGAACCAGAGTCAGTCACATGCTAAAATCCAAGGAACTGAGACAGTTGGGAAAACCAATACAGGTATTGAAAGGCAGAAAATCTATTGTGAATCAGGAAAAAAATGCAGAGACCAATGGGCAAATGACAACTTATTTGTATCAGCCAGGTTCTTCCAAACACCAATCCTTCTTTTGTTGGTTTTTTTAATCTACTTATTTCCTATTTTACTTATCTACATTTTTGCTATCTACATGTTATCTCATAGCCACCATAGCACATTAGTAGACATTAGTGCTGCAGTGGCCATTGGAAGGATTACAAGTGGGAACCTGGAATCATTTATCTAAGGGATTCAGGAATTAAATGTATCATCAAATAATATAATTTCAAAACAACAGGAACCTCTATATCCTTTTTATCCTCAAATACTATACTATTCTAGCCAGAGGCTTCCAATCATACTTCACTTCTCATCTACCCTTCCACTCTAGACTTCTTTATACCACCTACCATACCACTGTGTGCATAAAAGCCGGCCCATCCTGACTTTCAACTTTCTATCTTCTTGCTCTGGAAATAGAAATTAAATCAACAATTCCATTGTTACTGGAAATGGTCTATGAATCAATTCTCCTATGGTTTCACACACCATCTCTGTAATTTCCCAAAGAAAAATGCCTCTCCCTGATCAAAACTCTTCTATATGGTGTCTCCCTCTGTTAAAATGTAACTTTCTTTTTTGTTACCATTTATTTTATATCTAACAATGTAATGTGACACATGATATATATATATGTGATTTGTTATAAATATATCATAAAAATGCTCATCCTAAAGAAGTAAATTTTCACCTTAGCTATGTCTAAAAATCCATTTATCATTCCTTTTTTCCCACCCCTCTCACTCTGCATACCTCACCAAGAGATTAGGTATTCTGTCTTTGTATTTGTATCCTATCACTAAGCTCAATGTTCAGTACATAATATGCACTTAATAATTGTAGAATTATTAATTAGTGGAACTAATAATAGTTGTAGAACCCTAATCACAACCCTACTGAGCCTGTTTCTTCATCTGTAAATGGAGATCATCTTACTTGTGCTACCTACCTCATAGTAGGCACAAAATCGTAGCTCATAAGCCCACATTGATGAGTTTGCCTTTATTAAGCTAAGCACATGTGGTGGGTGGTTCAAAGCAAACTGAGTAGCAAAATAAATAAGATTTTTGTACATATATACAAAATCAGGAACTATACCAGCTATGGAAGAGAAGCACACTTATAGAAAACAAGCATGGTCAAGACTATCCATACCTTTGATGTTACAGACTTTCAGATTTCCTCTGGTAACATCATTGCTCTTCTCTATATATTCATTCTTCTTGGCATTTCTGCTGAGCTGCTCTCCTTTGGTCATGAGCTATTGCCTGGTCACTACTACTACCATCTTTTAGTGATGAGTTATGATACAATTTTTTTTGCTAAACTGCTGCTTTATTAAAATCTGCAGATATGTATCTACAATGTAGTTTCTTCAATGTAACTGTTTTCTGCTGTCATCAGCTAATCTTCAATGGTATTGTGAAATCTTCCCCATAGGGTTAGGGTCTACTGATTGTCCCAAAGATTATCTTTAGCACTAATTTGTGATGTAAACCCCAAACATCTGTACCTAGCCAGCTAAACATTTTTTAATTTATATTTTGAACTGCTTTTTCCCTGATGCTGTTTCAGAACTTTCCATCTAAATTATTATTTGACTTATCATGTGAAAATTCCTTTTAAATCCAACATACCCCTGTATTGGGAACCTGGGTCCTTTCCAATCATCCTAGATGGTCCACTTAACAAAACTACAAAGACTCAGTAGAGCTGTGCTAAAAGTATATGTTCCTTTCAAACTCCATAAGCCCCCTTTAGCCACACAAATCAAGTTAGGAACAAAACTGAAAAAGGCCAGAAGGAACTAGTGTAACTATCGACTTTTGCCATACTTCTTACCAGGAACAAAATCACCCTACTCTCCACACATACAATGAAAAGAATAATGTGATAGCCAAGATGATATAGGCAAAGATGTATTCCAAAAAAATATGACAAGATAGGCTGAATAGGGCCTGATTATCAAGGATTATGAGAGACAGACAAAAGAATTTGGCCTTGATGAGATAGAAAAGAGTGACCCATTAAAAGCTTTTAATCAGAAAAATGACATGATGAAAGCAATGTTTAAGGAAGGTTAGTCTGACATCTGTGTGCAAGATGGATTAGAGAGGGAAAGAATGGAATCTGGGAGACTAGCTGTGAGGCTGTTAAAATAGCCTTGATGTGAGGGTGATGAGGGTTTAAATTGGGGGTTGTAGCAATAGAACCAGAGTGGAAAGAATGTATGTGAGAGGCATTCCAAAGGATGAGCTAACTACATCTGGTAGGCTGACTACCTATGGAAGATGAAGGAAGGGAATGAATCAAAACATCAATGTAAGTTTTCATTCCTAGGTGACTGGGAGAATGGTGGTGCCACTGGCGTTTGAGAGGGGGAGTAGGTACTCTTATTGTTCCCAGTCCTTCTCAGGCTTATCATAAGTGTGTCCTGATGAACTACTGACACTACAAAGGCAATTCATAAATTATCTGCCTGTTTTCTTTGGTGCGTGTTTCAAGAACACAATTGTCAGCATGTATCAGATCTGGAGTGACTGAACACAGGGCTGTTATAGCATTTATAACTTACAGGGCTAAAAATATTTCCCATTGAACCAAAATAAATTCATTATCTTTTTAATTGCATCTAAGTATTCATTGGTGTAAGGAACTCTCAGTGAGGAAACTCCCTCCATCAATCCAGGTTGGCAGCAATTCTGCAACTTAAGAGTTTCAATTAGTTGTCTAAATGCAATTTTCCTTACAAAATTTTTATTGCTCATAATACAATACTGAGTTTGATGCCATCAACCTCCTACTTATCCACTTCTTAGTTGGGAAAATTAAAAAACTGAGGCTGCACTCTTATCTCTCCCAGATTTTCTCTATAATGCCCCAGAAACCTCTTCACCATAAAAGATCAGTCCACCTCTAGACTTCCTGAATTGGGCATACTCTCTGCCCTTGTGACATCTCTCTCTGATTACCTGGTTCCCATAATCTCCATTTGAAGGGGGAAGCTGAAGCCAGCTTTGTCTTCCTTCCACTCTACACTGTATTCCTGACTCTCCTGGACTTTTTAATGTCTATCCATGGCAGGGACCTTTATTTCTTCCTCCACTTCCCCTCCCTCCTTCTTTTGTGCATCTTCTCCCAATAGAATATAAACTCCATGGCAGTGGAAACTGTTCCTCTGGTTTTGTTTGTATTCCCAACCTTGTCATAATCCTTGGCAAATAGAAAATTAATAATTGCCTACAGTTAATTATAGAAGACTTACTAATAATATTATTTTTAAAGCACAACTTAGAATCCCCCATACAATGAAGTAGAAGTTATCTAGAGTACAAATACTCCTGAAATATGCTCTATGAAAATTCAGCTTATTGAAACATTCATTTTATATTTCAGAATCTTCCCATGCTACTCTCAGTAGTTAGAGGAGTTGGAGAGCAGGCTTTCCTCTTGATATCACCCCATCCCTTCTTTTGGAATGTTCCTCTTGTTCTGCTACCCTTCCAGGGTAGCCACTAAGTTCTATGTTCAAATGCCCTAATTACCCTACATTTAAGTTAACCTTAATTTTGGGGAATATTTCTTTTTGACTATAAAAAGTTTGGCTTATCATTTTAAAGTCCCTGACAGCTCCAATATTCCGTGTTCTTGATTCTAATGATATTTTATTCTTTGTATTTGTAACCCTCAGGCCCTAGCACAATGCTTGACATATAGTAATCGTTTAATAAAATCTTGGGGGAAGGAGGAGGAGTTTGTCTTATAAAGTTGTATGCAGGGAAATCTAAATAGAAATAAACTCCATAAATAAAACCAATAAATATTTATTAAGCACCTACTATATTCTAGACAAAGACAAAAGTTAAACTGACCTTGCTTTCAAGGAGCAAGAAATCCATGGTCTATTAAAGCTGGAAGGGATCTCAGGAATCATTTCCTTTGATATTTGTGTTTCCACAGCCTTGCACACAGTAGGCAATTAATAACTTCATGAATGAATCAATGAATCTAGTTTGAACCTCTCATTTTAGAGATAAGAAAACTAAACTCATTGAAGCTAAGTATCTTGTCCAAAGTCACAATAGTTCCATAAACCAAGTCTCTCAACTCATCATCTTCTGGATTATAAATCTAGTAAATAAATTTATATTTCTTTTTTGGTTACCATATCCTCAAATGGCACAAATCTTCCAAATCAAAATCAGTGTGAGTAGATTCTGGCCACCTGTTTCCCATCTCCCTGATTAGGAACTTTACCCAAAGTTTAGTTATACATCATGGGAGGAGGGTTGTTTGTTTTTAAACACTCACCTTAAAATCAATACTAAATATTGATTTCAAGGCAGAATAGCAGCAAGAGCCAGGTATTTGGATTTAAGTGACTTGCCCAGGGTCACACAGCTAGGTGGCTGAGGTCAGATTTGAACTCAGCACCTCCTATCTCTAGGCCTGGTGCTTTATCCACTGAGTCACCTATCTGCCCCTATACATTATGTTTTGAAGGAAAATTAGGGGAAACCTTATACCTAATAGCATGTCTAGGTTTCAGGTATCTGGAGTTGATGGCTTCAAATGCTGTTGGAGGGAACATGGGGTTAAAACACCATCTGTGCATACAATAATCTCTCTGGAGATGACTCCCTATTTGGTTTACCTTCAGAGTTCCCTGTTTAGAATTGATTAACTGTGCTTTTTGTCCTAGTCTTCCTGTGTATCTTCAAACAAAATACACTGATCTCTAGCACTCCCTTTCTTGATCATTGCCTGCTCAGGACCAAGCACTCCCAGTGTTATAGCTCTCCCTTGAACAACAGGACAGGACATGGAGCTACTGGATGTAGACGAGTGTACCTCTTGCATAGTGTCCTTGTGCATATGTAGTCGGCTCTTAATAAATGTTTAATGAATGCATGCATGGTTTCCATCATCTGTTCTCTTCCATGGCCAGTGGATCCATTGATTTAAACCAGCTAAACATATTCTGCTTGAATTCCACTCATAATATCTCTGAAAGGGCTCAAAGGGAAACTATGGTTGCTATCAAAAGCATGCTACATAAAAATAAGAGAACATAGGGAACAATCTTGAAAGTATAAGTAGCCATCCTTTTACTGAAAAGACATTCCAGCAAAGTTTACTATAAAAATGGATTTCTAACAAATAAATCTGTTTCCCTTGGACTCAATTAAACCCTGGAAAACTTCCATTCCCTTTCCTCCTCTCCAGGAAAAAAAATGTATTAACAGAACAAATTGAAAATATCAGAATATAAAAGGTTAAGATAGTGGCCAAAACCCTGACCTTCTAACCATCGCAGTACAACCAAGGGACTATGCCTGTAGAGGTTGTCAACACCATTCTGAATTCATTCTTTTATAGAATTTCTAGCACCTTGCGGCACTCACCCAAATCTATCTCCCTTCTGTCATTGGCCAACTCACTTCTCTAGATCAGCCTCTTTACACACTTAAAAATTATTGAGGCTTCTCCAAAGAGCTTTTGTTTAATTGGGTTGCATCCATCTGCATTTATCATATTAGAAGGTAAAATATCTTAATATTATCATGAAAATACTTTTGACTTGCAGATTCCCCAAGGCAGTGTCAAGAATCCTGAAGGGATCCACAGACCACACTTTGAGAACAACTATTCTAGATCATAAGAATAGTTTTTAATTTCTTAGTATCCTACTTCAATGAAATTACTACACCTCCTTTGATGTCATTGTCTAACAGTTTAGCTATAATACCACACTTTGCAAGGTAGTGTTACCATTTAAAATTATGCATTTCTGTCAAAAAAATTAGTTTTTTGGATTACAGTCATCCCTCACTAAATCAAGGTTCACTTATCAAGGCTTCACTGTACCGCGGGTTTATATATATATGTACATATATATACATATATATATGTGTATATATATATATATAATTGTTTGTATACTGCAGTTACACTTATTGAGTCACACTTTTGGTTGATAGCTGAAAGGTGATCAACCACAGCGCTGCATTCTGTATCCTGGGTGTTGATTGGCTCAGTGACTGTAGGTTAATAAGAGTGTGAAAAGGGATTATAGGAGAGTGGAAAGGGTTTATAAAGCCTTAAATATATATATATATATGTATATATATAAATAACAAAATAAATATAATGTCACTATTTCCCAGATTTTCACCTTTCACAGGGGTCTCTGGAATATAACTCCAGTGATAGGTGAGGGATCACTGTATATAAAAATAATTCATTTCCCACTATACAAATTCTGTAAGTTCAAAGCTTTGTCTAATGAAAACTAGCATTAAAAGAATAACATTTTCTTCCTCTACTCTAATACTTCACATTTTATATTTTAAAAAAGTGTATCTGTATCATCTCCTCTGATCCTCCCAAAAGTAGGGAGGATTCTATCCCCATTTTGCAGATGAAAAATCAAGATGAAAACAAAAGCATTCTAAGTGCTTTGTTATTGGTGGTGGTGGTCAGTCGTTTTAGTTATAGGCAACTCTTCGTGATTCTATTTGGGGTTTTCTTGGCAAAAACACTAGAATGACTTAACATTTTACAGATAAGGAATGGAGGCAAACAAGGTTAAGTGGCTTGCCCAGGATTGTACAACTAGTAAATGTTTGAGGCCAGACTTGAATTCACAAAGATGAACTTTCTTGGCTTCAAGCTGGTCACTTTATCCATTGTACCACCTAGCTAACCATTCTAGGTTCTGGGGCGATAACAAAAAATAGAAAGTGAGACAGTCTCTGCTCTCAGGGAATTTCATCTATTAAAGATAGAGGGAAGAAAATATGTACACAAATATGTAAATACAAAATGAAAATATCACTTCATGGGGAGTACCAATAACCAAGGTGAATGAGGAATCAAGAAAGTCCATATGAGATTCTTTTTGGTAAGTAGAAAGCAGTAAGCACCATTAATCACTACCATGTAGGGACTCCTGGTTGATGCAACTCAATTCCATAGTGATATTCTAGAAATGCATTTAATATAAATAGTCAAACAAAAGTTAGTATAGTAAAATTATACCAAAGAAACTAAAGTTTCTAATGGACCATGTCAAAAGAACGGCCATTGGAGTTTGTTGTTTCTTTTTTGTTGTTTTTGTTTTGTTCTATTTGCTCATATTGTAAAGCAGAAAATATCTTATATGGTGAAATGAAAAAAAAATACAGTTACCATAACCTGACAACATGATTACCAAATCATTTCACTT
Source organism: Gracilinanus agilis (assembly GCF_016433145.1). NCBI lineage: Eukaryota > Metazoa > Chordata > Mammalia > Didelphimorphia > Didelphidae > Gracilinanus > Gracilinanus agilis. The sequence goes on along the minus strand of NC_058132.1, from coordinate 277,600,845 downwards.
CCAATGAAAGTCATGAATTCATTCATTCATCTTAGCTTTGCTTCTCTTTTCCTGACTCAACAGATGCTCCTTGATAGGAAAAACTTCACCACCAAACTCATTTCAATAGGTGTAGGTGGGGCAATGGTGAGGAGGGAGTGAACAATTTAAAATCAAGGCCTTACCTCTTTCTGCTCTCAGTAATGCTCAAACAGATAGGATAGTCATAGAATGAAAAAGGCAGCAAGGAGCCCAGCAGATGAACAAAAAAAAAAGAAAGAAAGAAAGAAAGAAAGAAAGAAAGAAAGAAAGAAAGAAAGAAAGAAAGAAAGAAAGAAAGAAAAGGAAAAAATCAGATGAAGCTGATCCTAGATGTGATTGAGTTCCAGCATGTTAAATGCTCCATCTGCAATTGCCAACTCTATGGATTTTTCCAAAATGAATGAAAAGCTGGCTTCAAGTATGTACCTTGGGGGTTAGAAACTCATCTCAGTCTGTGCCCCTCGAGAGGCTGATGGCAGCATTTAGAATTTATCCAGCTTATCTATGGGCCGGTGAACTGATACGAAGCCAAGGAGCCCCATCTGGGAAATACTAGCAAGGATGAATATAAGCTTTTCTGGCAGAACTTGGGGTAGTTTGTTACAATGAATGCTAAGGAGGGATATCAGACCATCAAGAATTTGGATATTTGTCTTTCTGGAATATTAGATAAATTGAAGGATAGAAGCATGTAGGAGGCTCTCAGCAAAGAGTCATTGTTCATGGTAGGTAGGTAGGTGCAATGTCAGCTTGACAATGAAGACTTTATAAAAATAAATCTGGAGGCAGGAGAAGGGGAGTAGGGCTGCCCATGTTGCTTTCCACTTCAGAAATAGAGTAGGCTTTTTTAACGTCAGAAAGAGGAAGGAGATCATCAGGGGATTCAAACCTATACTAAGTAATGGCAAAAAGAGATAATTTTTTTTAAACTTCAGAAGTAGTGAATTCAATCAATCCCCATAGAGATGATAGAAGTCAAAGTCCTAGAAATATAAAAAATATTTCCTGTTAGCTCTTGACAGAGGAGCAGCAGTATGACTTTGGAATCATATCATTCCAAAGATCAAGGGATGATGGAGTGAGAGGGAAACTTATGTTGAGTTTCTAGATTGATAAGTATCAAATAAAGTGCTATAAAACTCTTCCACAAATAATCATTGATATTTATATTAAATAATTATAACTATTAAATAATTATAACTATTTATATTAAATAATTATAACTATTAATAATTATATTAAATAATTATAACTCAGGATTACTGGAGTCTTCTCCCAAATGGGCCCCCTTCTATCCTGTACCAATCAATGCACACAGTTAATCTGGATTCAAATGAAACTTGTCTCTAAGGAGAGGAATTAAGCTCCTTTCCTCACACTAAAATTCTGTTCAATTACACCCCTTCCCTTGTCTTGGGATTTTGTCTTTTGTCTAGGGTATTCCCAAAGAGGAGGGAAGAAAAACATTTAATGCACAATATAAAGTGTTGTTGCTTAGTGTCCAGCACTTTGTGATCCCATGAACTATTATCTATGGAGTTTTCTTGGCAAATATACCGGAGTGGTTTGCATTTCCTCCTCTTCTGTGTCCCCATTTTACAGATAAGGAACTGAGGTAAATAGGGGCTAAGTGACTTACCCAGGGTCACAGAGCTAGTAAGTATCTGAGACTAGATTTAAACTCAGATCTTCCTGACTTCAGGTTTGGTACTCTATCCACTGTACCACCTAGCTATCTCTACAATATAAAGATATTTATATTTGGCTATTTAAAGGGAAATTTATAAATGATTAAAGTGTTCATCATAGACATGCTTGAGGTCACAATTTCCCATGAGCATTCTAAGTATGTTCTTTGGATAAATGTTTCCCATATATTATATATTTCACCAGTTTCCCCAAGTTTTGATTTCCTCCCCATGAATATCCAGTTTCAAGGTTTAGATTGTCTGTGACTTGTCTTCAGTATGAGATTTCTCTAGTGTAACTTTTCTGATGAACTTGGTCTACTTTTGGTTGTCATTTGATTTCACCCTTGTGTACTTTCTGATATCTCTAAAAATGGCTCTAAAAATATGAACCCTAGTTAGTTCTACCACATTCAGCACACACACACACACAGAGATAGATAGATAGATAGATAGATAGATAGATAGATAGATAGATAGATAGATAGATAGATAGATAGATAGATAGATAGATATAAACATATATATACTACATGCAAAAGAAAGCTGAACAGAAAATACTTACAAGAGCACATTGGTTGCTATAAGGATTGATGATATGGAGGATCATCAATATGATGAACTGGGAGAACCTCAATGAACTGATGCAGAGTGAAATGAGCAGAACCAGAAGAACCCTGTACGCATAAAGTAAAACACTGTGGGAAAATCCAATGTAATAGACCTTGCTACTACTAGTAACAATGCAACAAGCCAGACATTCCTGAAGGGCTTATATAAAAGAATGCTATCCACATTGAGAGAAATAACTGTGGGAATACAAATGCAAAAGCAAAACACATGATATCACTTATAACATGTACATATGGATATGTGATTTGGAGTCTAAGCTTCAAAAAAAATCGCTGTATAGCAAAAACAAATAATATAGAAATAGGTATCAATTGACAGCATTTATACAACCCAGTGGAATTGTTTGTCGGCTCTGAAAGCAGGGAAGGAAAGAAAATTAATTCCAAAAACATAGAAAAATATTCTAATAAATAAACTTTAAAATAAATAAAAATAAAAGTAATCATTTTTAAAAGATAAGAACATTGATGAGAACAGCTAGGTGGCTCAGTAGATTGAAAGCCAGGATTAGAAAAAAGCAGATCCTGGGTTCAAATTTAACATCAGATACTTTCTATCTTTGTGATACTGAACAAGGCACTTAACATCAATTGTCTAGCCTTTACCACTCTACTGCCTTGGAACCAATGCTTAGTGTTGATTCCAAGAAAAAAGGTAAGAGTTTAAAAAAGAAAAAGAAAAACTTAAAATAGGATTTAGTAACAACTTGTAACTACTGTCATTCTTTGCCAATAGTCAATATTTGAACTTTTTGAGAATGTAAAGAAGTTTGCAGGGAACACTGGATAAGTACTTCTAAATTTCATCTTGACTCAACAGTTTCCCTTCTCTCAAAGCCCAGATCTGCTGAGCATCCAAGGCAAGGGCTTTGGCTCCTTCTCTTGTCAGTCATCTTTAATAAGGAAAATTTCCTTGGAGTCTTATCCAATTAACTCAGAATCTCCAAAATCTTTAACTTAACCAAGTTGCCTCTTAGCCTGAATATGTCTTTTTTTATGATCCACATTTGGTCTCCTACTCAAGAAAGGAAACACAAACTCACCTAATTGAATCAGAGCTCTAGTTGCAACTTGGCCAGTAGTCTACCAGAAGCTAGGTTGGAGATAAAGGGTCTCCACTCCCCGCCACAGGCAACATAGTGAAAGAGAGTTACTCACCATAAAGGAGAATCGAAGAAAGAAATCGCCAGAAACTGCCTTTCATTTTTAATTGATAGAGCATTCACCCCCTTCCCACCCCCACCAGCTTATCTTGGGAAGAGGGGAAGATAGAGGGAGTCATCAGTGTTTCCTTCATCAACATGCCAAGTCCTCTTAGTGCTGAACCTCCACATGGCCAGAAAAAACCGGGGAGTTAATCATCTCCATAGTACCCAAGTACTGAGCATTGTTGACCAGAATCAGTAAGGAAAATTTTGCTCATGTCCTATTCTACCACCAGATGGATACATAGTACTTTAAATTTTGCAAACTGCTTTACAGATATTTACTAATTTCAGCTCCAAAAAAACTCCATTCAAAAGGTTCTACAGTTAATTATCATCTCCATTTTGCCAATGAGAAATAGCATCAGAGTTTAAGACTTGCCTATCATAACATACCTTGTTTCAGAGGCAGAATTTGAATCCAGGTCTTCCTGATTCCCAGTCTAGCACACTCTCTTCTCTATGTTCCACTGACTATAAACTTGCTACCCAGAAATCCAACCCAACAAGCATTTATCAAGTGACTACTATCTACAAGACAATGGACTGGATACTGGAGATCCAAAGAAGAAATAGAGTCCCTGCTTACATTCTACTGTCTTGGGCTCTGGGCATATATGGTACAGTCCTAGCAGGCTTTGGGACAAGTATTTTTTAACCCTCCCCTCAGCCCTTTTTTTTATATCAATAAAATCAGCTTAAAATGAACCTTAAGGGGGACTTTTTTTTAGGAAAAAAAGTTGCAAAAAGAGGACATGCAGCCTGGGCAGGTATAAATAAATATACATCATGTTTTCAGTTAGGAGCAAAAGATTAAGTTTTGTCAAGTTTGCAGCAAATCAAAAATCATGTGTGCAATTATACTGGGAACTCTGTTTAACTTTCCTGGGGCACATTCATGTTTGCTTGCTTTTTTTTATTTTTGGCCAAATTCGACATCCTGTTTTTAGCAAATATTTTCCCAAAAATTTCCTTTAAGGGTTTATTAAAAAGATGGAAAATGTGTCCTGGATACTACTGAAATCCCACCAAACATTTTAATGATCTGAGAGTGAATGGGTTGGGGCCATATGGATCACATTTCCCTTTAAAGTTCATATGAGTTTAGAAATTAAGGGAAATATGTTTGGCAAAACAAGAAATATTTTTTCAATGGTTTGGGACATATAAAAATACTAAAATGTAGCTATATTTTCCTTTTCTGACCTCTCATGTGTTTATTTGTGGTTTCCTGACAGATGCTTCTAACTGAAAATCATTTTAAAAATAACAAATAAATATCGGAAAGCATGTTATCCTCTTGTTTAAAATCACACCAAAAAAATAGCTATAATACAATGTTATAACAAATTGCTTGAGCTAGTATAGGCTAGGATGCAAAATTACCTTCCTTGATGAATTATATAGAAAGAATACCTCTTGGTAATATCTAGCAATATTTACCCTGTTCCTTTGTCACAAGAATCTAAGCCTGTGACAACATGATGTCCTTTTAGAAAGGAGATTCCAACTGTGTATCGAGATGACAGTTGGGTTCACAGCTGGCCTTTGTACTAGATGTTTCAGAGACATTGTTCTTGTATTGAATTAAGCTAAATTACTGACAAAGAGGGAAAAATTATATAATGTCATGCAAAATCATGTAATAATAATATTAGTCAATTCACTCCTAATGCTTTATTAGGAGTTAGGAGTTTATTGGCACGTATTTTCTTGTTTCATTTTCATTTCAGCTAAGAAAACAATACACAATACACAATAAGTTCTATTCATTTGTTGTTGTTTTTAACCCTAAGTAAAAATACAGAATATATATTAAGGCAATGAACTATAGTGTCTAAATACAGTGTCTAAAAGGCCAGTCCTGGCATTAAGCCCCAGGATCAAGTTCAAGTCCTGCCTCTAGTGGAGTATCCATGGACAAGTCACATTGCCATAGGCAACTTTCTAAGATTTTAAGTTACAGATGAACATATACACACACATAAATACATACATATGCAGGTATATTCATTTGTATATATACATTTATACAAATATATACTTTATATACAATAAATAAATACACATATGCATATAACTACTTATACATATTTATATATTACATATTACATATTATATATGTGATAGTATGACATATATGCACGTGTGTATGTGGTTGTATGCATGTGTATATATGCATATAGAGAAATATGGATATACAGGTATACATACACACAATTAAGCTTTCATTTGTGGCTTGAGCCCAAAGAAAAGCAACCAATGATACTGACAGTTTGATGGTTAAAATGGTACCTTAGAGAGACAACTTTATATACAGCAACAGAAATATTGTTGAAGAATGACTTGTATATGTGCACCTCCAAAGAAAGAACTGATAAATAGAAACAAGAGATAGATAGATAGATAGATAGATAGATAGATAGATAGATAGATAGATAGATAGATAGATAGATAGATATAGATAGATATTATCAAATGAAGCCTTCTCTAATGGGGGGAGTTATCTTGGTATTTTAATATAATGAACAAATTAATTAATTAGTTTTTTAAGAATAGGAAGGAGAAAAATCACACAAGGCTTAGACTCAAGATTTCTATTTTTATCCTGATTATGTCACTAATTCTCTGACTTTAATTGAATCATTTTCCTTCTTTGTACCTAAGTCCTTAATTGTCCAATGAATTAAAATAGATGTCGAAAATCCCCAAAGTCCATATCTAGCCCTAAGACTTCATGAACATGACTAGTAATCTATAGAAAATGATTTCAAGTAGTATAGGAAAGCTGAATCTAAGCAAAAATGTGAAGTGTATTTTTGATGCTCTGTTGCCTCTATTTCAATGCCTGTTTTTCCTCCCTTAGGTTTCCTGCTCCTTCCCTCAAAGTCAACCATATGTCTTCTTGTTTTCAAGCTGCCAATAATTCTTTGATAAGTTTTAATAACGAAGGTGTTAATGGATAATAACCCAAGGTGGGAACTCTCACAAGGATACCTGCATTTTTCAACTTGACAAAGGGAAAAGCCTTCTATACCCAAGAGAATTTACTGGTAGAATAGAAGACGGGAGCTGAAATTAAAAGCCCAGTCTCATAATTAGATGATACAAATAAGCAATTAATTTATCTTTCCTATGTCCCTTTCTCTATATTACGGGAATAGGTAGAAGTAACTAGGAAGGAAAGAGGATAATTGAAGACAAATGATAATAACAAAAGAGAAGATGAATGAAAGATGAAAAGAATTATTGATAATTTATTCCTAATCCAGTTCACAGGAGTTAGGTGGGCACTGCTGAGATACTTGGTCTAGTAAAAGAGGAAAGCATCAAAATCTTCCATACAATCACTCTACTAAATCCTTAATAGTGTAAGGACGGGATTTATGCAAGGGGGATGGGACAAAAGGAGCCAGAAAAGGAGTTGCTCACAGTTGAGACCAGAGAGGATTCTGGGAGATGCTCTGGAGAGGAGAGAGAAGAAGAGAGGTCTTCGGGTGCGGGACTGGGAGGAGAGAGGAGGAGAACATCCCAGCTCGGATCCAGTCCTGAGGGCTTCCTGAGGATCTTTCTTTGGAAATCGAAACCCTGATTCCCTGATCAAAGCCATTCCATCATATCTCTCCCATCAAGACTTCAACCATCAAGTTAGTTAAGTTTTTGGACTCCATTTTGGGAGTGATCTCTTGGTCTCCTTCTCCCATTACCCAACCTTGCTGAGAGACCCCCTTTCAGTCAAAACTTACAATTACAGAAAAGGATAGAAACGGAAAACTATAAATAGAAACAGGAGAAGGGGCAAGGGGAGAAGCTTAGGGCTGGGAAACCCAAAGGTTCCCACCCAAGTAACAGACCTCATAGAAATAGAGAAGAGGGCACCCCAAAATCCCTCAGCCCTTCACCCCTTTCCCCAATCCCTGAATTGTGAATAATAAAAGCCATTCATCAGTCAGATAGCATTCCAGAGTGCCTGAGAGACAACAAGGGAGAGGGGAAGCACAGGCTGCCTCCATTTTGAAGCCAGACCACCCGCTATGAATTTTAACTGATTGGGGGGGAGGTTTGTGTGAACCCCATCCTTATTCAGAATCAGATTGGGGTACCACATATCTCATCTTATAGGAAAGCCTTGCCCCCAACTCCTGTAGGGCAGCATGACCATTCAGGTCACCCAGTTTTGGGGTGATACCCCCTTAAAGTCTCTCAGTATATATTCAGCCCCAGGGGAGAGCTGGAAGAAAGACTTACCAAACATAGACCTTCTCTATCTTCCTTTCTATCAAACATTGGTTATTGGCACTCATTATTATTACAATAGGAAATCAATCACCATAATCCAGGAAATTCCCACCTATTATTTCCAGGACCAAGGTACCAAGACATTTAGTAGATTAAGAGAGAGAAAAGCTAGACTCATGGCCCTTAGCATTGGCTGAAGTTTGGGCCTCTAGCCTAGAGTACTAGCAAGAAGAGAAAGACAATGGCCATTGCCTGGAATATCACTAATTATATTGACACTAATTATAATTGCCCCAGATAGAGTTTTTTTACAAAATTACTGAACCCATTGATGATGGTATCCACTAAATCATCCCTTGCTTTACATCAATGAGTCCCTTTCTCACTGGACTAAGGACCGTGGCAAGGATTTGGTTAATAGGGGCCAATGTTTGTTACATAACTTGGTAGACATTTAATAGAGAATGGATTCATCTTGAAATGCAATCCGCAAGCATCAAAGAGAATGGAGGATGCATTAGCTCACTCTGTAAATTAACAAAAGTATGTGTCACAGTAAATTAGAAATGACTAAACACTCGTTCGTTACCCATTTTAAGCAACATTGCTTAATGATTCTAAATGAAACAGAAAATTAAAATTCTGTGAGATGAAGACAGTAGCAAATTGAAATACTTACTCAGGAATGGTATGAATGCATCCAGAAGCTAACACTTCATATTTATGTAACTACACTAATGAAAGAAATGAGTTGTCATGCATTCTTTTATAATGAGAATGTGATTCATTAAGTTTATTTTTAGTTCAAAAACAGAATTGCAGATATAAATTTAGAAAGGTGGCATTCAGAGAAATGATTCAGCTTATGGGCTACATCAGAACATACTGTACCTGTAGGTCATTCTCCTTCTTTCAAATACCAGGCTTATAAAAATTAATGGTCATTCAGTAACACAGTCTGGAACATCAGTGCCCAGAGAAGTATGGGGCAGCATGCCAAGGATGAAACATTTGCTGTAGTGTAGTGTAGACATTCTGTGCCGGAGGTCTGTAAGCCAAAACAACTATCACTAAGCAGGTAAGTTAAATAATTCATTTTTGGTTTATTAAATACAGTTCTTTATTATGATTATACGTTTTTGTTATTTAAACGATAAATATCATGAAATTATGGGGTTTTTTTCTCAAAGTGACATATCACCCGAGTTATGCTCAGTTTTTTGGTGAATTTTGACACACCAAGCTCAAAAGGTTGTCCATCACTGGTCTAATCCCACTCCCCCATTCCCTACCTAAAGGCATATGGCAAGTGAATCTTGTAACAGGGCAAAAAGAAACCAAATAGTCACTATGAGTCCCAACGCATCAAACTGGGCCATAGAGGCTCTGGCATCTGCCTCAAGGCTTGAGCCATTGTTGCTTCTTAATCAGTGACCTTCCCTGCTCCCCTCCTTTTATGATCATAAATGCATCATAAATAGCAATATCTTGTGCTTATAACTTGTTCATATAGTTGCCAGTACCTGAATTTCTTTGCTTTCTTTTCAAATATTCAACCCATATCCATCACCTCCACCAGCAAGCCTTCCATGACCATTATACCCTACAATAATCTCACTCTCTCCAAATTAAATACAAATTGGCTCATCTCAGCTCCAACTTTTACACAATGCCTTTTCTAGGTACTGAGGATAAAGAGGACTCAAATTTTGAGGAACTTCTATTTTAGTAAGGAATTCATACAAATAGATAAATAAATAGAGGGAGAGAGCATTTAGTACTAGAGAGATTAGAAGAGATAATAATTCCAAAAAGAATATAAATATTAAAAATATGGAGAACAGCTTTTAAAAATATGTAAGAGACAGGAGATGGAAAGGTGAGTTTAGGCAAAAGTAGTAGGCTAATTGCCTGCATTGTAGAGCTCAAGGCAAGAAGTTCATACTCATATATACTACAAGTTGACACCTATCTATTTCAAGTTCACACCTACATACTAAAGAGGTATAGGTGCTATATGTGCATATCTATATACTTTCAAGTTCACACCAATGTACATAGCACACTATATTATCTATAGGTTATTAACATCTTCAAATTGATTTTATACATTATCTCTTTCGGTGCAGCAGTTAGGATAGTGTCTGACACATAGTAGCTCCTTAATTAATTTATTGGTTGATCTTTATTAATTATTAATTAATTTAATGATTATTAATTTAATGATTGATCTTTACATTAACCTTATAAGATAGAAGTCCTATTGTATTTACTTTAAAGATGAAGAGACAGAGATTCAGAACGGCTTTGACTTAGCCAGAGTCACTCAACTCATAAGTTCCTGAGGCAGTAATTAAACACAATTTCCCCCCCTTGAAATCCAGCACTTTATCCACTACCCCCATCATACTGGGAGAACATATAAGGAAGAATAGGTAATATTTCCTATTTATTTTACATTTCTCAGACTCAAAGTTTGTGATAAAACATAAAAGATTATTCTTCATCCACCTCATTTTCATCATTTTGGTTCCCTATAAAAGGATCTCAGGGTCTCATTTATGCAGAGAATCCAACAGATTAAAACACAAGCTCTTAAGCCTGGCATTCAAGTCCTTCCATGACCTATTCCTAAGCTATCAAGCCAGTTAATTGCCCACTGCTTTCTCCTAGGAACCCAGACATCTAGACAAACTGGTTGTTATTATCCACCACATATCTTTTTTTTTTCTCTGCCTTTCTTCAAATAGTTTTCATTACCTGGCTTTACTTGCTTTTTTTTTTTTCACCTATTCAACCCATTCATGTTCTAACAGTTTAAATCCCACCATAAAGCCTTCCCTGACCATTAGAGGCCACATTGATACATTTGGAATTTTCTAAACTAAACTCAAATTGGCTCATCTCAACGCCAGCATTTACGAAATGCCTATTCTTGGCACTGAAGGGGAAAAAGAGGACTCTGAGTTATTTCTTTTTAGTAAGGGATTCATATTAGATAAATAATAGGGGGAGTGCATTGACTACTGGCAAGATTAAAAGAAAGATATTCTAAGATGGAGATGGGTATTCTAGATGTGGGAACAGCTCATGGAAACACAAAGAAGTAGGACATAGAATGCTCAGCTTAAGGAAAAGCTTATTTAAAAAAAAGCTTATTAAGCTAGTTTTGCTGTATTGTAGAGCTCAAGAAGGCAAGTAGTCTACATATATTTGCTACAAGTTCACAGGAACATGCTACAGGCTCACACACACATGCTACAAATTCATGTATATGGGTACTTCAAGTTCGGTAGTTCAAGCTCATACCCATATTATATAGCACACTGTGTCATATATAGGATATTAACATTTAAAATCTGATTTTTTTCACTTATCTTTTTTGATCCAGCATTTAGTACATTGCCTGGCACTGATTAATAAATGTTCATTGATTGAATCTTACAATAACTTTGTAGGATAGGTGTTTGTATTTATTTGTAAGACAGGGAAACTGAGATTCTGAAAGGTTGTGACTTGACCAGAGTCACTCAGCTCAAAAGTTCCTGAGATAGGATTCAAATCCAGGGTTTTTTTTTTCATTTAAATTCAGCACTTTATCCAGTACCCCATAGTCCTGGGATAAAAAGAAATGAAGAATAAGTGATTTTTCTTGTCCCCTCTACATTTCTTAGCCCCAATATTTGTAATAAAATCAAACATAAAAGATTATTCTTCATGAAACCTCATTTTCATCACGTTAATCCTCTTCTAAAATCACCTCAGGATGTCCATGATTCAACAGATCAACTTTCCAGTGCCTACAGATTAAAATCCAAGCTCTTTGGCCTGGCATTCAAGCCATTCTGTGACCTATCCCCAAGTTTCCTATCCAATTAATTTTCCACTGCTTTTCCCTAGGAACCCACTCATCTAGATAAACTGATCTGTTACTATCCATAACATGTGCTGGATTACCTACAGAGTAATATAACTTGCAGAGTCAAGAAAAAAAGGTCTGAATTAAAATGTTATACATGAAGAATAAAATCAGTATTATGTAGGAGAAAGCTAACTTTAAAGTCAGTCAGACTTAAATGGTTTAAGTTAAGCATCAAACTCATACTGGCTGTGTGACTGGACAATTCACTTACTCCAACTGCCTCAAAATTCTTTAGGGATGAAAGTTGCAGAGAATATTCTGATCTAACCGCCTGATCAAGGACTTGGAGAGCCTCTTCTGACCATATGACTCTGAGAAGGATGGCTACATCACCCTGATAGAACTAAAGCTGATAATGGAGAAGCTAGGAGCCCCCAGACCCACCTGAGGCTAAAGAAAATGATCAAGGAGGTGGACAAGGACCTCAACAGCAAGCTCAGCTGTCGGGAGTTTTTGCTGATTTTCCGAAATGCCACCACAGAAGAACTGGAGGAAGACAGCGCCTTGATGTCCCTCCAAGATTGAATTGGCCATGGAAGACATAAAAAAGGCCAAGAATTTCTTTGAAGCCAAGATCTGCTGCCCCACTAGGCCAAGTGTGCTCAGTGGCTTGCCTTGATTTCTACCAGCTATGCCTTACAAGTTGGCCTAGGAGAAATGGCCAGCACCTTGTCCCCCAAGGAGGCCCCATTTCTCGCTGAATGTCTAATGATTTTGTTGTCCCCAGCTCTGATGACCTTTCTTCTTAATCTTCCTGTCTTTGCCCCAAAAGGTAACTGGTAACCCTAAGACCTGAGGAAACAGTAGGGAAGGTCAAAGTCAGGAATGGGAAGAGATTCTGTAAAAAAAGGGGAATGATTCCCTTTCTTACCCAACCACTGTTCTACTAGCCATGGAAGGTTTCCAGTATTTTGCCATTTTCTTGGTGGCTTTTATTTTCCCTTCTTTTCCCTCCCTTTTAGCCAAGCCTTTTAAGGAGGAAAAAAGGCATGGTCATTTGGCCAAAGGTATACCTCTACCATTCTCCTGTGTTCCTCTATTCAGACTGATTGCCTTTTTCAAGTGCACTCACTGGAGGTCTATACTCTTGGCTGTGATTTAGATTCTCTTGTTCTTCCATCAACTATCAAAGACATGGCTAGGCTGTTCAACTATCCTTCCCCCTTGCCAAGTGTTTGAGGCAAGGGGGAGAGCTCTAAGAGGCATGGAGTGTACCCCAGAAAGCCCAAACTGGGGGGCAGGGGGACAGTTCTAAAAGCCCCTTTGATTTTCAGCCACTCTACATAGAGATGATTTTAAATGGGCAAAAAGAAGCTCCATGCCAAGGAATTCCCCCTTTATCTCTACATGGTAATATTTTTTCAGATTGCCAGTTTAGATTGGTGGATTCATGCAGGATAACTGAATCTAACCAGAATACCTGGTCATTGTCCTGGAAATTTTAATGTAGAGACAGGTAGGTATAGACCCAGCTTCTCTGGTTGCCATTCAAAAGTCTTTGCCTCAAACCTCACATGCTCACTGAGTATGTAAAACTTCAGAGATGTTTCTGTCTTTTATTCTCCTTTCTTATTGTCCATGGTGAGACAACTCTTTTCACCCTTGGTAGTTGTTGGGTTTTTTTTCTGTTGACCTCCTTAGAAGGAAAAAAATCATGCTGTTAAAACTGTGAGCATGGAAGAATAATGAAAAGAAATTAATTTTTAATAAAGAATGACTAGAGTACTTTAAGCTCTTTTTTATCGATACATATAATGCTTTAAAAGGTCACTCTTACCAATTCAATATTTATTAAGATACATGGGGATTTTATATCTCTATTTTGTAGCTATTCTTTTTCCAAGAAATCCGTGTTTTCCAGCCTAATTAGTTATCTTTGCCAAATGAACTATACAAATAAAAATTATTATCTCAAAAAAAATTAAGCATCCCAGTGCATAAAAAAGCAGGTTCTTGACAAAAACAAAATGGTTCTTGACTCCAGGTTTCACAATGAATTGAATTCTCTTATGTTGTAATTCAGAATATCATTCAGTTCAAATTTTGATTTCTCAAACCTTGCCTGACTCATTTAAGAAGGAGGAGTTTATATATTCTGACAGAGTTGACATTTCTAACTGCAAGGGAAGGAAGTTCCTTTAAGCTGAAGAAAGTAAAACCAGGTGTTGCACAGCTGTAGAAATGATGTGTGTGTATAATTATTTATGGAAGTGCCTATGATTTGATTTTCCTAAAGTCTCAACACTTTCTGAAAAAAGAGTTTTTGAAGCAGTTCAAATCATAGAATACTAGAATCACAGAATAATCTTAGAATTGGAAGGAACCTTAAAGGTCTTCTAGTTTAATCCCTATCCAAACCATGAATCCAAGCTACATTTCCAGTAACTGATCATCTAGCCTTTGCCTGGAGATTTTCATTGGCAAGTAACTCAGTACTTCTAGAGGCAATCCCCATTCCATTTTGGGGTGTTTCTCATTATTAGGGAGTTATTCCTTATGTTGAGCCAAAATCTATCTCCCTGTAACTCTATCTGATCCTAGTTCTTCCTTCTAAGACCATGTAGAATAAATCTAATTCTTCTTCTATAAGAGCATCCTTTAAATACTGGAAGTCTTGTAGAATTTCCTTCATTCTTTTATTCATGACCAATATCCCCAAACCATTTTATCAATCTTTAAATGTCATGTCATGACAAATGTCTTGTCATTTAATGAATGTTTGTTGATTGATTGATTCTTCCTGGTTTTGAGGCCAGTATTCTATCCATTAGAATACACAGCAGTAGCTTCCCCTTTTTCCACACAGTCACTTCCCATGGCTTCAGGTACCTGCAGTCAACCCTGAATTCCAGAAGGAAAAAAAACTAGCTTGGAGGTAGGAAGGATGCCACTGTATGATAAGGGAAAAGGCAAACATATTGCATACAGATGAAAAACAGGTGGGTGGACTGGTGGCAAGATGGGCAGAGTGAGGCAAAGATCTTCAATCTGAGCAGGATGTCCACTCAAGGCCATGGGTTGCCTGTCACACAACAGTTCTTCTTTAACTCAAGGGTCCTTTTTCTTTTAATGTTTTGGGTTTTTTTTGAGGGGGCAGCAGATTACCAAACCAAGGGGCAGGAGCAGAGAGAGAGTCTAGTACTATATAGTAAAGTTAACACAGGAGTTAAAAGTTAAAGTGAGAACTGTCTGTAGAGAGTTTAGAACTATCTCAGATTTCAGCCATCCATGGTATGGGGAGGGGAGGGTGTAGTGGATTGCTGCTTTCTTTCCTTGTACATTCCTAGGGGAGAAACTCTCACCTCTAATACTGCTAGGCCATTGATATCTTCTAATGATGTCATTATGCCACAGCCACCAGACCTGCACTTTACTAGTCTCCACTGGTTATGGGTTCTCCACCAAACTCTACTGAACTCAACACATGGTCTCCAGTGGATACTCCTCCATTTCATGTATGAATTTTACCAGATGCAGATCACATGGTCTCAGCTTATGGCCAAGAAGCCTCTATATTTCCAAATTCTTGCCTCAGATGAAATTATGAGCTCTGCTAGAGCACTGTCAGTTTAAATCCCTGAATTTTTTGGTTTGGTTTGGCTTACAGTTGTTTAGGAATACAGAAGACTTTGCTTGAGCCATAGTAGTGCCAATAAAAGCCCTTTCACTGACTATAAGTAACCTCTTTTCTCCTTTTGGAGTCTTGAATTTTCATCTTAGGCTTTTTTTTTTGCCCAAGGTGACAAGCCCTCTCCAGCAGAGATCAGAGACAAACCTAGTTATATGAGTAATGCCCTCAGGTCTTTTAAACTGAATTTACACGTCCCTGAGCTTGGGTCTCCATGGATGAGCTCATTCTAGTGTATAGTGAGCATTCCCTGTACCTTTTATTTTAATCTCTAAAGGCTAAACCACACCTAATCATCCATGTAGAGTTTATTCATGCAACAACTGCCAGAGAAACTCTGGAGTTTAGGGTCCCTAGTATCTCAACTCCAGAGCCTCTTCTATTCCACATAGATAAATGGGTGGGGAAAAGATACAGAAGCAAAATCGAACCACATTCCCAGCCTTTAGGATATATTTATGGTGAACAAAGCCTACAGATGCTTTGACTTCACCTCTACACAGAACCATAAAATCTTAGAGCTGAAAGAGACCTTAGAAGTTGTAATATAATTTATATCTAAACCATGAATCCCATATAATATCCAGATCAATTCAATCACTATTTTTTAAGCGTCGGTTAAATGTGGCAAAGTAGTACAATGGTTAAAGCATCCGACCTGGAGTCAATAAGACTTGAATTCAGATCTGATCTCAAACATTATCTAGCTGTGTTACACCAGATAAGTTACTTGAGCCTATTAGTCTGTCTCCTCATCTGTAAAAATTAGCTGGAAAAATGGCAAAGTACTCCAGTATCTTTGCCAAGAAAACTCCAAATGGGTTCTCAAAAGAGGTGAAAATGACTGAGCAAATGCAAAGTGCTCTGCCAGATACTAAGAATTGAAAAGCAAAAGTAAAATAATTCTGCTCTTAAGAAGCTTACAACCAAAACAAATGTTTATTCAGACTCCATTTGAAGAACTCTAAAGATATCTGGCCTCAGACACTTCCTGACTGTGTGATCCTGGGCAAATCACTTGACCACAATTGCCTAGCCCTTACCTCTCTTCTGCCTTGGAACTAACACATAATATTAATTTCTAAGAGAGAGGGTGAGTTTTAAAAAAATAAGAACTCCACTGACAAGGAACTCACTCCCTTGTCCCTAGTGATACGAGCAGAACTAGAGTCCATTTCATCTCGTTCCCCTCTACAAAGCTCTTCCTTGAATTCTTGCCTACATCCTCACCATCACTAAGATAAAATAAAATAGCTCCCTCTCACAAAGAAATAATATTTGTGTGAGGGGGGATGGCTGCAGCCTTCTTAATAACATAGACTTGGGCCTTCCCCTTGGAAAACACCTAAAACAAGTGAGATGGATGTTTGTTCCCTTCATCAGATGTAGGAATATCAATAGTGCTAACATTTATGTGCTGGAAAAATTCTCACAATCTTTTATTTCATTACTGGGTTATTCCAGCACTCCCAGGTGCAGCAGTTCTTTCCTGTCCATGCAAAATTGTAGGGTTCATGCTCTTTGACACTGATGTGTTTTTTAGGCTGAAGCAGAAAACTGCAGCTGCTGAATTCTGGGCAGTCCTATCTGACAACACAGAGATTCCATCCTAACTCTCCACCTGCCATTAGTCCTGATCAAGTTTCTCCTGAAAAAGAGCACTGGCCTCATAGCCACTTGATTTATTCAGAACTCTGCCTTCCAGATTTCTAGTTTTGCTCTCAGCCCACAATCTTGGCCCTCTGATTCATTATATCAAAGATCTAATTCAACACTGCTATATTTAGAGGGTGGGAGAAGGGAAAAAAATTCCTTTTTTATGTGATCTGTCAGCTTTGGAAGCTAAAGTTGTTCTCATTATCCAAATCAAAACTTTTTCATTCCAATGTACTGACCAAGATACATCTGTATTGTGTGGCCATAATGGTCCCACTTCCTCTAAGAAAAAAGTTTCCAACATGCAACTAGAACCAATTTGGAAACTGCTCTAGTTCATCCTATCTGTTTCATAACTCAGATAAAATAAAAATTCACAAATAGCATTTTTTCTCTTTAATGCCACATTAGGAAACATTGCCTTTAAGCATCCATAAGGTACATTTGCAAAATTCAAAGCAGTTGGGAGGATTTTTTAAAATGACTTCTCTTAGATATGTCTGCAGATCTAAATCAGACTGAATATTACAAGGTATCCGGAGCAATTTTCATTTCTCTAAAATATTATTCTTGTCTCCCTGTGATAGTAACAACTGATAGAAACATCACAAATGAAACTGAGACAGATCACAATTTGGAAATGGAAAGCAAACAGGAAAAGCATCTGCTGCATCACTGACTGTCTCCTGCCAAGTTTGTAGATAAGCTTCAGAGACTGCAAAGCACTTAGAAAAGCAGCCAGGGACTGCAAAAATATTTCCAAATGCCTCTGCCTTTGAGAAGCAGTGATAGTTTTTCACAGAGCCCTCAAGGAATCCCATTAATATAAAAGATGTGTTCAAATGCTGCCTGCCTCCACTAAATACAGAACCTTGTGGCTTTGACTAATGTTGTAAAAACTCTCTGAAAACTAACTCTCTCTCTCTCCCCCCCCTTTACTCCCCTTTTCTCTTTTCCTTCCCCCCTCTCTCTCTCCCTTCTTACTCGTTCTCTTCTAAAAAGTTTGCTCTTTAAGTAAAATGCTATGAGTAGCCAGAGTCTATTTCTGCAATTATAAAGGCCATACCTCTGTAGTTATAGCTGTTTTTCTATCATTTCCCTGTGCTAAAGATCTCCCTAACCATCAGTGTGTATACCAGATGGAGCTAGTTGCTTTGACACTATATGTTACCTGTAAGCCATCCAACAGTTTAGAGGAATTAAATTACTCCATCTGTTCTTGCAGCTTGCTCAGAGACTGTCCCTTCTACATTAACTTTTTTGTTTGTTAATAAATAATGAAGAGATGCTTTGTAAATTCTGGAACTTGGCTGAATCGTAAGAGCTGAAAAATTCCCCCAGTGCTGACTGAACTAATTGATCAATTGATGAAGATGTATTGAGCGTTTCCATGTGTAGAAAATATGCTAGGCACTGAGAGACAAGGGCGTGGGGGGTAGAGGTGGTAGAGGTAACAAAAGACATCTATTTTGACTCCTAAAGAGCTTACAATCTAATTAATGAGAAAAAGACATGACAAGATAAACATGAAATTATTTTTTAACAACTATTGTAAAGCCATAAAAATAAAATGCTCAAGTATGTGCACAAAAAATTGGCATGTAAATTAAGATGTATATTTTACCAAAAAGATAATAAATAAAAAGGAATTTTAAGAAGAAAGATATCAGTATGAACAGGGTCATTGAGAAATCTTTAGGAGGATAAAGGATTTTGAGCTAAGCTTTGAAGGGCAGTTAAGTTGGGACAATGGGGAAATAATGAGTATTTCAGGAGTAGCAAACAACATGAATGTGGTAACAGAAGAGTAACCACATAGTAGTGAAAAGTCATTTACTAAAAGAAGAAAAAAATGTTGAATTTTTAAAGGACAAATAAGACATAGTTTCTACCAGAACTGTATTCAAAGAGATTAAAAATAGAGGAAAAGAACCTACCTGTACAAAAATATTTATAATAGCTCTTTTTGTGTTGGCAAATAACTAGAAACTGAAGGGATATCCATCAATTGGGGAATGGCTGAACTAGTGGTGGTATATGCTTGTAATGGAATACTATTTTTGCCATAAGAATTGATAAACAAGATGAACACAAAAAACCTGTAAAGACATATATGAAGTGATGCAAAGTGAAGTGAGTAGTACCAGAAGAACACTGTATCCTGGATTGAAGTGCAAATTGAAGCATAACATTCTTCCTACATGATAAATATAATAATAATAATAAATGATTAACTATAACAAATAATAAATAAATTTAAATACC
The DNA here is from genome assembly GCF_016433145.1 of Gracilinanus agilis. Taxonomy (NCBI): domain Eukaryota; kingdom Metazoa; phylum Chordata; class Mammalia; order Didelphimorphia; family Didelphidae; genus Gracilinanus; species Gracilinanus agilis. Next base: position 277,581,589 of record NC_058132.1, on the reverse strand, counting down.
CTATTTCCTTCATGAATCTTTCTCCAGTGTAAGCAATATGTGTCTTGTTTCACTTGACAAATGTGGAAATATGTGTTATATGATAATATATATTACCTGTCTTCTTGGGGAAGGGGAGTAGTGGTACAGAAAGAGAGATGGAGAGAGACAGAGACACAGACTCAGAGGGGTGGGGGGTGAGGAGCGAGGGAAAAAGAGGGAGAGAAAGAGAGAGACAGAGAGAGACAGAGACAGAGACAGAGACAGAGACAGACGGAGAAAGAGGAAAGTAGCTTCAGTCCAGGAAGAAAAGCAAATCAGAGAGCACCAGAAAGAGAAAAAAATATCACCTGGTCAGTCTAACTACAAGAATTCTCTACACCTCATTGTCTTTCTCCAGTTCCCAGTTCCAAGATGTGGGAAAGGCCAGCACATTGGGCAACCACAAGCAGTTGGCTCACCAGTTAAAATCAGAGTGCTCAGAAAGAGTCAGGAAAGCTCTGATTCCTCCTGGAAGGAAAAAAAACCCGGTGTCCCCCTTCACCCGCTGGTTTTTTAAATCTTGCCTAGTCCCTCCTACTCCCAGTTTCTCATTGACCAAAGTTTCCTTCGGTTCCTGTCTTAGCATACTGTCTTAGAATTTCTGCTGGTCAAGAACTGCATTGCCAAGCTGTCCTGTCTTAGAATTTCTGCTGGTCAAGAACTGCATTGCCAAGCTGGCAGTCCTAATCACATGTCTCAATGGCACTCTTTTAACGTTTCCTAACTTTTCCTGCCTACATTAACTTAAGAGCCTCTTCTACACAGATATATGTTTTCTGATTCTTCGATGCTGATAGGTCAATCAACAAACAAATATGGGTAGTTAATTATTGACCTTTCTAGGCAGATACCTCTGTCCAGAAAAGTTTTTTGACTAGAAAATGATCTGTCTTGGGATTCTTCCTTAGAGAAACCAAGTCATCTAAAACTACTTTGCCATCACTGCTCTAGAACTTTTAATAGAAGGTTGGTAACTGGGCCTCCCTTGGTCTGCCCATCTGTTTTTCTTCACTGTTTCCAAATAATGAGTTAGCCTCCTTTTCTGACCATACCTGGGTGATCTGATTCCCTTATAATCATTATTAATCATCTGCCACAGACTGTCTAAAGAACTGTGTTTCTCCATTGCTCTTTGGGTCACAAAGAATCACTAAATTGTGAGACTTCAGAAATGGTGAGTTCGTAACAGGGAGATATTTATATGAAAAAAATAGACTTTTTACTTTAGGAAGCAGCTAGGGATTGATGAGAACTCTCCAGTTTCCCAAATGCCTTCCTCCAAGTCAATTGTAAGCCCTATTCATTTGTCAATCCAAGATTTTGGGGGAGGGGGGGGAAGGTCCCCTTTGAGAATCTGAAGAAGTCATAGACCTTTTTCAGAATCATATTTTTAAATACATGAAATGAAGTACATAGAATTATATAGAAAACCATTTATATTGAAATATAGTTCTAAAAAAATTTTTTTAAGTTCACGCACCCCAGGTCTGCTATTCTAGACAGTAGCTACTCTTCATATGCCATCTCATTTCCCACTCAGCTATACTCCTTGAAAAGGAGCCTCAGAGGCCATCCAGTCCAACCCTCTCAATTTGTAGATGAAGAAACTGATAGCTAGAGAAATGAAGTGATTTGTCAAAGGCCACTGAGACAGTAAGTAGAAAAATCAGGATTTGAGCAGAGATCCCCTGAGGTGAAATCCAGTTCTCATTTCACTATATCTTTTGTTAACTGTTGCAATATGCTTTCTATCTTTTCCTACCATTGACCGATTTCCTGATATGGAGAATAACCTTAAAGATGTATATTCCTAGATGTCTATGAGTGGAATAACAAACTATTAGCCTTGATCCCAAATTTGGACTCCTAACCTTTTCCTAACCCCATAGACCTATTGAGATTTCCAGGCTTGGTCTTCTTTAAACAGCTCTGCTTCTGAGAGCAGGTGGCCCCTATTCAATCATAAAAGGAACCAATGAATTCTGGCTTCTAAGTATCACAGGAATAGCCATAAGGATGATTCTCTGGGTTGTCATGGTGACAGTCCCTCAAAGCTCTCTGTTCCTGGGTGTGAACTCCAGTGATATACAAAGACTTAGCTTAGACTTGCAATGTATTCTTTGCACTCAAAATGTCATTTATTAAAATACTGCAATCTTTTTTTAAACCCTTACCTTCCCTCTTGGAGTCAATACTGTGTATTGGCTCCAAGGCAGAAGAGTGGTAAGGGATAGGCAATGGGGATCAAGTGACTTGCCCAGGATCACACAGCTAGGAAGTATCTGAGGCCAGATTTGAACCCAGGACCTCCTGTCTCTAGGCCTGGCTCTCAATCCACTGAGCTACCCAGCTGCCCCCAAAATACTGCAATCTTGAAACCTTACATCAACTCAAAAGACCTCCCTTACCTGGAAGAGGGTTTGGTTTCCTCTATATGTCCAAGACAAGATAAATGCAACTGGTGGCATTTAGGTCAAAAATAGCAAGAGCTTTCCATCTGAATGGATCCCCAAAAGAAATAGAGAGCCTGTCCTTCACACTGTTGAGAATAAAAGTATCCATTAATTTATAGAAAACTATGGTAAACTTAGATAACTCTTTGACTAGATTAATAATTCATTCCTTGCCCTATACTAATAGCTGAGTATCAGACTTGTAATCAGGAAGGACTGGGTTCAGATTCTCTCTCCAACATTTACATGTAACCCTGAGCACATCCTCTAAGCTCTATAAAACTCAGTATTCTGCTCTGAAATGAGCATCCTGGTACCTCCTTCTAAAAGCTTTGGGGCTCAAATGGCATGATGTTCCTCCAAACTATAAATATTAGCTCCTATTAATATAAAACTATTGAAATCTAAACCAAAAATATCACCACTCATTAGCTCCCCCACTTAATACTTGGGATTCTTGGCTTTGATTCTTATGTATTTCTGTCATCAGTCCCTTCTCCAGCCCATTAGGATCCAGGCAATTGCCCAGGTCCTGAGCTTGGCTTGTTTGCACTATAATTCAGGTCTCTATCCACACAGGGATATGGCTCCCCTGAAAGTCTTTGTCACCCTCCACAAACAAAGGAAGGCTCAATCAGCAACAAGTTCCCTGCTCACGGACCTGACATTAGTCATAAAACAGAACTCATTAAGAATGTCAAAGAATACCTAGCACAATATCCTCCACCTAGTAGGTACTCAACAAATGTGATTCAGTTTCATATTTCAGAAATTTATTGAGTATGTACTATTTGGCAGGCATCCTTGCACCTGGTATCTGTGTAAATCACATAACTTCCTTAGGTCTGAGCTTTGCCATCTATAATAATATAGTATAATAATCTATTATCAACTACACTAATGTCTCACCAAAGATTTGTCCAAAAAGTATGACCTTTCAATCCTTTGTATGTAACACATATAAAGCACAGAAACATTTAAGCAAAATGTTTTGCATGCATTACTAATAATTAGATGACTCCTGAGGTTTTTATTTCTAGATTCAGAGCAATGATTCTATGTAATAAAGTCAATAACAAAATATCGCCTTGAGGAGCTTACTTTGGTTGAAGATAATAATAATAAAAATGATGATAACTATTTTTTATTCATTGAATAATCAAGTCAACTGAATCATGCAGGTTTCCAATCCATGGCCATGACCTAATTTGCAACATATTCTAATCAACTGAGCTAAACTATACTAATGTCTCACAAAAGATTCGTCCGAAAAATATGCCCTTTCATCTTTCTGGTCTGCTCAAGTAATAGCATCATTAGGCAGCATAAGAACTAATTCATCTCTGAGGTTTGCAAGTGCTGTATTTCAGTAGGAGAAAAATATTATTTGTCATCTATCTGAGAATCCTAACCTGAGAAACTTAGCCTACAAACAGTCTGGACATTCTGATTTCTCAAATTTTGTATTAAAGATGAAATATTTGAAAATTTCATTTTTTTCCTTTTTAAAAGAATCGCTTTCATTTACTGAAAAACAAGTTAATTGAGATAGAAAACATCCATATTAAAGGAAAAAAGCATTGCTCGTGCTTATTCTGTAGGAATTCTATGGCACATGAGCCTATTGTCATTAACTAAGACAGAGTCCTGGCGTCTTTTGGGCCTAGTTATAAAGGATTATTCTGTAAATCCTCCCCAGTGAATGTCTTGTATCACTGCTTCCCACAGCTGTATGTTCAAATGCCTTTGTATTTAACACATATAAAGCACAGAAACACTTAAGCAAAATGTTTTACATGCATTATTAATAAATAATAAATGATGAGCAGATGTTTTCTATTAAAAATTATCATAAACCTTGCTAAATTATATTGAACAGCCACATGTGAATGGCTGTGCAAACTCTCTATTTAGGCAAGTAAAATCAGTAAGCACTTAGAATCACCTCTTACGTGCCAGGCACTGGGCTTAGCTCTGGGGATGAAGAGATGCAAAAACAGTCCCTTCTCTCAAGAAGCTCATACTCAAATGAGAGAAGCAACATAAAAACAACTGTGTACAAACAAGATAGAGAAAAAATAAATTGCAGATAACCAACAGATGAAAGGCACTATGGTTAAGGAAGATCAGGGAAAATTACAAAAGGTAGGATTTTAACTAGGGCTTGAAGGAATCCTGATAAGCCAGGAATAGGGGGCATTCTAAGCTGATAGGATAGCCAGCAAAAACACCCAAATGTATTATAATTGGTTATTTATAACATTAGTTTCCACATTTGTGTCCTAATACATTTAGTACTTGTCCTAAGGTACCCTGATTTAAGTGATGATAGACAGGTACGATAAATTAAAATGACAACTAAAAAAAAGATATAAGGGGGAGATAGCCAGATGGGATAGAGGCTGATCCACTTAGGGATCCCCCTGAATACCCAGCCATGATCTCCAGGTATTCTAACCTTCAGTTATTGAGAGTGAAGCAGAATCACTTTCTCTCACTGGGCCAGTTGTACAAACACTTTGGAAACAATTGATTTATAAAATCAGTATCTATTTTATTATAAGAGGTGATACACACTAAGGATCAGAACAAGGGGTACCTAACTCTAAGGGATCTAGCTATTTACCCAACAACCCTCTACATCCCTCACAAGAGGGAGCCTTCGGGTTGTAAAAGTGAAATTTGGGAGATGCTATCTAAAAGTATATATGTTTTCTATGGACACGGGGAAATTGTCAAACTACATTTCCCGTGGTCCAACGGGTTTCTGTTTCCGGTTCTTTGGGCGTGGGAACGCCTACGTCTCCACACAGAACAGTTTAAATCTCCTGGGTTAGGAGGGAGTGGCCTCTTGGCCAGCAGACTCAGGAGGAGAGAGGAGACAATAATGGCAAGGGCAGCGGTTTTGAATTCTTACAAGCGCGTGGTCTAATGATTTTATCTATCAGCATGGCTTTAATTAAAATACTAATTTATATATTATAGCAGCCTTTATCATTTTTTATCCTTATAGGGTCTTCTGGATAACTTACCAGCTCCCTATTTCTATCTAGGTGTTCCCCAAAAGCTGACTAAGCTACCTATCTATGACTCTAGTTCAAAAGCTGTTTCCAAAACCCGTTATGATTTCTCTCAAAGGGCTAAGTCCACCCCAGAGGGTCTGGCCCCTGAGGTAAAACCTTAAAGCCAATTTGACAGGACTTTTAAATAAAACCCTTCTAGAAAGAACAGCAGATATGGTCAGATCCTCTTCTAGATATTCCAAGTCAAACAGAGTGCCTCCAAAGATGATTTAGGGGTTTCTCCTCCACAGTCAGGTTGAGGTAGTTAAGTTCTGATAAGCCGCCTTTCCTTCTCCCTTCCGGAGAGAAAGAACCCAAAGCCTCCTGCAGGAAGTCACTAACTCTACCAGTTGTCATCTGCCTACTAAGATCCTTTCCCTTGAGTTCCTAGTATCTGCCTTAAAGACAGTCTTCCACTTCTCTTAAATCTTATCCTATCTCTATCCTTTTCCCATTACACAACTAAAATTAATCTTTTGGAATTCAGGATGCCAAATGTCATCTGTAAGAGGTATGTGTAGGGTCAGTGAAGTTTGGATCTGGAAGAGGTCTAGATTATCTCTGCCTTAATTTCCATCTCTTCATCCTTGGATCCTATGATCATCTAGATTTTGGGATTTGAAGAGAATCCAGAGGTGATGTAGACCAATCCATACAGCAATAAGCTACTCTATAACATACCTAGTAAGTAGTCATTCAGTCTTTGCATGTAGGCAACTCTAACTCTGAAGACATTTTTTCTTACATCAAGCTTAAAGCTATCTCTTTATAACTTCTAGTCTTTGCTAAATAGAATACTGGAGGTCTCTTTCACATGAAAACCCTTCAAATATTCAGACAGCTATCTTGTTTCTCTGGAGTCTTCTCCAACTACTAGGTAGTCTTCTTAATGACACAATGGATAGAGTGCTGGCATGGAGTCAAGAATAGTTGAGTTCAAATCCACCCTCAAATATTTATTAGCAGTGTGACCCTGGGCAAGTCTGTTTACCTCAGTTTCCTCATCTATGAAATTAGGATAACAATAGCATCTACTTCTCAGGGTGGCTTTAAGGATGAAATGAGATCACATTTGTAAGGCACTAAGCACAGTACCTAGCAAAGGGATGGTTCTATATTGTTGTGACTGTGGTTGTTGTGGTGGTAGTGGTTACTATTATTGTTGTTCCAGGACAAATATCCCCAGTTCCTTCAACCAATATCCACATGGCATATGGTCGAGGTCCTTTACCATCCTGATCCATCATCTCTGAATACTCTCCATCTTCTCAATGTCCTTCTTAAGGCACAGCCCCTGTACCTGAAAAATATTTTATATATAGTCTGACCAAAGCAAAGTAGAATCCAATTTTGCTCATTTTATAGGTGAAGAACCAAGGCTCAGAAAGGAGGGTCACATAGCAAGCTGCCCATCTGACACATCTCTAGAATTATATATCTTTTTTTCAGAAGAGATGGGCAGTCATATATACATCTCATAGAAGAATATGCCTAAAGATCTACACACTCATATAAGTCACAGATATGTACAAATGTTTACACTCCCAAACCTCAGACAAAAGAGATTGTCCAGGGGTCTTCAGTGGCATGTCTTGGAAGCATTCTTCTTAAAATGGTAATATATCCTCGGATACTTTCTAGATGTGTGACCACAGGCAAGTCATTTAACCCTAATTGCCTAGCCCTTATTGCTCTTCTGCCTTGAAACTGATACCTACTATGGATTCTAAGACAGAAGATATGGGTTTTTTAAAAAAGAAAAAAGTGGTTAGAATAGCTATCATCATATTATAGCACATGTGTTTGAAAAAATCTTATACAAGTTTGTCTAACAAGAAACAAAGTAAAGTTTGTGAAGCATGGTGCATTTGTATAACTTTATATGAAGGTAAGATATTATTTTGAATTAAATAGTTAATCAACAAGTTATTTTGTCTACACAATAACTGAACTGACTGATGATTTTGATGATGGTTTTGACATTAGGTAAAGAAACCATAGCCCTCGAGTTTCTCATTTTCCAGAGAGCATTAACCCTCACCTTCACCCTCACCTCCGACTTGGCAAGCAGAGCTACCATTTTGTATTTGTTATGGAATAGTGGGAGAGTGGTTGTAGTTCTGAAACTTGTCTTTAAAGAACAGCCCTTGGTAATTAACAATGCTTTTGTTAACATTCTTTGCAAGTCGCTGAAATACCTTCTATGCTGCTGGGCACAAGAGACCTTCTCCAAATAGAATTTTTCTCTTAATTAAAATATGCACAATCACTGAGGTGAAAGACCCTTCATACACAGTAATTGCTAATTGATATTTTAAATATAAACAATGAAGGCAAGGGCAGAAACCAAGCCACTATTGCAAAATAGTCACAATCTGCATTCAATTAAGGAAGTGCACTATTTAGTGCACACGTAAAACAATATGACTTTCAGGCTGTATCTCTGCAGAGTGACAACCAGTTGAAAGGAAGCCAAAGGGTACAGTGAGAAGATCACTGGCTGTGGACACAGAAGATCCAAGTGTGAATTCTTGCCTAACCCTTACATTTTTAGCTATGTCACTTTAGATAGACAAGTAATTTTGCCTCATTTTCCTTATGAGGCAATGAATTTACAATCAGTCAAAAAGCATTTATTGCTTGCTATGTTTAAGTCACTATGCTAAGTACAAGGAATTAAAAAAATAATAATAAAATTCCTGACCTCCAAAAGTTTATATACCAAAGAGAGAGGTAAATAAAAATAGAAGTAATGAATAATATTTATAATATCAACATAAGGTAGTTTAGGAAGGACATTTGTAGTTAGAAGTTTCAGGCTTCTTATAGAAAGTGGGACCTTAGCTTACTCTTTTTTTTTAAACCCTTGCCTTCCATCTTGGAGTCAGTACTATATATTGGCTCCAAGGCAAAAGAGTGGTAAGGGCTAGGCAATGGGTGTTAAGTGACTTGCCAACGGTCACACAACTAGGAAGTGTCTGCAGATATATTTGAATCCAAGACCTCCCATCTCCAGTTTTGGCTCTCTATCCACTGAACAACTTAGCTGCCCCATATATATTTTGTTATTGCTATTGTTTATCCTTTTTTTCAAAGAGAACCGATGTCAATAACTTGATTTGCTCATGAATTAGATTTAAGTAAGACAGAGTTGCACAAAATCATCAGCCTTTCTCTTTCTTGCAGAGTCATCCAAGACAAGTGGCAAGACAAAAGTCAGGATGACTGGTGAAGGCCAAGGATGCAGTGAATGACCTTGCCATCTCCAATGGCTGACCAAGCTCTAAGTGCTCCACAGTGCCTGTTTCAGTCACCTTCATGGGCATTAGAATGAAATATTCTCCATCACCCATTCCATCAGGGATAGACGCCCTCCCCTAATTCACTGATGGATTAAACGCCTGTTGGCTATAAGACAGAAGCCATGATATATGAAACGACAAATAGGCTGGTATGACTGGATTGCAGAAGACTGAAAAGGTAGAAAGTGACCAAGTTGTGAAGAGATTTAAATGCTGGTCACAAGTGTCATATTTGCTCCCAGAAGTAATAGAGACCCACTAGAGTTAATTAAATAGAGGAGAAGTAACATGATCTGAAAACAATCTCATTGGCACACATGTACTTGGAAGATGAATTTGAGTTGTGAGGACCTTGGAAAAGAGAAACCAAATAGAAGATTATTACAGAGGTCCAGATAAAAGGTAATAAAGGTTTGAAATTCACCCCAATTCAAATGAATGAGAAGTAAAAAAGGCAACTCCACCTGTAAATCCCCTCAAATCATTTCTGAAAAAATTCTCAGTGTTTCATTCATTCTTACCCTTTCATTTTTTTCGTATGTTTTTAGCTGAGGAAAAGAAGCCAAGCCTTTAAAGGTCATACTTTGTGGTTCGTTAATTCCCATTCCACTTTGAAACACTTCCTAAAGGTACTTAATGGGAGGTGTAGAAACCCAAAGGCACTATGCAGTTTTTCTTTTTGTGGCACCCAAGGCGTGAATATAAATGAATATAAACATGCTAATAGCCTCAGAGGATCAGCCACGTTCTCTATCACCCATGGCTCAAAATTTGGTCAAAACAGCCAAACTAAAAAATCATTACACAGTGTACCTTGGGATCTTTAATCTATCCACATCGGGCAAAGCTTCAGTCCAAACTAAATCTTTCAAAGCCTAGATTGAAATATGTATTCAAAGTCAATCCTGTGTAAATATGAGTTGCCTTTAAAGGAAAGAGGGAAAGGGACAAGGGAAGGGAATAAGGATTTACATATCACCTACTATGTGCCAGGTCCTGTGCGAAGCATTGCACGAATATATCATTTCATCCACAGAACAATCATTCAAGGTAGGTACTGCTGTCCCCTTTTACTATGGACAATTCAATATGCTTGACCATAATGAGAGATAAAAAGGTGAATAAGATGGAGTTCTGGCCTTCAAGGAGTTAGTAGGTAGAATACAACAGTTACATCAACAAAAAAAATAATACCGTGTAGAATGTGAGAGATCCAAATTAAGTATCTTTGGGAAATGATTCAAGGCCATATAGAAACTAATAAGGCATAAAAAAAGGGCTCAGTGAACGTTGGTAGATTGGAAACAGAACTGGCCCAAGAGGAGGCCCAAGTTCAAATTCCACATCTGGCACTACATTTGTAACCTTTGGTAAGTCTTGGTCTCCATTTTCTTTCCTGTAAAACAGATGGAATATATGACTTCCAAAGTCCTTTCCCACTCTGGATCTATGCTCTAATGATTTTATAATGCCTCTAAATGAGAGAACCAAGAAAAGTCTTACTAAAGAGATAACACTTTTGATGGGTCTTGAAGGATGGTTAATGTAGAGATTTTACAAGTGAAAACCATAAGAAAAAAAACATGTAGAGATTTTACAAGTGAAAAACCACAAGAAAAAAACATGGAGATGAAAAGAAGAGAATAATTACATAATACCTTCTAGGTACCAGGCACTATGCTAAATGATGTACAAGTATTATCTCATTTGATCCTTACAACAACTGTGAGAGGTAGGTGCTGTTATCCCCATTTTATAGATGAGGAAATTGAGGTAAACAGAAATTAATTGATTATGGTCACATAGCTGGTAAGTGTTTGAGATTAGTTTTGAACTCTAAGTGCAGTGCTAGGAGGAGGAGGAGAAAGGAGGAGACCCAGAGGGTACAGTTGTGGGAGAAAAAGCAGAAAAAATAGTTTGTAATTACATGGAATCCCAACTAAAGTGCTTATACTTAATTCAATAGACTGCAGAAAGTCATTAAAGATTTTTAAACAGGGAATTAACATGATCAGAGCTATACTTTAGTAAGATTAATCTGACAAGAGATGAAAGTTTCAGCTAATCCAGATACTCAAATACATTTGAACGATTAGCCCAAATAGGGAAAAACACATGCATGCATACATTGTTGGTTAAAGTAACAAGTTTTGCCATCTGTGTGTCACTGAATGAAAGATTCTTCTTTTGAAGCATGCTATGAATGTCATTGTGGTTCCCTGGTCGCAGAACAAGACCTTCTGCTGACATCACCAATATCAGCTTTAATAAATATGAACCCTACTTTAGAATTCAAGGCCCCCTATAACAATGCTGCAGCTTGTCTTTTTATATCCTTATTCTTAGACCCACTTCTATCAAGCCAAATAAGTTCTCTCTCCCTTTGGTATTTCCATTAATAATACAACTAGAGACTCTCATAAAATCCTCCTTTGGGTCCATGTAATTCATGACTTTTCTTCTTCCCATACAATTCAAAGTCCACATGCCCTTTTTCTCTCATGAAATTCATTAACTGGTTATATAAAATGTAATTAACTCAATTTCTCCAACTCTGTATAATACTCAGGGCACACCAGAATAGAATTCAAGGGTAAAATGTACAGCTGAAAGTCATTCTCATAATGTTTTTGACAACAAGTCTCAATCAGTGGTTTTATTCTTCTAGGTTATAGCCTTACAACTATAGGCTAGAGAGGAAGAAGGAAGTAAAAAACCCATTCTAGGGAAACTGGCAAATATCCAAAATTCTACTGTTAGGCCTATCCATAGTTAATTCTCAGTGTTTTTTTAATTATGTTAGCTAATCTCATCTCAATACATTTTCTCCCACAACTAACATCTTTAAGTAGATTTATTATTTGAAGGCCATCAAGATTAGTGTTTGCATTTAAGGTAATGAAGCGCATATATTCAGAATGAATAATTCAATTCAAGTATTTGCAGAGCATTTCTTTTCTAGTAATAACCAAATTCTTTGTTGTGCTATTTGGTCTTCTGTCATGTCCAATTCTTTATGATCCCATTGTGTTTTTCTTCTCAAAGATACTGGAGCATTTTCCTTCTCCAGCTTATTTCACAGATAAGGAAACTGAGGCAAACAGAGATAAGTGACTCGTCCAGAGTCTGGCCAAGCGTCTGAGGCTAGATTTTAACTTTGAAAGGTGTCTTCCTGACTTCAGGCCTAGCACTCTATGTGCTACTGTGCCACTTAGTTCCCAAACAAAATCTTACCAATAACCAATTTAAAATCAAATATTTATTGTTTCACTAATAGTTATTAAGCCATATAACAAGATTTTATTCTACAATGTACACAGAACTTTGCAGGTACTAGAAGAAAATAGAACTGGGGGCAGCTGGGTAGCTCAATGGTTTGAGAGTTAGGCCTCGAGACAGGAGGTTCTAGGTTCAAATCTGGCCTCAGACACTTCCCAGCTGTGTGACCCTGACCCATTGTCTAGCCTTCACCACTCTTCTGCCTTGGAACCAATACTTAGTATTGACTCCAAGATGGAAGGTAAATGTGAAGAAGAAGAAGAAAAAAAGAAGAAGAAGAAGAAGAAGAAGAAGAAGAAGAAGAAGAAGAAGAAGAAGAAGAAGAAGAAAATAGAACTATAAAATACTACTCTGTATGTATCTCATATTTACCTATTGGTATATATGTTGGCTTCCCCATTGGAATGTGAGCTTCTTGAAGATAGAAACCATTTTTACTTTGTTGTGTTGCCAATGTTTAGCAGTGTAATCTGCTCAAGAAAACAAGACCTATGAAATAGTTAAAAATATAAGAAAGTAAATGATTAAGTACAAAAAAGACAAAAAGTCTATAATTGGTATAGGATTTTGGAGGAGAAAGGAATAAGTATAGACTAGAATGGTCAGGGAAGATTTCATGGAGGAAGTAGGACTTAAAAAGGGCCTTCAATAATAAGAATGATATAAATAGGAAGAAAGAAGAGGAGAGCACATACTACATTTAGGGAAAATATAACATAAATAAGAGTTCATTGTCAAGAAAGAACATTTAGCATGGGACAGCAGAATAAGAATGTATCTATCAGGAGGAGTGGAAAGGAGAGGATTCAAGGAAGGCAAGAAAGAAGGAAGTAGAAGGAAGGAAGGCAGGAAAGGGGAAAGAGGGAAGGAAGGGAAGGAGAGGGAAGGATAGGGGAGGAGAGGCGAGGAGAGGGGAGGAGAGGGGAAGGGAGGGGAGGAGAAGAGAAGACAGGAGATGAGAGGAAGGAAAGGAGAGGAGAAGAAAGACTTCTAATTACTCCTTCATTGTGGAAATACAGTCCTCTGGCAGTAGGTTCCAAGGTTCTCCTGCTCCTACTGTCCCATCCTCAGATAGAAGGCCAGTTCACATTGCTACTGGGCAGCAAGCAAGCATGCAAATGCCAAGAGCATCACAAGGATGATTGTTCTAATGTTGTCAAAGCAAGGAGAAGCCTAGTGAGAGTTAAACTATGAAAGAACTAACATGGCATCATGAAAATAATTCTGGGCTTAGAGTCAGCAATATGGCAATTCATACCCCATCTCAGACACTCGTTTGCTGGGTGACATTGATCCAAGTCATTTAACTTTCTAAAGCTTCAGTTTCTTCATTTGTAAAATGGAATTAATGCTAGCTACAGCTGGCTAGAGTGTTAAACCTGCAATCAGGAAGAATCATCTTCACGAGTTCAAATCGGGCCTCAGATACTTACTGTGTGATGCTGGGCAAGTTAATTCTGTTTGCCTTAGTTTTCTCACAGGTAAAATGTGATGGAAAAAGAAATAGCAAACCACTCCATTCTCTTTGCCAAGAAAACTCTAAAATGAGGTCATGAAGAGTTAGATATGACTAAAAAGCAATTCAATGGAATCAAGGTCCAGACCTTCCCAACAAAAAAATGAAATAAAATAAAATAATATTCTTCTCACAGAGTTGTGGCAAGAATCAAACAAGATCTAGTATGTTAAGCCCTTTGGAAACCTTCAAATAGGCCATCTATCAGGAAGTTGGATTTATGTAACTCTAACCCGGAAGACAGTAGAACTAGAGACATAGATTTGGATATATTTTTGATAAAGGAAACATTAAAGACCAGAACATGAATAAATTCTTCTAGGGTGACAATGTGAAGAAAAACAGAGAAGAATATAGGCTGAGCCTAGAAGAACATTTTTAATATGGTGACAAGGAAAAGGAAAATAATATAAACCTATCCCCAAACCCTAAAGTCACCCAGGCAGGTCAGTCTATACCATAAGAAAATAGAGCTAAATGTGACTTGTACCCTCGTGTGTCATGAACAAGATTCCTGGCTTATCCAAACCAACATTAGTTTAATGTTTGGAGGATGCTCTTTTATTGACTTCAATAATAATGGCCCACATATAAAAAATTGAGGCATTGGTAAAAGCAAAACTTTTTTATTAATAATTGGGAATTCTTACATTAAGCTCAGACTGTATCTAAAGCTAAATGTGTATGTCTAACCTGATATTTCAGCTCCCTAGAACATACCCAGAGAACTACCAATTTACTACCATGTCAATCACCCACTTGTTCTTAAAATTCAATTCAGGTCAAATCAAGAGGATTCTTAAGAAAATTAGGGCATGTATTTCCAAACAAATATTCGTTCAACCACTGAGCCCTTGAAAAGTCTAAAACAATTTTAATGGTCTCTTTAAAAACATGCTAAACATGAAACTTTTTCTTCCCAGCACAACCAAATATGAAGATGGAAATTCATTTTTAATTAAAAAGAAATACAGTACTTCTCTCAACTCACTCTAGTTAGATAAACCAACTTCCTTATTACCTCAGCTTTGCAGAATTTCTAATTTCTTTTTAAGCTTACCCCAAGTGATGCTTTCTGCACTAGTATCTGGCCCAATTTATAAGAAATAGATGAACCTAAGAAGGAATTGTTTGGTCAGTACAGAGCTTAGGTGAAACATAAAATGTAAAATGCCTTTATCAGCAGCAGATCTGCAAATGGGACGAAGCCCATTACAGTTATGGATAGCTCTAATTGTTAGGAAATGGTACTTTCTTAGTTTAAGCCCAAATCTATTTCTACCTGACTTCCATCCTTTGGTTCTCACTCTGACCTCTAAGCCCAGCCCGAATAAATCTAGTCCTTCTTCTGGATAGCCACAGTTTAAATGACATTTCCCTAGAATTTTCCCTTCTCTAAACTACTCATCTCTAAGAGTTCTTTTAATCAAATTTCAGATGGCATGATCTTAAGGCCCTTAGAAAGTCTGGCTGCCCTCTTCTAGATACTCTCTGGCTTATAATTATAATATCCAAAACTAACAATAAAATTTCCCATCAAAAGCACTGTTTAAGTAGAATTATTCAAAAATCACTCTCTGCTTCTAACCCCAATTATGATATTTCTTACTCATATGAGGTAGGACCCAGAATCTCTAGCTCTTGGTTTTCCTGAACCAAATTGAATCTTATGGAATTGGCCAGCAAATCATAAATCCTATTTTTCCCTCCCCCAGGATTTCAATGGGGCACAGAGTAGGTCCTTAATAAATGACTGACTGACACTCTCAGAATATAGCTCCTGACCAGGAATCCATAGATTTAGAAGGAAGATACCCACTTCCCAGGTGAGCACTCAAGGTTATAATGCCTATTAAGTATAGGAGAGCTTTTATTTTACCACATAGGATGCATAAATCACAAAGGATTCACTTAATCTCATAATTAATAATATAATGTTCTGTTTATAGTGAATCCCATCAAGAATGTGGTCTATGGCCCATAAAGAAAAGGAGAGGTCCAAAATAGTACAAACAAGGGAGCTGGATAGTTCAATGGATAGAGCGCTAGGCTAGTCAGGAAGACATGAGTTCAAATCCAGACTCACACACTTACTAGTTATGTGTTCCTGGACAAGTCACAAGTTTGCCATAATCCACCAGAGAAGGAAATGGCAGACTACTCTCGTATCTTAACCAAGAAAAACCCATGGACAGCATTGGTTCATAAGAGTCACAAAGAATTGAACACAGATGAAGGACTAAACAACAAAATAAATCAATCCATCCTTAATTATTGAGAAAATCATTCATCCTCTTTTCAATGCAAATCCCTTTTCAATATAAACATTTACTGGTATTTCTACATAGCAGCAAGGACTAGAATACTCCTCCAAAGAACTAATTATGAATATCAGAGGGCAATACACCTCATCACAATGAGAGCTCAAGGCAGGCATGGGCATATAATCAATAAAGAACTCTGAAAAAGAGCAGGAGCAAAGGAGGAAGACTCCCTTCCCTCAACAAGTCCATGGGCAACTTAAATAACCCATTTAGTTTAAGGGCAGCACTTTAAAAATTTGTTTAGGTTCTCCTTATTTTGAAGGAGGCAACACTCATTTGGATGAAGAAGTTTTGATGAGTTTAAGAATTCTGTGCCATTAATTTGTCATCACACCTCACTATTATTTGGTGTGCATAATGTTAGAAATAAGAGGAAATATAAAATCTTCCTTTCTAAGAATGTAGTATAGTGTAGTAGGGAGAGGATGGTCAAAATTGACTAGTAGCAGGCGGTATATGAATCAAAGAGAATTATCCACAAAATGGAAAAGAGCAATCCCTAGCCCAGATTGTCCAAATACAAAGTTTTAAATTAAATTGCTTTGGCAGATCAGAGATAAAGTGAAAAGTAAAATTCTTATTCATCAATTCTTCAAAAAACATCGTATCTTGAATTTTTAGGTATCAGCCTCTCAGGAGTGCAGAACAATAATTTTGTTCTCACTCTTACTTCCTTTAATTTTTTCTTAATATGCATGTGTAAGAAACTTTTGTGTTTAATATTTCTTTCAAATGGAAGCAAAGGAAGGCAGCTGGGTGGCTCAATGGATTGAGAGCCAGGCCTAAAGACAGTTGGTCCTCGGGGGTTCAAGTCTGGCCTCAGACACTTCCTACTTAATCCCCATTGCCTATCCCTTTTCCTTCTTCTGCCTTGGAACCAATACAGAATTGATTCTAAGACAGAAGGTAAGGGGTTTTTAATGGAAGAAAAGAATAACTCTCATATCTTCTTTTCAATTTATATTGAGTATCTTCCTACTCACCTCTTTGAAGAGAATGTAGACACGAGCCATGCCTAAGCTGTAAGTCATTTCCCCCGAAACTCCTGGAAAATGGATCTAAACTAATTCTTTTGAGGCCAAGCTCTCCTGGAAGTAAATCCTGTCAAATCATTTGCATGGACCCATAGCAGCAGAGTCCCTTGGCGAAGGAGAGGCTATGGCATTCCAGTCAATGGGGTCCAGAAGTAGGTTTTAATTGCTGAATCTATATTTCAAGTGGGGATGTATAAGAAATCACTACACTGCTCTCTATCATTTTTGCAGCTTGAAAATACACAAAAGATTTTCTTATTCCTCCCAATTAGGGCTAGCAATACAACAAAAACACAACCAAGAAATTTGCTAATTGTTCTTTGCTGGGCAAAGACATTAGTCAATGGTTGGTCTTTGCTCAGGACAGATACTTGTTCATAGTGACAGATCAAATATAAATATAGATTCCTCAGGGCACATCTCTCTGCTATAATCACCTCACTTAACATTTCATTTCTATATGATTACAAATGCTATAATAAAATGTCAAGTATAATTTGGAAATAAAGATATAAAATATGCACCTGGTGACATTATAGTCTTGATGTGAACTTGCCAGACAGAAGTGATTAATGATAAGATAAATTTTGGTATCGTAATCTTATGGATCTGGATACTATTTGCTAGTATGGAAATGAGAAACACGAAAATAATAAGTGATCCTTATTTATTATTTTGAATGACTGATTTGTCCAATAGATGTATAACCAAAAAAAGGCATTTTTTTCTCTTCTTAAGCAGAGATAAATGCAGTTTATGAATCAACCACCTCCAAAGTATCTCCTGCTATTTCCCTGCCTAACCACAGGCAAAACTATCAAAGAAGGTACAAGCTGTCATTCTTTCTATAAATTCTAACATAACTTGCTTTTAAAAATTATTGTGATACTTTAGACAGAATGGCAGCATAAACTTTCTTCATAAAAGCCACAAAAACTTTTTCCAAAAGGACTTTAAAGTAGTTGTGATAATATTCCATCCTTATCCTACCAAGTCCCAGACAAATACTTCTTAATAAGAGGAATACTTTCAAAATGGTCTGCTCATATGCTGGGCAAGTTTAAATTTTTTGTTGTTGTTTTGTTTTAAAAATGTCTTTTTCACCAGTGACCTCTGCATCCCCTTCTCACATGCCTTTTCCTTCTTTTGGTTCCTTTCTTTTACCCTTCTCTCTGCCACTCTTCTCCTCCTCGAAGCAAGTTTCTGCTGTTCTCCATCTATTCTCTCATTTCCCAGGTCTTCCCACCACAACAGCCCTCGTGCCTCAGGTCTTTCTCCATTGTTTTCCATCACCTGCTCTATTCCCTCAGAAACCTAAAATTCAAAGCTAAAATGGAAGATAGTCAGAGGATAGTCAAGCTTAGAGGAATATTCTCATTGTTACATTTTAAGACTAAATCAATATGTAGCAGCAGAGATTTTTATGTATGGATTAGTGACCCAATTTCTATTAAAAACTTTAGAATAATTAGAAATTACGTTAGTTTGACAGGATTGTCTTAAACAGTTGGTGTAAGGGCATGTTTTGTGGGTCTTACCCCAGGCATACCTTGTAAAACTTGCCTCCGGCATTAAAATTGCTCATTACAGCTCTGCCAGTGATGATGGCAATCATTCATTCTTTATTTTCCAGAACAGACTGAGCTTTAAATATTCCATCCTATTCAGTAATTAGATTTTTGTTGTTGTGGCTGGAACTTAAAGGCCAATCTCTGCCCACTCTTTGCTCCTTGATCCCTATGTAACCTTGGATAAGTCACCTAACTTCCCTGAGACTTTGGTCACTCATCTGTGGAATAAAGAGGTCAAGACTAGATCACCTCTGAAGTCTGGCCCTTACAGTTCTAAAACTATTATGCTATGGCTCAGAAATTTTTAAAGTGTGTTTTCTCTGGGAAAAATAAAATCAATTAGTCTCTGCTTCTTTGATTCCTAAAAGTATTATTCCCTAACATTTTTACCAACAAACGGAGTCTTTTTCAGGGGAAAGGGAAACATGTTTCTTAGTACCCTCCCTTAGATATATATTTCAACTAGAAAGACAGGTTTGAAACAGCTTATTTCTTTGTACGCAGGCCAAGGGAGTTATCATATTCCATACAACAAGTTTTAAAAAATAATACCTATGTTATTTGGTGCTAGCATTTTTAAATCCTTTAAAATTTTTTTGAAAGGTTTCCACCAAAGTTTTATGTAAAAGGAAAGATTCCAACATGATAAAAATCCAAGAAACCACTGATTTAATATTTTATTCTTCTCAGTTATATTTGATTTTAATAGTAGATTACAGGAATCAATCAGATAAATATTTATTGGGTACTTACTTTGTCCTCTCTATGGCACAAGATCCTTCACAAGAATACATAAGAAATACAAAAAATAGCCCCTTCCCTCAGGAAGCTTACAATCTGGACACTGAAGGAAATGATAATACATGAAGTTATGGCCAACAAAAAAGGGCCAAATTATATGTAAAATGCTATTAAATGCTAATAGAGTTCAGCAGAGAGCTGACTCAAAGAATTGTTCATGATGAAGATGGATTTTAAGTGAAGCCTTGTAAGAGAACTAGAATTTGCAAACTACCGAGAAGGGAAGCATCCCAAATGATGAAAACAACAGAAAGGCTCGAAGGCAGAAATACATATAATATTTTTATAGGAAGGTGAGGAGACACTCCTGACTAAAGTGAAAGGAGCATATTGGTCAATTTTATAGTTATTCAGTTCTTTCAGTCACATTTGAGTCTTGGTAAACCCATAAAGATAGCAGAATGGTTTGACATTTCCTTAGCTCATTTTACAGATGAGGAACTGAAGAACATAGTTAAGTGACTTACCCAGGATCATACTGCTAGTTAAGTGTCTGAGGCCAGATTTTAACTGGCTTGGAGCTCTATCCACTACACTACCTAACTGCCCTATTAGTAAATACCAAGGGGGGGGAAATTAGTATTAATGGTAGGACAGGTGATATGGCCAGGGCAACAAAGAAGGCATTTTGGACAAAATGGCCTTTTCCCAGACAACTGGGAGGAAAATGGGTGAGCAGACTTTTATTCAGCCTTTAAGGGGGTCCTATTTTCATGTCAAAAATACTAAAAGAGACTAGCTCATGGTTAACATTAAAATTGCCCTGCAATACTAGTGCCAGTATTTGTCCCCATCCTTGCAAGGAAGAATCAAACCATCCCTGAAAAGTGTAATAGTTCCACAGTCATTCAGTCCTTACACTGTCTATAACTTGAACAAAGAAAGATAGCCTAGCAGGCTAGCTTGCAATGGTCAGTCACCTAAATGAGAGCTTTTCCCAGTCTCTCAGCTAGTCTTCCGAATACTGGATTCTTGTTCACTTGCAGATAATCGACTAGTTCCCTTTGCCACCTAGCTAGTTTCTACGTCACGTCCTCATCACTTGCCACGAGCTCAATAGATTCAAACCATGTCTGCTTAAGTAGAATATAATTAGGAAAACAGGAGTACTAGACACACACCTGAAAGAAAAGACAATTGCATAGTTTTCCAAAGTCAAATAAGAATTAATTTTAGAATTATCTACTTGAATTAACCATGCCATTTCCCTCCCCTTAATTTATGTAGATAAATGAGTTGACTCTATTGTACATTATCAGATATTGCTGACTTTGGATGCAGTGGAATTCTAAAATGTCTACATTTCAGATGTGTTTTGTTTTTTATGTATAAAATAGCTTCTTGTCTATGAAACACTCCAGAATTGGGATTATATAGAATGTTCAGGAAGGACTAGAACCTCTGGTATCCTACCTCTCATCTTGCCCCTGGACTTTGATGACTGGAAGAGGAAATGAGGCTGATGACTGTGCAACTCTACCTCACTTAAAACTAATTCAGTTGCAAGTCAAGACATCATCCCCTTGATGTTGTTGGTCCTCTACAAAAAATGAATGACAAGCAACTCCACAACCAATTTATTACTCTACTATAAATCCATCACTAATCAGAATGCATTTGGCTACTTTAATTTAATGGCGAACTCTGTTATCATTAGGAATGTTGATTCTAATATTCCCATCAGCAAGAGAAATCACTTATACATTTATAGTTTTCAGATTTTCTTTTTTTCTTTAAAGACTGGGTCTTCCTATTTCACTCTGGCTGGCCAAGCAGTGACCATTCATACACTCATTATTGATTTACACAGGAAATTTAAACTTCTCCTCTATGGACTTGGGCTAGTTTGCTCTGCTTTGGGCAACCTGCATTCATAGTGGCTCACCATATTAATGCTGAATTTTATGCAAACACTCAGTCTCCTTAGCCCACTGTAGCTCAGAATTCCTGAGCTCAAAGAATTCACCTCTAGAAACTGCCTCCTTGGTAGCTGAAATAATAGGTGTGTACCACCATTCCTAGCCAAATGGACAAAGGGAGTTTTGCAGACTATCCTTAACATGATAAATGGAATGTGCCATTTTAGAGAACAATAATTAGTCTCTAATGATAATGAGTCAACCTGCCATTGTCTAACAACTGAGTTATAACAGTGAGTAATAAAATTGCTAGAAGTCATAAAGGAAATTTCTATCTACAACAATTTTTAAAAAACAACAAGTATTTTCAGCCTAAATAGGGCTTTTCCCAAACACTAGGACTCAAAGCAGCATTTCATTCTCCATCTACAATTTAAAGTCTACATCTGCTGCAAATTTTAAGACTGCAAACGAATTATGAAAACAATCCAAAGTTGACATTGGCCATGAAAGCAAAATGCTGTAGCTAATGCTTTTCCTTACATGTAAAAAATAAAGGTAGGGGGCAGCTGGGTAGCTCAGTGGATTGAGAGCCAGGCCTAGAGACGGGAGGTCCTAGGTTCAAATCCGGCCTCAGACACCTCCCAGCTGTGTGACCCTGGGCAAGTCACTTGACCCCCATTGCCTACCCTTACCACTCTTCCACCTATAAGTCAATACACAGAAGTTAAGGGTTTAAAAAAAAAAACAACCCAAAAATAAAGGTACACTTTGCTTTTTCATTGTTCTGGTGTAGTTTGTTTCATCCTAATTTGGGGGGAACTTTTATTTTTATGTACTTATTTTCTTTCTTTAAGTACTTATTTTCTTTCTGTTCTAAAAAGTTCAGGAAAATACCTATCACCTCTCCAATACTATTAACATACGACTCCAAATCTTTTCATACATAGAAGTTTGATTTTATTCAGACAGGTCTAAACATAATAACTATTTATAATAATTTCGGCCCTTTAAAAAAATCTGATTGTAGGAGTTTCAAGAAAGTTAACAATGACAAAATTATGTACTTCTTCATTTGAAAACAGAAAAAGAACTTTTTTCTTTTTTTCTAGTATATTCTAGGATCTTATTATAATGGGGAAATTTATTTCCTTCCTTGTAGCCTTTATTTCCTGTGTATCTTATTGGAAATCAAGATAAATATACATTCATTAAAGCATAAAGATAAATGCTTTATTCATTATTTTAAAATTTTGACCACTATATTTAGACTCCAAAATATTAACCTTCATCTTTAGATTGTGTGTGTATATATATATGTACATATATATATATATATCCAAGCACTGCTAAGTAAGTAACATATAATAAGCATCAATGCATGCATAAGGTTGTCTTGGATGCTATAGAAAACAATTTTATTAAGTCATAGTCCTTGCCCTTGAGTAGAACCTAGTAAAATGTTATGAAAAATAATGAACCCTATCTATATAGTTAATAAAATCACCTTTGGCATTTTCAAAATACTTCTCCAAAGCAATCATCTACATATTTTCAATTGTTTTAGGGAAATGGTCTATATTTTACATGGCTGTATAATTTCCATTACAATTGGTTTCTGCTTGATTAAGAATTCTTTGCCATCCCACATTGAGGGTGAAGTGTTTTAGATAACTACATATATACCTCATCTTATTGCACTTAACTTTATTGTGCTTCAGAGATACTGTATTATTTTTTTTTACAAATTGAAGGTTTGTAGCAACCCTACATTGAGCAAGTCTATCAGTGCCATTTTTTCAACAGCATGTACTTACTCTGTCACATTTGGTCATTCTCACAATATTTCAAAATTTTCATAATTACTATATTTGCTATGGTGCTCTGTGGTCAGTGATTTTTTATGTTACTCTTGTAATTGTTCTGGGGCTCCACAAAGTGAATCCATCTAAGACAGCAAACTTAATCAATAAATATTGTGTCTTCTGACTGCTCTGCCAACCAGCCATTTCCCTATCTCTCCCTCTCATCAGATCTCCCTATTCTCTGAGAAATAGCAATATTGAAATTATGCTAATTATTAAGTGTACAATGATCTCTAAGGGCTCAGCTGAAAAGAAGAATCAATTGATGAAGCAAACTTCATTGTCTTACTTTAAGAAATTGCCACAGCCACCCCAACATTCAGCAACCACCACCCTGATCTTTTAACAGCCATCAGCATTGAAGCAGCAAAAAAGATTAAGACTGGATGAAAGTTCAGATAATGATTAGCATTTTTTAGCAATAAATTCTTTTTAATTGCCATGTACATTTTTTTAGAAATGGCACAATCAATAGACTATAGTATAAATATAACTTTTATATGCATTGGGAAACCAAAAAATTCACATGACCACTTTATTGTGGTGGCCTGGAACCAAACCCACAATATCTCTGAGGTATTCCTGTATAGTTGTGGAAATACAGCTTAAGTTCCCATCCAGAGTCTTCTCCACCAACAGACCAAGAAGGGACCATTAATCAAATAGCAAAACATTTAGTTGAGACTGAATTCCAAAGTAAATAATAAGGGGAAATCAAGTGGTAGAATCATTTTCAGTCTTCAAACACAAAGGGGGTACAATCTCCCACAGACTTCCGCACCAGGGAAAAAGGGAATACTCCTTGGACAATTCACACATCAAAGTAAACAAAAGAATGATTTACACCTGGAATATCTCTCATAGCTCTGTCTCTGTTAATTACTGTGCTTTCCTTCTACTTCATTCTACCTCCAAAGCTGTCATTTACTGTGGCCATCTGTTGGACTTATAATATTAACTTCACTCTTACCACTTTTTTGTGAGACTTCCCTGGGGAAGCATACCTAGAGACTAACCAACAGCTCTGTATTAGTCAAATCTTTATACCCAGCTGATTCAAATTGGCTAAGAAGACTTTTTTTTCTTTTTTCACACATTCTTGCGACTTAATGTCCCACAGTCCTTTTTCCTAGCTGGGTCAGGGGTAAGTAAATTCTTTTCCTGGCAGCCAATATCCTAGCCATGCAAATTAATTAACGTTTTTATTAAGCCTCCAAGAAACTCTTGGCAACCTCACAAGCAGGAGAAAGCTGGTCAGCCATTATCCTATATTCCTTTCACCAGATTAAAGTTAAAGTACTTTCTCTCCTTTTGTCTTGGACTATTCTTTACTTAGCATTATGTCTATAGCTTTGACTTCACACTCTTTCAAATCATTGGTTGCTCCCATATAGAAAATTATTGTGTGCCAGAGAAGATGGCTGAAGAATTAGATTTCAGCACAAAAGTACCAGAATATCCATGGGAGTATTTTTGTAATAACAAAGAACTAGAAATCATATTGGTGCACTTGAATTGTAGAATGGCTAAACAAATTGTGATATATGAATATTATGGCACCTTTCTGTAAAGGACAAATAACTCAAATAAATATGGGAGAACTTTATGATATGATCATTAATGAAATAGGAGAACTAGAAAACATAATGGCATATGCACAATGAGATAATTGTGTGTAACCTGAAATGTGTGGGCATGCTGAGTCCTCTTAACATGGAGATAGATACTCTGAGGAGTTTTTGGAGTATTCCAGATTGCCTAAAATGTAGACCTCTGCAACCCCTACCAAGTCAGTGTAGGGGAGACCTTCAACTGGCTGTCCATATCTTTCTCTTTCTGCCTCTGTCTATCTTTCCTGCTTTGTCCAGAAGGGGAAGCCCCAAATCACCCATCAATGCAGGTGCCATGAATTAAAAGAATGAGAGGGAAAGAATTTCCTCTACCTACTCTCCCTCTTTGATGGGGGCTCTGAAATTGGGTCTGGGCATGTTTCTATTCTGTGCCATTTGTCCTCACTTTCAAATGCTGGCAGTGATCACAGCAATATTGGGAATTCAAGCACTTGGTGATCTTGGAGCCAGAATTCCAGGAAGGAATTGTTGAAGCCAGCTGGTCCAACAGAGAAGCTCTGAGAAGCAAGGGTGCCAAGAATTTAAAGAACATTTTGGACATGGAACTGGGACTTTTGTGCTCTGTGATTACCCAACTAAGCTGTGAACCTAATACTCTTCCTTGCCCTAGAAACTATGGTAATATAAGGAAAGAAGATTTTTCCTCCCATGTATTTGGGGGAGTTAGGTGGTATATTTGTGAAGATATCTTTATGTAACTACTGTCCAGATTATTAGTGGTTAAAAGAAATTGGGATGCAGGGACCTCAAGATGGTGAGGAACATCATCAGTGAGGTATGGAGCCATCCGCAGAGAGCTGTGAGTTTCAAAATTAATATCCAGTATTCTAAGTATTATATTTAAGAGCATTTATTAATAATAACTAACATAAAAAGCAAGAGTAAAAAGCTATATTTCTCAGCCCTCATGCGAGGGAAAAAGAGGAAGAGGAAGCACTTCCCACAAACTATATATAAAACGTGAAAAATGTGAGGACTCAGGGAAAGGGATGCTGGGAGATGAAAGGAATTCTGGGGAACATAGTTTAAAGGTACAAAATTCTCTACTTATACAGAGCTCAGACATCCTTTACCACTTTAATGGTACTAGACAATTCTGAGGCAAGGGTGGAATTTAACCTTAATGGCATTCTAAGAAGTAAGGGCCAGGGGGGCAGCTGGTAGCTCAGTGGATTGAGAGCCAGGCCTAGAGACGAGAGGTCCTGGGTTCAAATCTGGCCTCAGACACTTCCCAGCTGTGTGACCCTGGGCAAGTCACTTAACGCCCATTGCCTACCCTTACCACTCGTTTGCCTTGGAGCCAGTACACAGTATTGACTCCAAGATGGAAGATAAGGGTTTAAAAAAAAAAAAAAGAAGTAAGGGCCATGATAATCAGGGTTACAATAGGAGCATGGTAAACAGTGTTACATATATAAATGAAACAAACACTGGAAAAAAAGTCAAAATTGTGGATGACAATAATGATCATGCTGATACCAGAAAGAGGATAATGAAACAAACCACGTCCCTCCCAAAAGAGAAATAAATAATGAGGGATATAGAAAGTTGCATGTACTATGAGACCTGTTCTCTGTGGAGGTTGACTTTGCTTAAATGTTTCCTTTTCCACAAGGAAAAGGC
Source organism: Gracilinanus agilis (assembly GCF_016433145.1). Taxonomy (NCBI): domain Eukaryota; kingdom Metazoa; phylum Chordata; class Mammalia; order Didelphimorphia; family Didelphidae; genus Gracilinanus; species Gracilinanus agilis. The sequence continues at coordinate 277,555,248 of NC_058132.1, read as the reverse complement.
CAATGTGGTGAGAAAAAATGTAGATGAGATAGTTAAATTAAAAAATAATTGTTATGCACAAACAAAAAAGGCATCAATATACTTTATTTTTTAAAAGAATGAGACTTAAGAGAAATAAAAATTTTACTTGGATACAGCGTCTCTATCTCTACCTCTGTTTTGCCCTTCTTTTGCCAAATTATATTTTGTCATATAACTGTACCCCACATTACTGAATCTCAATATTACAAGCAAATAGGAAAAAGAATCAGCCAGAAATCATCATATAAGGCACGCCAAAATATACAAATATGTTCTGGAATTCTACTTTGAGAGTGACAAATGAGCATACTGTCAAAAAGAAGTATTAACAATACTACTCCAGGAAGGGATTTGGAGATAACAAAGATCTCTGTAACTTTAAGGCATGTGTCCACTATTTAAAGACCCTAGGCTGGCTAAACCCCACTGAGTAAGCAGAAAATATTTTTGTTTGAGAGAAGGCATAATTAATGAGTACTTGCTAGAACATGGACTTTCAGGGAAATTTCTAGCTCCATAAAAACATGGAAATCTATCAAAAACAATAAATTGAAGTTGTAATTCTTAATACAACTCTAAAAACATAGCATATAAGCATTTCCATGGATAAGAGGGAACTAGATTACCTCTCTTGGGCCCTGTTAAGCATATATTAGCAGAAGGCATCACAGGCCTCAAAGATTCAAACTAAACAGAAGGGAGAAGGGAAAGTTGAGATTAAATTTTTTTTTATTTTTAAAATCTTTTTCCATTTTTACATATATCATTTTCTTTCCCCCCTCTCCTCTTTCCTCCCCCTCCCAGATACAATAAACCCTTGCACTGGGTTATACAAATGTTATCACTTATACCTATTTCCATATTATTCACTTTTGCAATAAAGCAATCTTTTAAAACCAAAACCTCCAATCACATATCCATATAAACAGATGACAAGTCATTTGTTTTTCTTCTGTGTTTCTACTCCAACAATTCTTTCTCTTGATGTGGATAGCATTCTTTCTCATAAGTCCCTTGGGAATGTCTCATATTAGCAAAGTCCATTACATTGTATTGTTCCACAATGTTTCACTTTCTGTGTATAATATTCTCTTGGTTCTGCTCATTTCACTCTGCAACAGTTCCTGGAGATTCTTCTAGTTCATATAAAAATCCTCCAGTTCATCATTCCTTACATCATAATAGTATTCCATTATCATCATATACCACAATTTGTTCAGCCATTCTCCAGTAAAAGGACACCTCCTCATTTTCCAATTTTTTGCCACCACAAAGAATGTAGCTAAGAATATTTTTGTACAAACATTTTTCATTATTTTCTTTTTGGGTACAAACCCAGCAGTGGTATGGCTGGATCAAAGGGCAGGCATTCTTTTAAAGCCCTTTGGGCATAGTTCCAAATTACCTTCCAGAATGTTTGAATCAGTTCACAACTCTACCAACAATGCATTAGTGTCCCAATTTTGCCACAAACTCTCCAACATTTATTATTTTCCTTTACTGTCATCTTAGCCAATCTGCTAGGTATGAGATGGCCCCTCAATATTGTTTTGATTTGCATTTCTCTAATTATAAGAGATTTAAAACACTTTTTCATGTGTTTATTGATAGTTTTGATTTCTTTCTCTGAAAACTGCCTATTCGTGTCCCTTGACCATTTGTCAATTGGAGAATGGCTTGATTTTTTGTACAATTGACTTAGCTCCTCATAAATTTAAGAAATTAGACCTTTTTCAGAGGTTTTTATTATGAAATTTTTTCCCCAATTTGTTGCTTCTCAAGAAGGGAAAGTTAAAAGAGAACTAGGCATAGGGGAGGCAGGAAGGAATGAGACTGCTGAAATAGAATAGTAGAATTTCTTGCTATCCCTTCTTAAGGAGGTCAGTTTTGAATTAATGAAGTTCAACCCTACTCACAACAGGAAACCACCTCCTCAATTTAGTCACTGTTGTTCATTAAACCTATTGTTCTGACTGTAGCTGAGTTGGAGAGACCAATTATTAATTATGCTTCACTTCTTTCCAAATATCCAGAAAGTAATAAAGTGGAAATGTCTTAATCTTTAATTGAAAAAGGATAACTCTCAGCAGGTGCCTAAGAAAAAAATTTCTTTAAAAAGGATGAGGATTGAAAAAATGAAGTCTTGCCAAAAGCAGAGTTAGACTAGGTAGATGGAGCTAACAATTGGGGCAAAATGGCCCTTGAAACTAAGCATCTAAGCATCTATTCCTTTTCTAAATAGTCTCCGGAGTTACCATATTCTGAAATACAAGTATGCATCCTCATATTATACAATAGATGTATTTAGAAACAATATATAAATGTATACTAATGTTTATATCCCCACAATAAAAGAGCTTTTACTCTTTCTATCCATATTTCTCCATCTTTATGGCAAATTGATAATGATCTCATTTTAAGCCAACAACAAAAATGCCATCAAATTGAATGTATTTTCATACATTTGCATCTCAATATAAAAGGTATTAGTCCAAGCTTCTTACCTTGGAATGATCTTGTGAATAACTTAAAGACTTTATACAGTTACTTAAAAGACTATTTACAGAACTATAAACTTAAAGACTATATACAGAACAAAAGTTACATAAGCAATATCTTCCCCTAACAGTTGTCCTCTCTAATTTCTCTTCAGAGATTTCTTTAGGGAAGTTGGAATCCCAAATACAGTCCTTAGTAGGTTGCTGTTTTCAAAATAAAAAATAGAATGAAAAGCAATGAACTGGGAGTCAAGAAATCTGGATTCTCAATCTGGCTCTAATATTAATTATGCATGCAATCATTAGCACATATATTAAAATCATAATAATTCAGAAAATATTTATGGGCCCCATGTATTGGCAAGCAAATTCTTAAAATATTGTATATTTTCCCCTATTCCCATAGCTACTGCCCAATTGAATCATTCTATTAGCATCTTAAGTAGTCTTCCTACCACTATAACTCCTACCAAAAAACCTTGTTCACATCTCTACCAGATTTATCTTCTTTGTAAAGGATGAAGCTCTTCAATGGGTTAAGCAATTCAAGTTCAAGCTCCTTTGCATGTTATCAAGGATTTCCACAACTGAATAATTGATATTAGAGCCAGATTCAGATTTTACCTTTCCACAATAGACAGATAGCTAAATAGACAGATAAACACCACATTCATTTTTCTTTTATTATATGCTAGACTAAGTACTGGCCATACAAAAACAGGTAAAAATAAAAGCAAAAAATCAATCCCTACCTTCAGGAGCTTAAAGAGGGAAGACAACACATAAGAATGAATGTAGCAGGGATGGGGCAGAAAGATGCCAATGAGGAGATGCTTTGGAAAAGTCTAGAAAGTCAGGAGTGAAGCCAGGAAAGAAATAATCATGAATGGCCCTAGGGACTTCGTTTTTTGGTGGTCCTAAATAAGAATTCACCAGTCACAGATGGAAATTAAGCGGCTAGTTTTCCATTGGCATCTCCAGAATGAGAAGGCAACTAGGGAAGAAATGGAAATACCAGAAAGTCAGGAGTGAAACTAAAGTAATCTTCTTTCACACTACTAAGATAGCATTCATTACCTATCCCAATATATTCTGTTAAGAACACCCTATAATCACCATAGTCTGCCTGCTATTCTTTCTATATGTCCCCCAATTTCTTTATTCCTTGCTTTTTCACTCATACTGTTCCTTATGCCCCTCTCTACCTATTGATATATTCCTTATCTTGTTTAGATTCAGTTTAAATGTCACTTCTTCAATGAAGGCTTTCCTGATCTCCACAGACAGTAACTTCTTTCCCATTTTAGACTTCATACGGTTCTCAGTACTTTTCAGTATTTATCATTTGTATTTATGTTTTATCTCTTTTATATCATATGCTCCATGAGGTCAAGAATTAATGTCTTTTATATATCTGTAACTCCCTTTGCATTTATTTCATGTAAACATCTATAAAAGTATTTTAGAGTTGAATTCGATGTTAAATTGGTCCTCTTTGAAAACAAAGGTTCAAAGACAATCTATTTAATATAAGTTGGCCACTTTGTCCCTCAAATTTCTTGATCTATAAAATGAGGACTTTATACCACATCATCTCTAAAGTCCTTTCTAATTTTAATATTCTCTGAGTCAATGGTGGACAGAGGGCAGATTTTTCCAGTGATCTCCAAGGAAAACAGTTTCTCCCTTTTGTTTCTAGCACCCAACACTGCTATTACTCTTTCATATGAATGCCCCAAAGTATCTACCTGGTTGAAGGTACTCTGAATCTGTACCCATTCATAACCCTATCTGGTGACCATACACCAATGTTTAATTCTTTTATTTAATCAGTCAGAGGGTAATTAGCCTTAACAATTCATTTGAAGAAAATGAATTTAATGAAGCAGCTTAGAAAGAAAAGTCACAAATTCCCCCAGCATTTTAAGACTAGGGGGGTTAATCTCCTACAAAATGCACACATCATTAGTGGGAAGATTGAGCATGCAAAGGGATGATACATGAGGGGCATACAAGTAGGGAACATAGGTAGGGCATATGCAGAGAGAGGCAAGTTATTCTTCTGACACTGTAATGCCATGAATGTCTTCTAGTGATGTCATCATACTGTTCTACGTGGACCTGCTCTCCAATGGAGTTGATATACATTGATATTATACATTGACTATGCTGTCATCATGAGGCCAACTAAGACTAGAGAAATGTCCAACAGAGACTGTTCTGCTCAGTAATGACACACAGTAGGACCACAATCTTAGCTGGCTATTGTTCCCTGCTCTCAGGGTTTGTAATTCATCTCTTCAGGGTCATTCTCTGGCTATTTAAACTCCAGTGTTTTGGGGGATGCTCCCCACAACAAGAGTTCAAGCAGTTCCTTAGTCATAGCCACCATACACAGCTAAGAAAAGTTTGCCAGGTGCTCCAGGCTAAAAGTATCTCTCCCTGACACAAACACACATACCCCTCTGTATATGTCTGGACAAAGATCCTAATCCTCTAGAATAGACAGCTACCTAGCTTGGGTTAGATATTCCCAACACCCTCCTCCCTGGAATGCAAATGAATTTGAGCCGGAAAAAAAAAAATAAATATACGAAGGGCACAAGATCTTTGAATTCTGCCACCACCTAGTCTACATTTCTGCTTTTATCGTGCATATATGTCAGCCCCTAAAATCTGCTATTGGAAACTATTTTGGCCAGGGCAAAACCTGATAGTCAGTACAGGATTTAGAACTGGAAATGATCTTGGATATTATGTAGTTCAAACTCATTTACCTTTAAGAGTAAGTCAAAGAGAGGTTAGGGTTTGTCAGAGATTATACAGGTGGCAAGTAACCAAGAGCCCAGTAGTCTTCCCTTATTTCTCCTCTCATATTGAGAGAAATATAGTTTGAAGAATAACTGTAACTGTCTACCTCCAGAGAAAGAAGTGATAAATAGAAGAATTCATTACATTGTTTTACATATTCTATATATACATTTAACTTAAAATGTAACTAAAAATAAAATTCTAATTTTAAAAAATGAAAAAACGATGGTATTATCTCACCTTCTCAAAATTGCATAATTGAACCTTTCATAAGTTTCCCCCTTCCTAATGAAGGACCCACCACAATAGCATACAAATATCTTTATTGTAATGTTCTAAGAAAAATACAAAACTCAGCTGGCAGAACAAATTAAACAATGAGGCTGCACATGTTATTCAGTTTATTGGTAAATCCACATTGACACTCAATTTTGTTTGTATTTGCCACATGAATAGTGAAAATATCAACTGTGAAATTTTATCTTTAGCTCACTGATTCATTGAATAAACTATCTGTCTCCAATCTTCTGCGAGTTATAGTCAGCTCAGTGCTTTGACACCTTGGTTTTGTACTACTGATGGTTGGTGAGATAGGCAAGGGCCATTAGGAATTATTTCAGTATATGTGTTCATTAATGATGATTGGAAGAGCCTCTATAAATGGGATGGCTAGATGAAAAAGGTCTTTAAAGACATTCATATGAAAGAAAGCCAGTTTAGCCACTGCAAAAGCCCAACTGTGGGATATTTTACACCAGTGATTCCCAAAGTGGACGCTACCGCCCCTGGTGGGTACTGCAGCAATCCAGGCAGGGAGGTGATGGCCACAGGTGCATTTAGATTTCCTATTAATTGCTATTAAAATTTTTTAAAAATTAATTTCCAGGGGGCTAAGTAATATTTTTCTGGAAAGGGGGCGGTAGGCCAAAAAAGTTTGGGAACCACTATTTTACACCATAATAAAATCATTTCAAGAAATTTAATTTTGACATAAAAGCTTAGATTTAACAAATATCACTTGATCCCTTAATTCATTCGGTATAATCTTTCTTTCTCTGTGGTAATTTAAAAGTTACATTTTAACAAAGGCTTAGAGAATCAAGTTATATCATAGCTCCTCCAAAAAATGTAAAGGTCAGTCTAATATTTGTGAGGGACTTTGTCTTAAACTTCTGTATAGGCAAGCAAGAGAACTAGATAAGGGCAATAAATATTAGATTCTAGCCTCAATTCTGTCACCATATTGTTGTAAGACCTTGGACAAGTTAGTTCTACTCTCTATGGTTTAATTTCTTCATTTATAGAATAAAGGAGTTGTCAATATATAATTGTTGATGCCCGCCAAAAATAATTTTTAAAGGTAAAAATATATGGTGTTGAAGGGACTTTGGGAAAATTGGCATACTAACACATTGTTGGTGGCCTTGTGAATTATTCTGACAATTCTGTGTAAAAAAAATGAAATCATGTAAGAAAAATAATTAGAATGTTTATACGCTTTGACTCAATGATTCTAATTAACTCCAAGAATGTCAGTGGCAGAAAGAAAGACCTTATATAAAGTTATACATAAATTCATAGCTTCACTCTTTCTTGTTACAGAAACTAGTAACAAAGTAGAGATCAATGTCCCAATGTCCATTGATTGAAGAATGGTTAAACAAATTAGAATATAAAATTAGCAGAATATTTTTACAATAAAAATAAATGAATATAAGTAATTCAGAGAAACTATCTAAGACCTGTATAGTTTCATATCAGTAGCACTCAGAGAGAACAGTTTTTCTAACTTGGGGTTGGAGTCATATTGAACAGGACTGCCTGGGAACTTTAGAGCACTGTGGATAGAAAAAGGAACCTGGGATGTGGACATTTGAAAGTGAACTGGTAACCCAGAAAAAATATAGGATCAAATGTAATCATGAGCATTTAATGATTATATAACTCACTGATCCAATTAAAGAGTGATCTTCCTCACCTGTCAATGTACATAGCATTTCTGGGAATGGTGAATTTATCTACTCTTCATTTGCTCCCTTTGAGCTATGAAGCCATGGATCCTGGGAATTGAATTCCATTTATTCTCAGCTGTTTCCTTCCTCTTTCCATGCAGGAGAATTTCTAAAATCCAGCATGGTTTATTGTTCTAACCTCCAGATGTATCCTTTCTATTACCTCAAGCTAAGTGGAGGATGCAACTCAGGGAAAGCACAAGGAAGGAGAGATGAGAAGACAAAATAAAATGAAGTGATATCTGCCTCTACTACAGAAATCAGTAGGCTCTCATTAGGCAGAAAAGACCCTTTATCCTTCTGGTGCCCCCTTTCCCTTTGCATTCTTCAGAAGATTTGAGTTGCTGCAGGTTGCAAAAGATGCTCTCTCTGCTTTCATCTAACTGCTTTCGTCTAACTGAAGTGATGAATAATAATTTTGTTTCTGTTTTTTTAATGGAAAACAGGGATCATCTGTGACTAAAGAGAAACCTGTCTCTTCTCCTCTGATAAAACTCTTACCTTAGGTATATCCACAAAAAGACGAGGACAAAAGAAGTCTCAGGGCCACAGACCTAGTTAGCCAGGCAGGGTATTTATTCCAGAAATTTGGGGGTAAAGAGTCCCCGCTTTACTGTCTCTTGGCTCTTGTCAGAATTTAATCTTGTTGGAGCAGACAGATTCCTTTTTTATGGCCCCTTCCTCCGGGGTCTCCACAAGGCCAATTTCTTGGGCAAACTGGTGCAGCCTTTCTTCATAACTTCATGCTGAATCTGTTTTTGGATCCAGATCTTTATGTATTTCTTTAGTTTCTGATGCTGAATTTCCCAAGGGAGTGTATGAGTCTGGCAAAAACTTCTATGTTATACTTGTATTTTCTGATTCCTAATGAAGACGAAAACTCTTTACTAGTTTATAAGCCAGATTTTCTTTTTATAAAAGCAGTTATTTCCATAGTCTATGGGCATGCCATTACTTGAGATCAGTGTTCATGTGAGGAAAACCCCGAGTAATTTTGAGTTTCATAAACTGTGCAAGGATGTGATTCTGAGGAAGGATGTTAAAAAAAACTCCCTGGGATCTAATAATTTAAACTTTAGTTTCATAAATGATTCATTATATAATATTCTAAGAGTATATAATCATTCTAAGAGCAATTCTACAACTTGTACTTCAGGTTCATTTAGATTTCCCTCAGAAAAAGCAGGGATTGGCGTTAGGACTTCTCTGAGGGCCTGAACTCTGGCCCCAGAGGAAACCCTCACCCTTGTTCTAAAGAATGAGGGAGCTAGAAGAATCTAGGAAGAGGAAGTCCTAGAAGAATTGGAGCTCTCTCATTTCCTCTGAGTCAAGGCTTTTTCCTAACTGAAATAGTACATGAAAGACAGCACTTCCCCACTTCCCACTCCCAGTCCCCAAGGCTCCTCTCCACCAGATCTGTACTCAACAGCTGCACCTACTGCTTCACTTGTATGAAGTCATGCGGAGAGAAGAAAGCAGAACATAATATGCAAGGACTACCATAATGTAAACAAAAATAGCACTAAAAGGAAGCTAATCTCAGATTAATTTCAATGAACAATCTTAGTCGCAGAGAACAGATTGCAAAACACACCTGTCACCTCCCAGTTGAGAAAGAAGGACTATAAATTTGCAGTGCTGTCACACGAAGTAACTTTTCAGTTGGTTTTGTTCAACTATTTTTCTATGTAAATGAAAGTTCAATGGGGGACATGGTATTTGAGGAAATTATTGATAATTTTAAAATAGAAGTCATCCTTTTGAAATTGTTTTTTTTAAACCCTTACCTTCTATCATTGACTCCAAAGCAGAAGAATGGTAAGGGTAGGCAATGGGGGTCAAGTGACTTGCCCAGGGTCACACAGCTGGGAAGTGTCTGAGGCCAGATTTGAAACTAGGACCTCCCATCTCTAGGCCTGGCTCTCAATCCACTGAGCTACCCAGCTGCCCAGTTGAAATTGTTTTTTACAAGGACTATGCCTTTAATATCATTTACTTCAACCCTTGCATTTTTAGTAGTTATTTTAAAATTTTGTTCTAGGTCTAACATTATATGAAAATCTGTGAGATGATTTTTGTAACCAAATCCTTATTATCTATGAAAGATCTTAGACACCACCTATTTGACTTTTATTATATGGTCCAATAAAAATCAAAGGTTTATTTTGTTGTTGTTTTCTCTTGTAGAGCTGGCCAAGTGATTCCTGTCTGTAGTAGTGAAGAAGGAAAAGAAAAAAGGAGATGAAAGGGAGAGATAAAAGGGAGAAAGAAGAAGGAAGAGGAGGAGGAAAAGTAAGAGGAAGATGAGAAGAAGAATGAGGAGAAGGAAAAGGAGGAGAAGGAGAAAGAAAAGGAAGAGAAGGAGAAACTTCACAATTAAAAATTCATTATTGTTCTTATTGTAGTTTGCTCAGGACACTTAAAGCCTAAGTAGTCCTACAAAATAAATCATTTGTTTTTTACATAAGCAAATGAGAATTCCAAGCAAAGCTATTATACATATATAGAACCTGAATTTTTCAAAGTATCATGTAAGATATGATATAATATGAAATATAATATATAATTAATATAATATATACTTCCTTATATTCTCCTCCAGGTACTTCTTATAGTTGTCAGCTCCCATACAGATCATAAACTTCTTGTTGTAAGGATAACAGGATCTTACATTCAAATGTAGAAGGAATATTAGAGGTCATAGAAGAGGCCACAAAGCCAAAACCTTCATTTTATAGATAAGGAAATGAAACTCAGAAAAGTTATATTACTTCTTTTGTACTCAATGGTGCTCAACCTACTTACTAGGCAGGCACTCAATAAACACTTATTGGATTGAATAGCCTAGAAATAATTAAAAATATAATAAAATTACAGTAAATTTTCTCTTTAAGAAAATATTTCAGTATCCAAGTCTTGGTTTAGATATTTTCATTTTACTCCATACCTGGGCCAGCAGGGAAATGAAACCTTTCCTTTTATCTTAAGGTTTGTTCTCTCTTTTTTCTCAGTATCTTAACTGATTATTTGTATTTTCTCCAGATTCTTGCTTCTACTCCTGACAAGAGATTCTATGATTGCTTCTGTTTTCTAATTCTTGGTGCTCTTTTATCAGGCGAGGCTCTAATTTAGGTCCTACAAAACCAGCCATGACTTCCAAAATAATGAAGAAATCATGTGATTAACATAAATTCTATAAGTTCAACTATGAAACTTTGAAAGAAGGAAGAAATGAATTCTTCTGGTCAGAGTAGTAATTGACATTAGACATGCACATATCCTTTGACCTGGAGTGAGCCTGCATTCTTTATAGCCTAAACAGTTGAATAGAATAGGCTGAAGTAATTGCAGTGATATGGATTTTTCCCATCTTTATCCTTTTAATTTGATATGATATTTACCTTTACTTAAATGAGTCAATTGTCTGATTGTAAATAGAAGGATGAATCTGAGATAATACCCATATCAGTGACCAGTCTTATTCTATTAATAAGCCAACAATTATAATTTCTTAACATTATTTAGTGCTTACCATGTCCAGTGCCTATTGAACTAACCTTTTGATACTATAATACCACTACTGGGTCTGACTACCAAAGAGATCACAAAAAGGAGAAAGGATCTACTTTTACAAAATATTTATAGTAACTCTTTTTGTGGTGGAAAAGAATTGGAAACTGAGGAGATATCCATCAATGGGGGAATAGCTGAACAAATTGTGGTATATATTGGTGATGGAATACTATTGCACTTTAAGAAACAATGATCAGGATGATTTCAGAAAAAGCTAGAAAGAACTACATGAACTGATGCCAAGTGAAATAAGTAGAACTGGGTGAATACTGTATATAGTAGCAGCAATATTTTATGTTAAAAACTATGACTTAGCTCCTCTCAGCAATACAATCATTTGGGACAATTCTGAAAGACTTATGACAAAGAATCTAGCTACCTCCAGAGAAAAAACTGTTTGGATTCAGATGCAGAACAAAGTATACTATATTTCACATTAGTTTATTTATAGTTTTATTTGGGGCATGTGGTTTTATATGAGTATTTTCTTATAACAATGACCAATATAAAAGTATGTTTTGCATGATAATACATATATAATCCAGATCAAATTGATTACCACCTCTAAGAGAGGGGAGGGAAGTAGAAAGTGAGACAATTTGGATCTTAGAAGTTTGGAAAATGTATGTTGACTATTTCCTTTTAAACCAGTGATTTGTTTTAAACCAGTAACCCTTGTCCCCTCCCTTGATTTACTACCCTTTCTACCCCCTCCCTTATTATTCCCCTCTTTTTATTTTTAAGGCCTAATGAATTCCCCCCCTACTCCTCCCCTCCCTTTTGACCTCCCCACTCCCCTGCTCCCCTTGGTTTATCCATTCTGACTTTCTCAGTAGGGTTAGATAGAGTTTTATATCCCAATGGATAGTATAGCTACTTTCCTCTCAGGGTTAATTCCACTGAGAGTAAGGTTTAAATATTACCTCTTAATGCTCTCTTCCTCTCCTTCTTATAATAGTATTTGTCCCCTCTCCTTCCCATGCCCTCTTTGTGTGTAATAGAATATCCTATTTTTCTTATTCTTTCAAGTTTCTCTTGGTGTCCCCTACTATTCACCCCCCTCTTTCCCTCCTATCCCCATATCATCTTAGACCATTTAGTACTCCAACCTCTCTCTGTGAAAAATTCTTCTAATTCTGAGGGATTTATGGAAAAGAACACTACCCACATTCAGAGGAAGAACTACAGGAGTGGAAACACAGAAGAAAAGCAACTGCTTGAACACATGGGTTGAGGCGGCCATGATTGGGAATGCAGACTCGAAACTACCACACCAATGTAACTATCAATAATATGTAAATAAGTCTTGATTGATGACACATGTTAAAACCAGTGGAAATGTGCACCGGCTATTGCAGGGGGTGGGGGGGGGGAGGGGAAGGGGAAAGTAAGAACATGAATCATGTAACCATGATAACTTTTCTAAATAATGAAAATTATTTTTAAAAAAAGAAAATGTATGTTGAAAATTATTATTACATGTAATTGGGAAAATAAAATATATTTGAATAAAAAAAGATTACATGCTATGATAAACTACATGAGCATAGAAAAGTTAATGTAAATAGGCTACCAAAGGCCATTGGTATGGTGTTCTCTTCTCATTGGTGGAAACCAATGTCATGCCTGCCTGAGGGGATGGGCAGAGTTGGAAAAAAGTGAGAGGAGAATCTCTTGCTTTCTTTGGATTTCTCCATTTTCCTCAAGTCTCTGTAGTCACTTCAGGTGATTATGGCTTCCCACTTTGAGAGAGAAAATGGACACTGGCAACCCCACTTCAGGTTGCTGAAAGGAGAATTTAGACTCTGGGATGAAGCCAACATGAGGGGAAAAAAAATGCAGACTCCATCATGTCACTTATCCCCAATGTGCTACACAAAAGACTTCAAAGAATTCTCCTTGGGTGAGATACATGTCTCTTTCTCTTGATTGAGCTTAGTTCTCTTGCTCTCAATGGAGGATCTCCTTCACTCAGGATTGTCAAGTATGTATATTCACATGTATATTTTTTTCTGATCTCTGTTTTGTTATTGATGTGGATAAAATTATTTCATGGCTATCTGCTATGTGTGTTAATTGTAAAACTAGTATTTGATGGGGAAGGAGTTCTTAGGAATTAGATATATCATTTTCTCATAAAGGATATATATAGTTGGAAGAATGCAGAATACTACAAGGAAAATGAGGAAGGATTTTGTAGAATTATACACTTTGACTAAGCCTTAAAGGAAACTAAGAAATTCCAAAAGGTGGAGGAAGGAGTATATTCCAGTCATAAAAGACTGTCAGTAAAAAGGCACCAAGTCAGTAGAAGGAGTGCAGTATTTGGGGAAGAGGAAGGAGACTACTAGTTTAGCAGGAATATAGAGTCAGTGGAGGGGTGGGATTAATGATATATAATATGGCTGAAAAAATAAACTAGAGGCAGCCTGAAAGTACTTCTCATGAAAAATATAATTTTGTATTTAATCCTAGATATGACCATATCTGTATTTTAAGTATATATATTTGGCAACTATATAAAGGGTAAATTGCAGAGGGAAAGACCAGAAGCATAGAGACCATCAAGTGGTTATTTTAATAGTCTAGGCCAGCCTTAGCAAAGACGTGGCCCACATGCAGAGCGGCACTTGGGGACCTACTCTGTTCCCCTTCTTCCCAATGGCTGAGGACATTTTTTGTGTGCTCCGTCTCTCTGTCCAACCACCCAAAGCCAGCACGTCCTCCCTCATCTCTCTCCAATACTGTGGGGGGCTCATAGACAGCGTGAATTTTCCTTCTGGGCACTCGAACTGGGAAAAGGTTTGCCAAGGCTAGTCTAGGCTAGAAGGACCAAAAGTAGGAGTGGTACCCATGCAAACGGATTAAGGGGAAAGATAATAAGCTTGACTCTATGCATTTTAAGTTTTTTATGCCTGTGGGACATCCAAATAGTGATGTCTGGTAGGCAGTTTGTGATTCATGACTAAAGTTCAAGAGACAGATGAAGGTTGGATATATAAATTTTGACATCACTTGCGTTGTGGTAAATTAGTAAAATCCAAAAGAGCTGATAAAATCAAGAAAATGGAGAGAGAGAAAAAATAAAAACTCAACAGAGCCTGAAACATACCCATGTAGAGAGGACAACACTGATTCCAAGTCCAGTGCTCTATTCATTACACTACATAGTTGTTTAACTGGTAAGATAACTGGTGACTTTAAGGGCAATCATTTCAGTGGTGAAGTGGTGGTCTTGGGATCAAGAAGACCCAAGCACAATCAAGTTTCAAACACTTACTAGATATGTGGATATGTGAACTTAGTTAAGTCAATTAACTTCTCTCAGCCTCAGTTTCTCCATCTGTATGAGGTTCAGATATTTTAAACACATGACTAAGTGTCGAGTGTAAAATGAGTATTTATAACTTTCTAACTTCTCCTGGTAGATCAAAACCTTTTACTTCTTGAAGGTCAATTATGTCAATAACTTTAGTTTGTAGAAGTATGAGTTGGATTTGAACTCAGGCTATGACTGATTAATAAACAGGGACAGCTAGATGTCTCAGCAAGCTATATATAGAATGAATAGGAAATAATTACAATAGGAAAGGCACTGGATTTAAAAGGGGCTGAACAAGGCTTCCTGTAGTTGGGCCTTATGGGATGCTAGAGAGGTCAGAAATCAAAAGCAGATGAGGGAGAGAATTCAAGACTTGGGGGCACAACCAGAAAGAAAGATCAGAGCAAAGAGGTGGAGTGAAATAGCCATGAGGCCAGGCTAATTGAATCAAAGAACACATGTTGGGGAGTAAAGTATTGTAGCATCCATGATCCTGAGAGGGGTCAAAGCTGCCTCACAGAATTCTATAGTGCCCCCCAGAACTCCAGGAGAGGGGGCAGTTGAGGGCAGTTGGAGACCTGGGTATAAAAGGCCAGGTCACCCTTCTTGCAAGGACACTTGATCACACTCCTTGTGGGTTCAAGGACTGGTTCACTCATCTCTGATCTCCAGGGGCTGAAAGCCAGTTTCATTACTGGCTTTCAATTGAGAGAATATCTCAACTGCAGCATCATAGCTAATTTCTATATAGGCTTTCAAGTAAGATTACCTTTCCACCTTCACCTTAGTTATATTAGATTAGGAGGAAGATTATTTAGGGAGTGGGTTAGAAGTTAATTTGTTCAACACACATTCCCCCGGAATGTGCAGCCAACCTGTGTATTGAAAGTTTTAGTTAGTTTACCTCCCTTTCATACCTAACCCATTTCCCTTTACCCTGCCTTCCTGATCATTAAATCCCTTTGCTTATTAGATATTGGGCCTGTGTGAAGATATATTTTGGGGGTATACTCACCATCATATACTTTATCCAACCAAGATCTCCTTCCAAGCTAGAACTGGTGCAGTTCCTGTCTTAAAAGCCTGTCAACTGGTTTGAAGACAACCTGACCTCATCTATTCCTAGGGAGTGGGGAATAATCTTAAACAGAGATAGTTAATAACTTCTGTGGGATTATTCCCTATAAATTCACCAGCTAGGCCCCGAATTAGTGAGCTTGAACTGCCTTCATACATGATCCAAAGAGCTACAGTTTTGCCCCTTAGTTGGAGTGGAGGAAGAATTCTACTCTCTCCTCCTCCTCCCCCCTGTTAAGCCAACCTGCTTCTTCTCTGACAGAGAGACTCCATATTCATAATTGCCAATATGACCCAATTTAACAGTATGAAAAGGCTGGGTACCAAAAAGAGTATTTTGTATTTGCACCTAGAGGCAATAGGAAACCACTGAAGTTTATTGCATAAAAAGGTGACATGATCAATCCTGTATTTTATGAAAATCACTTAAATGGCTTTATGGCGGATAGATTGGAATGGGGAGTGAGTTGGGGCTGACTGACCTACCAGCCATCTATTATAATAGTTCGGGTGTGAGATAATGAGGGCCTGCACCAGTGTGGTGCCAGTATCAGAGGAGAGATGGGAAAATATTTCAGAGATGAGGCAAAAATGCCCTCATAACAACTTGGATATTGGGATGAGAGATGAGGAATACAGGATATCTCCTAGATTGTAAACTTGTGAGATTGGAGAAATGGTGTTGCCCTTAACAATAATAAGGAAGGTAGTAGGGGGAAAGACAATGAGTTCTGTTTTGGACATCTAGTTTGAGATGCCTGAAAAGCAGTTAGAAGTGTAAGATTGGAGGTCAGCAGAGAGACTTGAACAGAAAAGGTAAATTGGAAAATCATTATCATAAAGAAGATAGGCAATTAGATCCATGAGAGTTGTTGAGATCTCCATGGAAAGCAGTATAGAAGGAGAAGAAAAAAGACTCAAGAAGAAAACCCTGAGGGACTCTTATGGTTAGAGGGCATGACTTTGAGAACAATCCAGTAAAGAAGAAGGAGAAGCATTAGATAGGAAAATAGGTAGAAAAAGAATGCTGTCTTGATAACCTAGAGAGAAGAAAGTATCAAGGAGGACAGAATGGATGACTGTTAAAGGATGCAGAGAGGTTACTGGGAATAAAGATTAGGGAAAGTCCATTGTATTTGACCACTAAGAGATAGTAACTTTGGAAGAGAGCATTTTCAAGGGATCAATGAAGTTGGAATCTCAATTGTAAGAAGTTAAGAAAAGGAGCAAAAGAAGATAAACTAGAGGGAACCTATTATACACATTCTTTTCAAGGAGTTTAGTTACCAAAGGTAGAAGAGAAATAATAAGGTTCGAATCTGAATTGTAAGAAGTTAAGAAAAGAAGTAAAAGAAGATAAACTAGAGGGAACCTATTATAAACATTCTTTTCAAAGAATTTAGTTACCAAAGGTAGAAGAGAAATAAGATGACAGCCAGGCTAGAAAGGTCAGGTGAGGTTTTGTTTTGTTTTTATTATTTTTTTAGGATGGAGAAACATGAGGATATTTGTAGGCAGTAGAAAATGAACAGGAGAGAGGGAGAAATCGAAAATAAAGGTAAACATAGGGATGATAGAAGGGAAAATCTATTGGAGGAGAAGGAATGGAATAGGATTACTTGAACAAGTAGAAGGATTTTTCTTGATAATGAATAAAGCCATTTCCTCATATGAAAAAAAAGGTGGAGAAGGAAAGAGCCTGTAAGAAGGCACCTGCCTGATAGAAAATGAGAAAGAAGAGAAAAGAGGGAGTTCTGAGAGCATGGCCTCACTTTTTCTGTAAAATAGGAGGCAAGGTTCTCAGCTGAGAGAGTAGAAGAAGTGGGAGCCATGGGATATTTGAGGAGGGATGAAACGGTTTAGAAAACTCACTGTAGAGAGTTGGATAGTGAGTTGATAATGGAGTTACCTACCTGTGATCAAAAAAAAAACCAGTTAAAGTTACATAACAGAAATTTGTAATGAATCCAGTCAGAACAGTTGCATGATTTTCTCTCCCTTCAACTAGCAGCACATATGTAGGAACAAAGGTGTCAACCAGTTGGAATGATTCAAGGATGAGGCTTTGCTGAGTGTAATAGATGATATGATTAGAAGGTGAAGGATTCAAGAGAGGACTGTAGAGAGCTGAGCTGGTTCACCAAGAAGGCAAGACAGGGAGAAAAGGATAAAGTGGTTAGTGCAAGGGAGATGGCCTGAGAGAGAATTGAAGGGTATTGGAAAACAGCATGAGAATAACAAGTAAAGTTATTTAAGGAAAATCAGAGATAGAAATAAAAGGCCAATAGACTATGATGAGATAAGGAGATTTCAGAATTCTTGAAGATGGACTTGATACAATTTGTGAGTGAGGGCAAGATCAAAGGCTTAACCATCTTTTTTGTGTGGCTGAGGTAAGAAGAGACTAGTCTGAGGAACTGAGAGGTTAGGATATTTGAAGGACAATTAACATGTTTATTAAAGTCCCCTAATATGGACTTCCGGTTAAGATGGTGGCAGAGTAAGGAGCAGCTGCTCGATCTCTCCTGACCGAAGCATATAGGACTCCTCAAGGGGAAATAAAAATGAGTCCAGAAGAACGAAGGAACCCCACAACAGGGTGCAGCATTGAAGGTACGCAGAATCGGGGCATTTCCACGCTATAAAGGGGTGAAACAGCTCTCACTAAAACAGGAGAGGAAGAAGCCCCTCCCCCACCCCCCACAGCGCACACCTCTCACAATGCCAACACACAAGCTGGTAAACAGGACTGGGGCAACCAGATAATCACTGGCAGCCCCGGAGCCTGTACCTGTGCGCTGCAAGACGAGGGACCCCAAGTGGCTGGGGCGCACACGGACTTTCCCCAAGTGCCCACGTGGGTGAAGGCACCGCCTCCGGCCGGGACAAAGGCCCCTAAAACACTGCCTTTCCCAAGCACTGAAGGCATCGCCTCAGGTGCGAATAAAAATCTCCAGCCCACGGACTTTCACTACCTTCTGCAGGGGTGAAGGCAGGCCCTAAGAGCATCTGCACAGGCAAAGGCAGTGCCTTAGGCTTGAATAACTATCTCTAGCCCAGGCTTGGACCTCCAGTGAGGACCAGGTGCAGACCAGAGCCTGGCTGTGGAAGCAGCCCCAAAGGCTGCTGAAGGAACCTCGAGCAGAGGGGCAGACCTGGAACTACCAGGAGGCCTGACCCCGAGGACAAGGAGACTGGAATCTGGAGCTTGCAAGGCCCAGGCAGACCCTGAGTGCAAAGACAAAGCTGAAAACAGGCGGGGCCAACAATGGCCAGCAATAAGGAAGTCCAGAAGAAAAAGACTATCAGGAGAAACTCTGGAACACTGGACAACTTCTACACAGAGAAAATCCAGACAACAGAGGAGGGAAAACAAAAATCCAAACCTCCCCCAAAAAATGAAAGCTGGTCACAAGCTATGGAAGAGTTTAAAAATGAAATGCTGAGGAAGATGGAAGAAATCTGGCAAGAATATAACAGTTTAAAAGGCAGAATCTCACAATTGGAAAGTGAGACAAGACAACTGAAGACCAAAAATGACCAGATTGAAAAGGAAAACCAAAAAATTATAGCCGAAAACCAAAAAATTATAGCTGAAAACCAAAACATTAAAGCCGAAAACCAGTCCTTAAAGGCTAGAATCAAACATTTAGAAACCAATGATCTCTCAAGACAACAAGAACAAATAAAACAAAGTCAAAAGACTGATAAAATAGAAGGAAACATGAAATATCTCAATGAGAGAGTGACAGACCAAGAAAACTGGTCTAGAAAAGACAACTTGAGAATCATTGGTCTTCCAGAAAAGGCAGAAATTAATAGAAACTTGGACTCCATACTTAAAGAAATTATTCAGCAAAATTGCCCTAAAGTTCTACAACAAGAGGGCAATATAGACATTGAAAGGATCCATAGATCACCCTCTACACTGGATCCAGAAAAAGACAACACCTAGAAATATAATAGCTAAATTGAAGAGCTTTCAAGTTAAAGAAAAAAATCTTACAAGAAGCCAGAAAGAGACAATTCAAATATCAAGGAGCACCAATAAGGATCACACAGTATCTGGCAGCCTCAACGCTAAAAGACCACAAGGCTTGGAATACAATATTCAGAAAGGCAAGAGAGCTGGGCCTTCAGCCACGAATCAACTACCCAGCGAAATTAACCATATACTTTCAGGGGAAAGTATGGGCATTCAACAAAATTGAAGAATTCCAAGTTTTTACACAAAAGAGACCAGGACTAAATGGAAAGTTTGACACTCAACCACAAATATCAAGAGAAAGATGAAAAGGTAAATAAGAAACAGAGGGAAAAGAAAGAAAACTCATAGTCTTTTAAGCTTGACTCTTTAAGGGCATAAATAAGATCTAATTATCTGTATTACTAGGTGGAGAAATGCTATGTATAATTCTCTGTAGTGAACTCTATACACTATTATAATATTCACTATTATAGCAACCAGAAGAATAATTCATAGGGAGAGGACAGGATACTAAATGGTCTAAGATGACA
>NC_058132.1:277481894-277530429 GCF_016433145.1 Gracilinanus agilis | reverse complement strand
CAGGCCTAGAGATGGGAGGTCCTAGGTTCAAATCCGGCCTCAGACACTTCCCAGCTGTGTGACCCTGGGCAAGTCACTTGACCCCCATTGCCTACCCTTACCAATCTTCCACCTATGGGTCAATACACAGAAGTTAAGGGTTTAAAATAAAATAAAAAAAAAATTAAAAAAAAAAATCAAATGTAATGGGCTCCTGTACCAGCAGCACTGCAATGACACAAGACAGCTCTGAGGGATTTATGGTAAAGATGCTACCCACATTCAGAGGAAGGACTGCAGGAGAGGAAACATATAAGATAAACAATTGCTTGAATGCATGGGCTGAGGCGGACATGAATGGGAAATAGACCCTGAACAAGGAAACATGTTACAACCAGTGGAAATGTGCGTTGGCCATGGGTGGGGGGAGAGCGGGGGGTGAAGGGGAAAGTAGGGGCATAAAGTATGTAAACAGGTTAATAATGAATATTAATAAATGTCTAATAATAAAAAAAATCCCCTAATATGAGGGCAGAAGTTGAGGAGGAGAGAAAAATTATAAGTCAAGTTGTCAAATTTATTGAAAAAAGAAAGGGAGTGGAGGCAGTGGATTGAGAGTCAGACCTAGAGACAGGAGGTCCTAGGTTCAAATCTGGCCTCAGACACTTCCCAGCTGTGTGACCCTGGGCAAGTCACTTGACCCCCATTGTCTAGCCTTCACCACTCTTCTGCCTTGGAACCAATACTTAGAATTGACTCCAAGATGGAAGGTAATGGTTTTTTAAAAAAGAAAAGAAAAGAAAAGAAAAAAGAAGGGGAGTTATTTAGGATGTTAGAAACAACTGCTACCAGGATTTTGATGGAATGGTAGATATGAACAGCATGAACATCAAGGGAATAGAGGTTACTGAGTGAAGGAGGAAAAGGAAGAACCTAGAAGTGGTAATGAGGAGCAAAGCTTATTCTAATTCCACTCTCTCAGTGAGCCAAGGAGAATGAGTGAAGGTACAGCCAGTTCTAGAAAGCATGACCAGGATGCTGTGTCATCAGGGGAAAGTCAGGTTTTGGTAAGAGCTAGTAGATGGAAGGAGTGGGAAAGGAATAGATTTAAGATGAAGGAAAATTTGTTGCCCATGGAACAAGCATTCCAGAGGGCACAGTGGGAGGACAGGGGTGAAGGACACCCTTCACCCTAATGCCTTTATGGTCTAAAGTCTTCTTGCCAGGGGTTGTAGAGAGTATTTCCTCACCTAGGAAATTAGGATGAATCTTTAGAGTAGGAGAGTTTGTGGAGATGAATGAGGAATCTGTCAAGTGGGATTTGGATGATGTTCTACAAGAGTTCAGTTTCCCTGGGATTTGAAAAATGTGACCAGATATAAAAATGTTCATTATTGAGTTCTTGCTTACATGATAAGTGTAAATGGTTTTTTGTTTTTATTTTTTAAAGCACAGATAACCTGTTGGTAGCCGTATAAATATGCATGTTAAAAGTCCATGGACTTTTTTTCTTATAATATCAGCACTAGCTTTTGTTCAGTCCACCTGCACTCATTGCTCAACCCTCAAAGAATGGGGTAAGCAGGACAGGGAGGCCTGAAGTTGAAGGGAGGATTGTTCTTTACACTAGAGGGTCTCCACATACCAGCTGGGAGACTGGGGCTTGCAATAGGTTGTAGAAAATGGTACAGATAGAAGTTGCAGCTTCAAGGAAGATGGAAAATACCCAGCCTCCTAAAAGTCTTTCCTCAGGGGACACCCTTCACCCTAATGCCTTCATGGTCTAAGGTCTTCTTGCCAGGGGTTGTAGAGAGAATTTCCTCACCTAGGAATTCCCTATAAGTTACTGAATGATATGAATTATGAATGACCAGATCTCAGATAAAAGTGACAGCAAATACCAAAAAAAGTCAAGGTCCCCTCAAACACTTCCAGAACAGGGCATGAATCTTTGGGGCTGGAGAGTTCCTACTACTCTACCAACCTTCTCTATGCCCATATAAACACCAATATCTATGTAAAAGTCACAGGGCAAGTTTGTGTCAGCAATGCACTTTGAGACTGTAGTTCTCTTTTTTAAAGAGGAAAAAAGGTTCTTCTTCTGTTGTCACTCCTTTAAATGTGGCAGCTCCTCTCTGAAAATATTCTTGAATGTCCAAGTATACTAGTAGACCAGGAGGCATATTCCAGAATTAAGGGCAGTCTTCCAAGAGCAAATTGGCCAGGCACAATCTGTTCCACACTTATGATTGGTCTTTGAGGCAACTCGGCATCTGCACACATTTCAGACTCTCCTCAGTTTCTGATTCAGATTCTTAATGCCTACAGGGAAACTATGAAGGGTACCTTCTCACAATTAAACTAAATATGAGATACAGTTAGTGAGTCTGAATGGTAGCATTTATCCCAGGATAGTAATTTGTACAGATTGGGTATTAATAAACATCCTGAGAATTATCTCAACACAAGTATTGTTCTCATAGATCTGAGGTACAGGTCAAGGGAACAAAGCTTGTGCTGAAGTTATAAGAAAAAAAAACATGGAACATTTAGCATGCATAGTTATTAGGCCACTAACAACTATCTATGCCTTATTTTTTAAACGCTTAATTTCTGTCTTAATACTAAGTATGGTCCCAAGGAAGAAGAATGGTAAGGGCTAGTAATGGAGGTTAAGTGACTTGCCCAAGGTCACACAGCTAAGAAGTATCTGAAGCCAAATTTGAATCCAGGTCCCCTCAATCTCCACACCTACCTCTCTATCTACTGAGTCACCTAGCTGCCCCATCTATGCTTTAAAGAAGCTATTCACTCTTATGCAAACAATAAGGATTACCTGAAAGCATACTAAAAGCAAATAATTCTTCTACACAGGAAGTCTCCCAAAATGAGGGTTGCACTTGCAATTTCAGTATAAATAAGTAATAAATATAAATGATAATAATAAGATGGCCTGATCCATCACAACATAACTTTTACAGTCAAGTCGAGACACTTAGTAAGTACCAACTATGTGCAAGGCATTGTGCTAAACACTAGAAAAACAAAGGAAGGCAAAAACAATCTCTACCTTCAAGGAGTTCACATTCTAATGGAGGACACAACATACAAATAACTATATACATTATATATATATAAATAATAATATAATATAAGACATATTGGGTAAATTAGAAGTAATCTCAGAGGTAACACAGTAGTGGGGCAGAAGGAGGTGAGGTGAGACCTCGTACAGAAGGTAAGATCTAAGCTGAGTCTTGAAGAAAGTCAGAGAAGACAGGCACTAGAGACAAGGAGAAAGAATGTTCCACATATGAGCAGCAGCCCCTGAAAAGGAATGGAGTCAAGAAATGGACTATTGGGTTTGAGGAAAGTCAGCAATATCCAGTGCTGGTAGATAAAGAGTATGTAGGAGGGTGGTAAACTATAAAAAAGTGGAAAAGGAAGAAGCCTCCAGTTGCAAAGGGCTTTAAACGCTAAGAAGATGATATTTGATCCTGGAGACAATAGGGAGCCATTGGAATTTATTGAGGAAGGGAGTAACATGATCAGGCCATGTTGGCAATGGAAAGGAGGATAGGTGAAAGTGCAGAGTCTCAAAGCAGGAAGACCAGCCAGTAGGTTATTGCAATAGTCCTAGCATGGACTGATAAGAGCCTGCAGCAGAGTGGCAGTTATGTCAGGGGAGATAAGGGAGCAATTTGAGAGATGCTGCAGAGCTGAAAATGATAACACTTGGCAACAGATTTGGAAGATAAAAAAGAGTGAGAAAGCAGTTTGTGAGCCTGGGGAAATGAGAAGATGGTGATACCCTTGACGATGATGAGGAAGTTTGGAAGAGAGAAAGGTGGGTTTGTGGGGCAAGATAATGAGTTTCATATTGGGCATATTGAATGTAAAAGGTCTTTGTAAGAGGTCAGTAGTTAAAGTATCTTGAACCATGAAGTGGTTTGTTGAGGAGGATCAGTAGAGGCATGGTGTAGGTATCTCTGATGTTGATCTTATGTCTTCTCCTAACATTACATGTCTCTCAGGGCATTCATACATATCCATGAAGTCATGAAGTCAAAATAAGGTTTAGAATAGTGAAAATAGACTATCCAGGACACCTGAGAGCAACCTTCTGGTGACAAATCTCTTCAATTTTAGCTGTGTGCCTTATCCCAGCCATACATGGAGTCTATTTCCTGGCTCACCCCTGCAGCTCTTTTCTCACTAAAGTACATGGGTACATCCTTTGAGGAACTATGTTTACCTTCCTGGAATGATGAAACAATGGAATAAGACTTACATTGATAAAATATAAGCTCCTTGAGTTTGGGAACTATTTCATTTTTGTCTTTGTATCACCATGCTTTGCAGAATGCCTGACACATAGCAGGTACTTAATAAATGCATTGCTTGATCAATTAATTCATTAACAAATTGACTTCAGTAGAGGAAAGGATACATGGTAACAAAACAATTCCTTGGATCTCCAGCTCTTTGGTTTCCCATATTTATCAAACCATATCTATATATATTTAATGGAATAAAGAGTATATAACTTGTAGCACACAAACTACTGGAATAATTTTTCATGAAAGAAAGAAATAGAAAAAAAGATAGAAGTTAAGAATGGAAAAGGGCACCAATCACCAAGTAGCAACATCCTAGGCTACTGTAAAAGGAGAAAAGTATATGTTCCTACTTTCATGTGATCCACTGAGTATTGAGTTCCCTTCAGAAGACTCAGTTGGGCAGCTTTCTGTGGGAAGCATAGCTGCCAGCACTAAGCCATGATGGCTACTCTCTTATCCTAAGTTCAAACCATACTTCACGCTTCTCTGATTTTTTTATCTTATACAACCAAACCATTCAGAGGACCATATTCTACTATTTGCATGAACCCTGGGCAGTGAAAAGATGCTACTCTGACAAGAATGAGAGCATGTAAGGACACTGTGAGCTTTCACAACAGCATGCTTCTCCAGCAAAAAGGAGAAGAATGGGCCTGATTAAAGCTTTTCACCCATCTTTAGAACTCTGAGGCTCCCTTCCTCTTGACTCATCTTCTCAAAAATACATCCATGGCATTTTAGGTGAGAAATTCCAATCTGCATCTACAGGAATAGCTTTCATTCCTTACAGATAATGATGGCTTTTGTGCAATAAAATAGTTTAGCATGCTAAATGACTCAAAAGTCAAATCAGAGGCAATGCAGGATTTCTAACAGATCCCTGTATAGATGCCTAACATCTTCCAGATACAAAAAGTTTCATGAGAAATATTTGCATCAGAACTTTTGTTTCCACCCTTGGCTGATGATGACAATTCCATTTTATTTATTTATTCACTCATTTAACCACTCATCCCAAAGTTGCAATGTGATGCCTGAATGATGAAATGTCTGGTGCCAATACCATTATCTAAGTTGGAAACGGGGACAAGCTTCTCTGACATACAGATCACAGATTTAGAGTTGGAAGATAACTTTTCTGCATAAAGTCTAAATATCTCATTTTACAGATAAGAAACTAGGGCTAAAAGAGGTTAAGTGCAACAGCCAGGGCATGTCTGAGGTAGAATTTTAACCCAGATATTCCTGAATTCAAGTCCAACACTAACCACTCTACTATGCTAACTCTTGACAATTCAAAGTGTTTGTATATATACATCTGATATAATAGTTTTTCATCATCTATTGCCCATATTATGACAGGTGAAAAAAGTGGGTTTGATCACTTAAAAGGTTGGTAAGTTTTAAAGTCCAGTGTCTCTCTCTGTCCCAGACTGATAGGCCAAAATGGCTGTCTTCAGACCTGGATATCTCAAGAATGCAATCTGACTTCTATATTAAGTTAACAAAAGGTTTAATATAGTAAATAAACAAAGGACGGGAATGGGAAGGAGGGCCAAGGTAATTCCCTAATACTAAAAGTTCTAATTCTCCTCCCACCAATCTATGAGGTCCGCAGGGACCTGCCTTCTGTGACTTGCTGCTAACCTCTCTGAGTTGCTCTCTGACAGTCACCCTAACCTCTCTGAACTGTACCCCAAAATCCCTAATATCTAGCTTCCCTGATTAAGGCCACTCCAAAACAGTATTTGGGAAAGGCTGAATAGTTCAGGTCCACTGGATAAGAGTTGGTGACCAAATGACAGAGTCACCGAAGCCTACAGGCAACCACCTGCAGGTTCCTTAGAATACAGACAGATAAATGTCTAAGTTCAGGCTGGCTTCTTCTTAGAAACTCAAAGGTAGCATGTAAGTAAGATCAGGAACAACAGGCAGGATCAAAGGGAGAGATAAGTCCAGAAGATGGAAAGTTGGTCCGATGGCTTCACCGCTCCTCTCAGGGCAGGTCAGTTAACTTCTCAGTCAGTTAACCTGCAAAGTTCTGAAGGAAGCAGCAACCAGCTTCCTGCTTCAGGCTTCAAGTCCTCCCTTTATTCTGTTCTCACATTCTTTTGGAACCCTCTTCTTGGAGTTCCATCCAAAATTCATTTTCTTTGCACCCTATATCTTTTTTCAATTTACCTTCCTCTTTTCCTATTTTAATACAGGCTACTTAATACACATCATAAGACATGACCTAGGTAAACAAAGATACCTGGGAATACCCTGAGACACACTACACTGGCAATATTAGGAGAAGACATTAGACTGACATCAGAGATACCTACACCATGGACCTCTCAGCCTCTACTGATCTTCCCCAACAAACGTTTTTCTTACTCTGTCCAAATGCTAACCACACGAAGAAGGAAATTTTGCAATCACATAATTATAACCCATTTCCAATATCACCAGAGAAAATCAATTTTGTACTCACTTGCATTCCAGGTCCCAATTTGAATCTTCTCAAAAATCAATATACTCAGGGGTGGTTAGGTGGCTCAATAGATTGAGAGCCAGACCTAGCGACAGGAGATTCTGTGTTCAAATCTGCCCTCAGACACTTCCTAGCTATGTGTCCCTGGGAAGTCATTTAAATCCCCTTACACTATTCTGCGTTGGAACCAATACATAGCATTGATTCTAAGACAGAAGGTAAGGGCTTGGTTTTGTTTTTTAAGTCAATATACTCTATGGCACATGATCCTACCTTGGGGTTCCACTGGGAATATCAAAGTGTTGTTCATGTCTAACATACTTTTCTGTCATTAGCACTTTGATTAATAAAACATAGACTATAGTACAAGGTGTTATCTTTTTCAATCTAACAAAACATACAGGGAACTCACACTTTGTTCTTGTTGTTGATCAGTAGTTTCAGGTGTATCTGGCTCTTCATGACCCTAATCAGGGTTTTCTTGATAAAAAATACTGGAGAGATTGCCATTTCCTTCTCCAGCTCATTTTACAGATGAGGAAACTAAGGTAAACAGAGTTAAAGGGCTTACCCAGGATCACACAGGTAGTAACCACCTGAGGTCAGATTTGAACTCAGGTCTTTCTGACTCCAGGCTTGGTACTCTCTATCTACTATGCCACCTGTCTACTCTTATTTGACCCTATAAACAGTCCTTAAAAAATTTCTTATCTGGTAGCCCCCCAGATATTTCAAACTGTAATTCTAAGCCAGAGTTTAAGCCACCACGTGGAAATAGAACTTGAAGTTGCTCAAATATTAAGTAATCCACCCCTATAGCAGTCCCTATAATACTCAGTTACTTATGTAGCTACTCCAGACTTACAGCACCTTACAGGTAAGGTCTCCTAAGTGTGGAAAGAACTTGAGGCCACCAAAGGTCTGTATCTCTCTCAATATCATCAGTTACTGACTCCAATGAAAGACAGAATCCAGATTTTTTTCCCTGAATCAGGCTCCATGAATTGTTGCTCCTTCATTCCCAGATTATGGCAGAAACCCTTTCCACTCTTGTCAGGCATTCACTGCTTCTATAAACTAACTTCCATTCTGATCATTCAATTGACATCTTTCTCTCCAAAGTTATCAATGATTTCTTCATTGACAATTTTCATGAACTTTTTTCAGTCCTTATTCTTCTTGGCCTCTCTTCATACTTTTTACATTATAATCTCCATCTTATCTTTGATATTCTCTTCTCTCAACAAAGTATGGTTCATATTTCATACTGAAGGGTATTAGGAGCCACTGGAGTTTATTGAGTAGGAGACATAACATGGTCAGACCTGTACTTTAGTGAAGCTCAACTTGGTAGCCGATTGGAGGATGGAGTGGAATGGAAGAGATGAGGCCAGGAAGCCAAACAGTAGACTATGCAATAGTCCAAGTGTGGGAGAAAAGAGCCTCCACCAGTGTGGTGGCAATGTCAGAGGAAATAAAGGGGCTTATATGATAGATATTGGTAGAGTAAAAATGATAGGACTTAGGGGCAGCTGGGTAGCTCAGTGGAGTGAGAGTCAGGCCTAGAGACAGGAGGTCCTAGGTTCAAACCCGGCCTCAGCCACTTCCCAGCTGTGTGACCCTGGGCAAGTCACTTGACCCCCATTGCCCACCCTTACCACTCTTCCACCTATGAGACAATACACCGAAGTACAAGGGTTAAAAAAAATGATAGGACTTAGCTAAAGATTTATTATGGAGTATAATCTCATCTCAGGATGAGAAGTAACCAATTATACCTAGGTAATGCATGGTAAAAGGAAAAGATAGGAAGAGGGTAGTGCTTAGGGGAAAGAGAGTGAATTCAGTTTTGGACATGATGAGTTTAAGACATATATGAAATATCCAGTTCAAGATGTCCAACAGGCAGCTAGAGATATGAATCTGAGGGATAGGAGGGAGGTAAGTAAGGGATAGGTAGATCTGAAAATCATCAGCATGGAGATGATAACTGAATCCATGAGAGCTGATGAGATCACTAAGTGAAATAGTTAAAGGGAGGAAAAAGGGAGACCCAATACAGAGTACTAGGGCACATCCACCATTGTGGACAGAGCATAGATAAAGATCTACAAAGGAGAATAAGTAGTCTGACAAGTAGGAAGAGAACCAGTATAGAGTATTTTAACAAAAGACTAGATACCAACAAGTTAAACAACTTGCCTATCAATCCTGCAAGTCAACTCTGAGTAGGGAAGTGGCCTGTGATCTGGTAGACAGTTTGCAGACATCACTCCCTACCTGGTTACTTTGGATCATCAGCTGTGGAGGAGTTGGTTCCTGGTATCCTGATAACATCTCTGGAACAGTTGTGAGACCCCAAATTCAAGCCCCCTTCCTCTTATGTGATGGAGGGGGCATATGAACCCAAGATTCCCCAAATCCAGAGAATTGCACATTATACCACATTACCTTTTCATTTAATCTTTGTGTCTGTTTCAATCAATTCTACTTTTCTTCAATGATGACTTGAATGGTCTTTTCATATGACGTCATTTTACACTGCTTAAACTCAATGTTGCAAAGTGGATAAGTGTCAACAAGACAATGATTTTAGCTACATCGCTCATCCTACTGTAGATCTTTATTGTAAATAAGTATTTTTTAAATGTTAGTTGAGTAAAAGGATTTTTTGTCAAACAGAACTCAACATTTTCCACTCTACTTCACTATAACTTTGCAAAATTCTACCAGCACTGGATGCATGAGTAGCACTGGATCTTAATGCAGAGGACATAGGGAAGAATCACATCAAGAATATGTTGTAAATCAAAGGAAAACAAAACAACATAGATGCAAACAGCTGAGGAGTGACCACAGTAAGCTGAACCTGGTAATGTGAGCCTTCAAGAGATAGGGTGGCTTGGTTAGCTGTGTCTATGAGACCAAATAAAAAGGCCAGATCAAAAGTGGGTTAATCCAAAGTTTTCAAATTGTCTCCATGGCTGACTATAATAGCAGCAATTGAAACAACTGTGCCATTGAAAAGAGAAATGAATTGAATGAAAAATGGTTCATTTGGAAGCTATGCATAATAAAGAATACAACATCTTATAACTTTGTTCATCAATTTAAGAAAGATATTGGTGATAATAAGAACATATAATGAAAACTTTAGTAAGGGATTGAGACAAATGTAAAGCCCAAATGCAGGGGGCTGGACAGAACTGCTCATATTACACTGGAAAAAATGTAAAAGAAATAGTAAACACATATGTAAGCAGTGCCTCAGCCAGACAAAAGGACAAATCCTGAGCAGTAACAGACTGACATTTCAGAGAAAAGTTTTGACACCTCTTTGGGACAGGATCCCAGGGTGAAACTCTGCTCATATGAATCATATGTTACATCTGCCAAAAATTTACCTCTCTATCCCTGAATTTTAGAACTGGATAGGACCTAGGCAGTTATCTAGTCCACCAACCTTGTTTTATGCAAGAAGTAACTGAGGCTCAGAAACTGAGGCCTTTAATGTCCAAGGTCCTCTAGCAGCAGAGTAGCAGAGTTAGACTGGAACTTAAGTCTCCTAATACATAGGCCAGAGCTCTTTCCACATTGCCTTTCTCTGTGTAAAAACTAGGGGTTGAGGATTGTTTTGGCTAATCTCACCCACAGAGGCCAATCATATCATGGGGAATATCTGTTTTCATGTAGGTTTGATCAAGGACTGATCAGGTTGTTCACTACTGAAATAAGATGTTATAAATGAGTCAAATTCACATTCTTGATCAACTTTTATCTTTTAATTCCTCTGAGTACAAATCAGAGATCAGAGTTCCTGAGAAGGTACTTTCCATACCTTGGAGGTACTTCCTGGTTGATCCTAAATTCAAAAATCTCCAATGCCTTTTTTTAAAACTCACAGTTCCCAATTTTAGGGGATAAGTTAATTTTTAAAAATGTCTTGGCAGAGAGAAGTCAAATGACAAATGACAGAGAATAATCAGTCAGTTAAATAAGCTCTACTTCCAAGCAATTTCAGCTATTATTTATAGCAGAAAATGAAAAATTATAAAGGACAATTATGCTGCTTCACAAACTTAACTAAGAATGAAATAGCAATATTTCATACAAGGAAAGGTGATGATAAAAGTATGCAGTTCTCAGTGTGGGTTTACAACGTCTTATAACCTTGATCATCACTATGAGAAAGATATTGGTGATAATAAGAACATAGTATGGGGGGCAGCTGGGGGACTCAGTGGATTGAGAGCCAGTACCAGAGATGGGAGGTCCTTGGGTCAAATCTGGCCTCAGATACTTGCTACCTGTGTGACCCTGGGCAAGTCACTTAACCCCCATTGCCTAGCCCGTACCACTCTTCTGCCTTAAAACCAATACACAGTATTGATTATAAGATGGAAGATAAGGTTTTAAAAAAAAGAACATAGTATTAAAAATTTAGCAAGAAAATGAGGCAAATGTAAAGCCCAAATGCAGGGAAGAAGACAGAAGTGCTCATATTATACTTGTAAGAATGAGGCAAGCCCTGACATTTTTTAAAAAGCTGTCACACTGAAATGGGGACTAGTATAAGGATGGAGTTACTTGCCTCAAGAGACAAAAGATACAGGGGCCCCTCTCTCTCTGCCTCCCCACCATATTTAAAAGTTTCTAAGAGTTACTTAGTATGATCACTCAGAAAACAACCTCCCAAAGGGATTAAACTTCTGACATATGTAAGATTAGGGTCAGAAGACAATGGATTCTCCCCAATCCCAAATCAGAGGAGAAACAGGCAAACTTGACTGGATGGGAGGGGCAAGAGCTACTGGAGCACTCCTCCACCTCCTCCCACCCCCACTGGAATCAGTTGGAAACTGTTAACAGAATACTTTCAGAGCTGGTTATGGAGGTTATTCAGGTTTGGCAAAATCAGGGCCAAGATGGTGAGTGGATAAGGACTAAACCCCTTGTGATGATAACTTTCTTTGTTTGAATTACTCTCTCACAGGATAAAAATACTCTTCTTCAGATCAGACCACAGGCCCTAGGACAGAGGCAGTTTTACCCCAGCTTGGATGAAGTATTTGGCTAGGTGAAAGGAAGGTAGTAAGTATAACCCCAAGTTAACTAGATACAAGCTTTATCTTTCACAAACTAAATGAATTTAATGATTTCAGGGAACAGGAGAAGGGAATCAGTTCAAGGAAAGAGGAGGGAAGGTAATCTGGCTAAAACTGTTAACTGCAGGCTAACAACACATTTCCCCGGGGGTTTGGGGAGGAAATGTATATTGAATGGCTGAACTCCTATATAAGCCCCTAAATAATCTTCCTTCTAAACCCTAAACAGCTAAATTGAAGATAGATGGTGATCTTACTTGAAGGTCTATCTTTGAGGTTAGCTATCAAGGTAAAGCAGCCCTGGCTGTCAGTGACTGAATGTCTCAGCCCCAGAAGCTACACAGAGTGTGTGTGCCCAAAGCCAAGAGCCAAGAGTCAGGATCCTTGCAAGAGGGGTGACCTGGCTTTTATACCAGGATTCCAACTGCCCTTAACTTCCCCCTCCCTTAGAGTTCTGGGGGGCACTATGGAATTCTGTGACGCAGCTTGAACCCCTCTCAGAAACATGGATGTCACACACATTGGAAAGAGGAAGGAGATAACCAACAGGGAATCACCATAAAGGTGTAGGATTGAAGTCTTATTATTGGGTGACGAGAGTTGTTAATCTTGCCAGCTGCCTTATTTATATGAGTTGCTTTAGCAAGGCAGTGACCCAAAATGAAATTGCTTATTCAGCATCATCCCCAAAGTATATTTACCTTCCAAAGAGAGTGTAACAAGGTTAATAGGATTTTGAGTGATTTATATTTTGGTATTTGTTCTTAAGTTCCTATGAATCTTTCATGTCTTATACATTTTATGTAGTAGGTGAAATAACGGTGATCCCATATCCAATGCCCATATTCAATCAATCAACATGTATTCATTTATTAGTTAAACAACTACTCTGTGTCAAGTACTATGATAAAATCTGGGGGATACAAATTAAATAATAATTTATTTGTAAACATTAATTTAATTATAAATAAATTCATTTATTTATATTGTATACCATAACATATTCATATAATATAAAATATAAATATATTTTAAGCATATTTATTTTTTTTAAACCCTTACCTTCCATCTTGGAGCCAATACGCAGTATTGGCTCCTAGGTGGAAGAGTGGTAAGGGCTAGGCAATGGGGGTCAAGTGACTTGCCCAAGGTCACATAGCTGGGAAGTGTCTGAGGCCAGATTTGAACCTAGGAACTCCCGTCTTTAGACCTGGCTCTCAATCCACTGAGCCATCCAGCTGCCCCCTTAAAGCATATTTATAAACAAAAATATAATGTTTCTCTAACATAAAGGAGATCACTATCAAATCAGTATAACTATCAAATTGTGCAAATTCTATCAAAATTGTACATTGTGCAGTTAGGTGTCTATTTGATACCCTGTTATAAATATTTGGGAAAACCCAGGCATCCCTCATATCTAAGCTTTACTTCAGATATTTTCCTGAAAAGGACAATCAATGAAATAGAGAAAATGAACATTTTGGGGTCAGATTCCCATGATTATATTCAATTTATTTGAGTCAAGAGTCCATGGGCAGCCCCAAATATTATGCATACAAAAGGCTAAGCTATAGCCAGTGGAGAAAACAATACAAAAGACTCCTGGCTTCAGTCAGAATGCAAATGATTAATATATAATATGCCAGTGAGTTTTTGGAGAAAAGAGAGGTTCTAAACAAGTAATTTTATTGGTAAGAGGGCTCTCTCTCCCAAGGCAAATGGGGGCTATTATTAACTTATGTTCCTAAAGAGTTGCCTGAGACAGATGATATTTTAAGATAATTTGGCCATAATCACAAAGATAAAATTTGTCATAGGCAGGACTTGAATCCAGGTCTTCTTGACTTTAACTTTCCAAACTACACTATGCCATCTCTCTTACTAAATGACACAAGGTAGACTCTCATGAAACACATGTTTATATATAATACCTTATTTTTAATTACATTTTTAGTAGCTTTATTTCTTTTGAATAAATAGAATGTTTAAATTTTCAGATAACATAGACCTGTTTCTGCCTAATCCTAGGGTAGGAGGCAAGGAGTTGTAATATTTCTTCTCCTTTCCAAAGGTGATGGGGAGTGTCAATTGAGGAAAAAAACTTTGACTCACCTTCAACAGAGCCAATTAAAGAGCTAGTGGAAGAGGCATAGCTGCTTAAAAAGCAAAGTCAATGAAAGAGAAGAGAACAAACAAAAAGGAACAAAAAGAAATTTTACAAAGTCCTAAAAATGTAATAATGAATATGAGCTTATGAGACAACTTATTGAGTGCTCACAACACAGTGTGGTTAGGGAGGTAGGTATAGCCTATCAAAGAGGAGGAAGAGGACAAGAAGAGAGGGATAGCTAGCCTTGGTACAGTTCTTTTGGTTTTACAAAGCACTTTACATATGTTATCTTATTTGATCCTTCCTGTGTGATAAGTGTTATTATTATCTTCAATTTACAGATGAGAAACTGAGACTGAGAAGAAGGTAACTTGCCCAGAGTCCCACAATTACTCTCTAAAGAAAAAATTGAACTCAATTCTTCCTGACCCCACCACCTTCTATCCATTATACCACGTAGAAGCTATCAAAGAAAAATAAGGGAAACTTCTTCCCTTGAGGATTTTATATTCTTTTGAGGGATAGAAGATACATGATCAAAGACTTAGAGAACAAAGGGGACAACAAAGACCCTCTAGTCCAAATCCCTTATTTTATAGATGAAGAAAAAGTGACTTAACCAGGGCCACACAAGTAATAAATCTTGAGACAAGATTCAAATCCAAGTCTTCCTGACTCCAAGTCCATTATAATATCCACTATACCATGCTGCTTCTGCATGTAAACATGAAAAATAAAAACTAGCAAGCAATGTTAAATTAATATTAGAGACATTAAGTGGCAGCAGAGTTTAAAAGAAAGAGACATAAGAAGTCAGTCAGCCAACAAGCATTTGTTATATGTACCTAGTGAGTGAAATAAGGCAGACTCCATCATTTGGCAACTTTAATACCAGGGCATATCTATGCCATAATAATGCATTAATGTGAAAATGCAAGCCCTATGCACATTTATAAACAGGGCTATTTTCTCATACCTGGACTTTGAGGTATATCCTGGAATAAATTGTCCGTCATCTCTCTCTTAATAGGTAGAATAGTGGTGATATGCATAATACAAAAATTAAGGATCTAGAAAAAATTAAGACTCCAGTTAAAAAATTCTCTCTCCCTCTGCTTCTTTCTCTGCCTCTCTTTCTCTCACTCTCTCTCTCACTCTCTCTCTCTCTCTCTCTCTCTCTCTCTCTCTCCCTCACACACACACACACACACACACACACACACACACACACACACAAGCTTCTATCCCTCCTTCCTCTTCATTGCCTAACCCCAATGCTTTACTAAATTGGGCCCTTTCAATAGCCCAGGACTCAGCTAGAAGGGGTGGACACAGGAGAAAAATATATCATCAGTTTTCTAGAATTGACCTAATATAACACTATATATATATATATGATAACACTAACACTGTCCAAGTTTCCTATTCCCATCCTAAATGGAATGTTTGTTATTGGAGGAAACTGAGGGAGGTTTTGTTTTTTAAATTTCACATTTAAAGATTTTTTCAAGCAGTGATGAGACTGATATGCAAGCTACATATATCAACAAAGAACAAATGAACTGTTTTCTATTTTTCTACCCAAAAGGGCTATGAAATCTCAAAGGAGCTTTAAAATAAGAAACCAAGTGAACAATGAATTAGCAAAACAGAGTCACAAAATATAGATTTTCCAGGGATTTTACTCAAGGTCTCCCAAGCTTAAAAAAAATCTATAAATGTGATTTTCTTCCAGGCTTTCATTTATTGTATCCTTGCAATAGTAAATACTCTACACACATATCTGAGTGCCAGTCTGCTAACTCTTGGATGACCTATATATCTAGTCAATACAGGATCAAGATAGCCTAGAACTGGGCCACCCTTTGTTTATGATGAATTGTTATCGGACAAAGTCAATGCACTAAAGATAGGATTTCACAATCAGGATTTTCTACATTGATGTTTGGGAAGAAAAAATGTTAGTGTCAATGTGGATTTGTGGCTAGATAAACTGAGTCAACACTTTGTAGTGTCACTGTTTAATCCCTTCTACCACTGAAGTTTTATGTTTAGGATTGCACTAAGACCAGTTCAGTGCCTTGGAAGGTATTCAGCCCATCAGAGTGGAACGAGGAGGGCTTAAGGAATTCCTCAACTTTGCTACTACGAGGCCTGAGGTCCTTAGATAGAGCTCTTCATCCAGAATGTGATTAAATTGATTGATTGACAGCAATGTTATTCATTTCACAGTTTTTATGCCCTGGCTACTGAGTATGAATAAAAGAACCTCTTGAATAGGATAAGCAAATTTATGGGAGGGAAAAAAACTCATATAATCAGTTCTGTAAATAGACTCTGAGAAGATAGGGTCTGGTTTTTTTAATAGAGCTACAGTATTATTCTTCTTTTTTGGCAAACTCCTATGATGTCTTCTTTGAGTCATTAGTTTATCTGTGGAATTATAGGTGACCTATGAGACCAATCAAAGATTAACATCATGTATTTTATGTTGGATACAGATATTCTATGAGCACAGATTTTGCCCTTTAGTGCTTCACTAAACTCACTTGACTGTTTTTACAATCTTTGAAAATGCTTGTTTCCTTTACTAGATTCCCCCATTGGAAATATGCAAAAACTAAAGGATTTTGCCAACACGAAGAACTCCTAGTGAGGGAATCCTTTCTACCAACACAAATCACAACCCAACTATTATTTCTAATACATTTATTAAATACCTATTGTATATAAAAAAGCACTGAGATAAAAAGACAAAATCAAAAAAAGATCCCTTTGAGAGACAATAAAAAGAAAGAAAATTATGTGCCTAAATGAATACTAATACATTTATTTATTAAATAAAATATTATCAAAGAGCCTATAATATTCTGTTTACAAAATATATACTATGATGAGATTGGATTTATACCAAAAATGTGGATTTGATTCAACAGAAGGACAATTAAAAATATGATAGTTCATATTAATATTTTAAAAAGTAAATGAAGACTACATGATTATATCAACATATGCTAGAAAACAGGTATTGTGTTTTACTTTGTTGTGGTGCTTTTGGTTGGGTTTTTTTTTTTTTAAACCCTTACCTTCCATCTTGGAGTCAATACTGTGTATTGGCTCCAAGGCAGAAGAGTGGTAAGGGTAGGCCATGGGGGTCAAGTGACTTGCCCAGGGTCACACAGCTGGGAAGTGGCTGAGGCCAGATTTGAACCTAGGACCTCCCGTCTCTAGGCCTGACTCTCATTCCACTGAGCTACCCAGCTGCCCCCTGGGTTTTTTTTTTTAACTCAATATCCATTCCTATTTTTTAAAACACTAAAAAGTGTGTTTTATGTTTTTTTTAAAAAGTGTGTTTAAATGACCTTTCCTTATTGTTCTAATGCCACAAGCAAAGATTATGTATAATACATAAAGGCAAAGGATCTTTCTAATACTTTCAATATTTTCTAATACTCAGTAACAAAGCAAGAATGCATGTAATTACCAATATTATGCTAGAAAAATTAGCTATGAGAATAAGACACACAAAAAATTGAAGGAATTCCAATTCTTCCTAACTCCCTGTCCAGCATTCTAACCATTATGCAGTTCTCCCTCCTTCAGTCACAATATTTCTAAGTCTCTAGAATCAATGACTCACAAAATCTTAGTTAAAAAGGATCTTACACATACATATATATATATGTATATATATATATATATATAACCCTTCTCATACCTGAACTGATATACCTTCTAATATATCACCTCAGATAGATGGTCACCCAGTCCCTACATTAAGATTTCCAATGACATTATTGATTATCTCTCTATTCACAATTGGAGCCCATCAATGTGCTTTCACTCTCTCTTTTTTGCATATACATTGTCACTGAACTGGCATATTAGAACTTGCCTTGGGAGCCTAGTTTAGCACTTTAGAGAAACATGAGGAAATATTCTGAATTTGTAAATCTAACCTTTGACCCTAGTGGGAAATTGGTTGTTTCAAGGTCATAATATGAAATCTAAAACCAAATAAATGATCCAAGGAAAAATGTGAACTCAGTTCTGAGACTGAAAGATATAAAGTAAATAACACATTACAGAAAGATGACTCAGATGTATCAAGCTGCCCCTGAGGATGGATATGATGCTCACCTGGACTGTGAAACATTTGCAGGTACTGACTACCCTTCTGAACTTCCCTGCTTCAATTGCCTCAAGTCCATACCCTGGTAAACTGTCCCAGCAAATGGGCTAAACTAGGTTGAAGGTAACTGGCATGCCTTAAACTCATTGGTGTACCCCAGGTATGCAAAGACTTCCCTTGATAGAATGGGCAGATAAGAACAATTTCCAGTGGCCATGAAAATGGCAGAAAAGGCAAGAGGGAGTGCTTAGAGCTTGGCTAGCCATCGAAGCCAAGGTCATCCATATGCATCCTGGGCCATCACCAGTGATCTGACTTTTGTCTTGCCACTGGACTTCCATGAATTTGGAAGAAAGAGTGAAGCTGTTGACATTGTGCAACAATATTTTACTTAAATCCAATTTATGCACAAGTCAGAAGATAGCATAGTGGTGTCATTTTGCTCCTCTTTGAGTATGAACCTTCCTTCTTCTTATCCAGGCTTTCAACCTGGGTCTTACCTTTGACTCTTCACTCATCCCAAATATCCAATCTATTGCCAAATCATGTCATTTCTTCCTTTACAACAGCATTTACAACAGTACAATTTTTTTCTCCATTTCTTTCCATTCGTATCATTACAACATTAGTTGAAGTCCTCATCACCTCTCACTTGAAGTAATAATTCTAATTGGCATTCCAACCTCAACTTTGTCTCCAATTTAATCCATCCTTCACTCAGCTTCCCATGTGATTTTCCTAAAGTGTAGGTCTACCCATCTCACACATAGTGCCCACCTCCTCCCACCCTGATTGATGAGCTCTGATGGTGCCCTATTAACCCCAGAATCAAATATAAATTCTTCTTTTTGGCATTCAAAACTCTTCATACATAACTGTCCCCTTTCTACCTTTCAATTCTTCTAACATTTTACTCCAATACATCTGTGATCTAACAAGTGACTTGTTTACAGTTCCTGGGCCAACCCAATCTATCTCCTGTCTTTGTGCCAGTGACATCTTGGATGATGTCTTGACTTGCTCATGAATTGGATTTAAGTGAGGCAGTTACACAAAATCAGCATCCTCATTCTTTCTCCCAGAGTCCAGTGGCAAGACAAAGGTCAAGATGACTGGCAATAGCCTATGATGCCTATGATGACCTTGGTGTCTTCAATGTCTGACTAAGCTCTGAAAGTTTCATAGCACCTGCTTCAGCTGCTTTCATGGCCATTGGAACAAATCCTCATCCATCTATTCCACAGTGGAAATCTTCACATGCTTAGGGTAGATATCTCCCAAATTACCAATGGATTTAAGACTTGTCAGTTACCTTCAACTTGGTTTAGGCCATCTGCAAAGATGGTGTATGACTGGTGCACAAGCTACAGTTTCTTGAAGCCAAAGGTGAGAGCTCTGAATAAAGCTTGGCAAGCCTTCGCACCAGAAGTGCCAGTTCTCCCTACATTCCCCAGATAACCCAGCAATGGAACCCTAAACACGGAATGGTCTTCCCCATCACTTTTACCTTTTAGTTTGCCTGGATTCCTTCAAAATTCAGCTAAACTCTTACCTTTTTGCAGAAGACCTTTCTCAGTCACTCCAGCAAGTGATGTCTACCTCTTTCAAACTATATCTAGTTTGTAAATATGTTGAATATATACTTAGTTTTGGGGACTTCTGGGTTAAGATGTTGACATAGTAGAGGCAGGGCAACTTTCCTTACCAACTGATATAGAGTACCTCCAAAGAACAAAAAATAAATCCAAATGAAATAAGGAACCCCACAATAGGGTGCAGTATGGAAGGTACGTGGGATTTGGCTCCTATCAAATGGGAAATAGCTCCCATCAAACTGCAAGCTGATCACCTCTCCCCCACCCCACCCACTATACCAGAGGCAGAGGCTGCACTCCAGAGTTAGAGCCAGTGGGGGCACAAAACCTAGCTCCTTGGCAGCTAACTGGCACCACTAAGAGCTTGCTCCTGAGAGCAGCAAGACCTAAACCCCAGGTGGCTGGGAAAAGTCAGACCTTGGACACGGGAGTGGGGCTGAGAGAGGTGGCAGCAGCGCCCAGCATGCTTAGACTCAGGGGAAAATCTCAGGTGGTGGAGCAAACATGGGCCAATTTCTGGGCTCTGGGCAGCATTAGGACCATGGGGGGCTTGACCTTGAAAACAGCTAGACCAGAGACCCCAAGAGGCTGGAAAACTCAGACCTTGGACACTGGAGTGAGGCTGAGAGAGGCAGCAGCAGTACCCAGCACACTCAGATTCAGGGGAAAACCCCAGGTAGAGGAGCAAACGTGGGCCAAGTTCTAGGCTCTGAGCAGCTGGCTAGGAACACGGGGGCTCAACCCTGAAAACAGCTAGACCAGAGACCCCAGGAGGGTCCCCAAGGAAGCCAAGAGATTCACAAAGTAGCCTCAGGCAAAAACTGCTCCATAACTCCATACAAAGAGAATCAGATTGGCTTACTCAGCCTTCTGGTGGATAAAGCACAATGAAGCCAAGCAAAGCCCAAGAAATAAACAAGAAGACAAAGAAAAAAACTCTAACACTTGATAACTTCTGCACAGAAAAAAAAACAGAAAACAAAGGGGGACAAGCAATTAAAGAAATCCAAACCTTCCCAAAAAAATGAAAATGGGTCACAAGATCTTAAAGAGTTCAAATCTGTAAAATGTAAAATGAATAATTTTGATTACATTAAATTAAAAAGGGTTTGTACAAACAAAAACGATGCAACCAAAATAAGAAGGGAAACAACAAACTGGGAAAAAATCTTTATAACAAAAAATTCTGACAGAGGTCTAATTACTCAAATATACAAGGAGCTAAATCAATTGTATGAAAAAATCAAGCCATTCCCCAACTGATAAATAGGCAAGGGATATGAATAGGCAATTTTCAGATAAAGAAATCAAAACTATCAATAAGCACATGAGAAAGTGTTCTAAATCTCTAATAATTAGAGAACTGCAAATCAAAACAACTCTGAGGTACCACCTCACACCTAGCAGATTGGCTAAAATGATAGCAGGGGAGAGTAACGAATGTTGGAGGGGATGTGGCAAAATTGGGACATTAATGCATTGCTGGTGGAGTTGTGAACTGATCCAACCATTCTAGCTGGCAATTTGGAACTATGCCCAAAGAGCACTAAAAGACTGCCTGCCCTTCGATCCAGCCATACCATTGCTGGGATTGTACCCCAAAGAGATCATAAATAAACAGACTCGTACAAAAATATTTATAGCCTCGCTTTTTGTGGTGGCAAAACCCTGGAAAACAGGGGAATGCCCTTCAATTGGGAAATGGCTGAACAAATTGTGGTATATTCTGGTGATTGAATACTATTGTGCTCAAAGGAATAATAAACTGGAGGAATTCCATATGAACTGGAATGACCTCCAGGAATTGACACAGAGTGAAAGGAGCAGAACCAAGAGAACATTGTACACAGAGACTGATATACTGTGGTAAAATTGAAAGTAATGGACTTCTGTACTAGCAGCAATGCAATGATCCAGGACAATTCTGAGGGATTTGTGGAAAAGAACACTACCCCACATTCAGAGGAAGAACTGCAGGAGTGGAAACACAGAAGAAAAACAATCACTTGAACACATGGGTTGATGCAGACATTGTTGGGGATGTGACACTAAACGACCACACCAATGCAACTATCAATAATATGTAAATAAGTCTTGAGTGTTAAAACCAGTGGAAAGGCACGTTGGATATGGGGCGGGTAAAGGGGAGTGAAGGGGAAAGTAAAATCAAGAATCATGTAACCATGGAAATTTTTTCTAAAAATATAAAATATTTAAATAAAAATATATATATATATATATACTTAGTTTTTTGTAAGTGTTCTCTTTCAATAGATTGTATACTATTAGAAGGGAAAGAGTGGTATTTTATCTTACTTTCTATCCCCAGTACCTAGCAGTTCCTGATTATATTGTCAAGGCTCATTGACTGACACTATTATATTCTCATGCAATTTAATTCAGTTAACATTTAATAAGTCCCTACTCTGCATAGGCCCTGGATAAGCTACAAACATAGATAAAACAAGCTCCCCAACCTCAAGGAGGTATATAAAATGAAAAGACTGTACTAAATAGCCTCTAAAGTCCCTTCCTTTTATGATATTCTATGATTCTGCAATTTTACCTAAAATATATATATACTTTTCATGTAAGTACAGTTTTCAAGTACCCTAGATTTTCTCATTTCAATAAAATAAAGTTATACTTTCATCAATACTCTGAAAAATAAATATTCTTTGTCAGACTTTATTTAGGGGTTTTGATAATATGGTAAAAATACCTATATGTATAATACATGGAAATAGTTCGTGTCATTTACACTTCTCCTACTATGAACTGAGAACTATGGCTCAAGTCCACTTCTTCAGGAGACTAGCAAAAGTTATGTCTGGGATTTATTTATGATTCTCATGAGTGAAGT
Organism: Gracilinanus agilis; assembly: GCF_016433145.1. Lineage (NCBI taxonomy): Eukaryota > Metazoa > Chordata > Mammalia > Didelphimorphia > Didelphidae > Gracilinanus > Gracilinanus agilis. Next base: position 277,507,826 of record NC_058132.1, on the reverse strand, counting down.
ATAGCAGGTTGAAAGATGTATGCTAGGATTACACGGGCAATTAACTTGCCTTGTCGTTTGAAGTAATGACAGCTGGTAATCAAATCTTTTAATTCTTCCCTGTTTTTTTAAGTCCTTTCCTATTTTTACTTAGAGTAATCTCCTGATCTCTTTTTCTTTTCTTTTTCCCAACTTTTTCCCCACTTCAGAAAATCCTAAATGAACTCTTTCTGAACTTCCTTTAGGCCTGGTTCTTTCCAGAACTCTCTTAATTCATTTCTGTTTGTGTTCCCAGATTTCCAGTTTGCTGGTTCTAGCTCCCTCTACTGACTAGCATCTCTTTGACTGCAAGGAAATTTTTCCAACCATGGCAAAAAGTGTCAACTCAAATCACTAAGTCACACCACTCCTTACACCTTAGAGGAATATCATTGTCATAAGCCTCTCCTGAATTTCTGAGCAGTCTAGCTCCCAGATAATAAGGTATCACATCAAACAAAGTGGCAGTGATAAACCACATTGACACAATATATTCAGATGTCAGGTCTTGAGTAAAACCCACAACATCCAATAGCAAAGCAAAACAAAGATGGTGCTTCTCCATTTACTTTGTGGTTTCATTGGTGGTTGCTGCCTGGCAAACAAAACTGCCTCAGCTATAAAATCAGAGTAACTAGAGTGAATAAGAAAATGAACAGTATCTTAGAGTTAGAGAAGACCTCAGAGGACATCTAGTCCAACCCTTCCATTTTACAAATGAAGAAATAGAAGCTCAGAAATGCTAGATGACTTATCCATGGGCACGTAGGTAATAAGCAGCAGACCTAGAATTTGAACCTAGGTTTTCAGACTTCTAAGCCATGGTCTCCAGGTTCAAAGTTGTACTTCATGTGTAAAACACATTATTATTATCATTATCATAATAGATATGAAGAAGGAAGAATAGTTAAAGCAATTTCCAAAAGAAACCATCAGAGTTCAAAGGCAGCAGCCTATCCCCCACACCTGAAATGTACTCTCTCCTTGAGTATATTGAATCCTTAGCTTTCTTCAGTACTTCTCAAGTCACCTTTTCTTGATACCTTCAGTTGCTACTCCTGCATTCTTCCGAAATCACTTTGTATTTACTCCGTATGAAACATATTCACTCATTTGTATATTTACTATTTCCTCCTAAAAGAATATAAGTTTCTTAGAGAGCAATACTTTTTTATTTTTGTCTTTTTATCCTCAGCATCTAGCACAATTCCTGGCACAGGTAATAAATGCTTTTTGAATGAAAGCATATAAAGGGGCAGAAAAGGCTTTTTTTTATTGTGGTTATTGAATGATAAAAAAAAAAAAAGAAAAAACCATAGGTAGGCAGCTACATCATTGGTTAGTAAGCTATCTGAGCTGCTCAAAAGAGAATCAAGATACCTAGACCAAGGAGTAGATACTAATCATTTAGACCAGGGGTTCTTAACTTTTGGGTGAAATCATTTACTTTTGTGAACAGTAAGCTTAAGTCCATGAACCTCTTCTCAGAATAATGTTTTCAAATGCATAAAATAAAATACCCAGGACTACAAAGGAAACCAATCATATTGAAATAGCTATCAAATTTTTTTAAAAGATTAAGAACTTCTGGATTAGATTTAGGAGATTAGTAGCCTCCTGCATCTATAAACCCAGCTATGGTGTAAACAGCAGAATCATCATTTCTGAGAAGCCCCTGACCTATAATGTTTCCCTTTCTCCCGTAACACATCCCTTTCAATAAGAGCCCAGTCAGGGCTCATGAAACAAAAGTTTCATGACTCTGCAATCCAGCAGATCTTAAGAAGTATTTGTTGATTGATTTATTGATTCTATTTCAATTACTAACACAGAGAGAGCCACTTTATAGGCATTCAATGAATACATGGTAAATAAAAGAATCGCCATATTTCTTGGCTATCTTCATTGTACAATTGGGATAATAAAGGAGAAGCCAACATCTACCAGGAGGAAGGTTTAAGCAACCAAACATTAAAACCAAGCAAAACTTACCTTTGCCAAGACAGGAATCAAAAAAAAAAGTTTCTCTCTCCCTTTTTTTAAATCCCATAAATAAATTTTAAAAAAGAAGAAAGAAAACTCATTTTTATTCACTTCTCAAGGAAGACAGTTTTACCCTTTGCTGAATTGTTTCCCCCTACAATTTTGGCTGTACACAGTGTGATGCCAGCCTTCCCAGCTGATAGTGTTTATGCCTGAGGTGGCTTGGGCAGATACCTGAAATCACCTTTATCCATCTTAAATCAAGTTTGTGGCACTACAGACTCTTCAAACATAAGTGTGGAAGAAAAATATTCCATTGACAGGGAGTTCAGAAAGCCTGTCACTTGAGGCATGTAAGGTTCAACCAACCTACTCCTGTGAAAACCTCTCAGACAGAAAACAGCCCTTCCCCACTGCTTCCCATCCTCCCTCCCTCCCCCCAGCACCAGAGGGGATCAGCTGGTTTATTTATTCGATTCTTCCATCCCTGATGTCTGTGATCCTGTGATATGACTCCAATTTACCTTTACATAGTGCTATCTGCTGAGCTAATTCCATGTGCTCCTTTGTGCTTGCCTCTTATGTTTATTTCATTAAAATATTTACAAAGGAGCTTGAGAAATAAGTCACTATGCAAATGAAAATATGAATGCATGATTTAGAGGAATATTAAAATTCATTAACCCTATTTACATTTAAACTATTATCATGTATATTTCAGCACCCTGCACCTGCCAAAATGCATGTTAGTCTACATCAGCAGTACATTTAAAAGTCTGTTCACTGTCTTTATTTTCTTGTCAAGTAAAGTAAAAACTTCCTCACATTGGACACATTCAAAATTGCTACCGAGCTGATTTATTCATTCACTGTGTTTATTTCTAAAGCAGCCTGATAGAAATTTCTAGTCATCCTTTGACATTAAGTATCTATTCCAGAGAAGAATTACTCTTCTTTTGTTCATCTTGGAATTCAGTGCTTCTCTTATCCTCCTCTCAGGAGCAGAAGTAAGCCAAACCCAGGCAGGTAATGATTATGTCTACATGACATACAAATGGCCAGTGAGTTCTGGACAGTGAGAGTTTCCCAGTGGTGCCTGGAGATTGATCTGGCAAATTTTGAACTGGAAGATTTTTATGAATTAAAAAATTTACATTACAAAAGGACCTTCTATTATTATTATTATTCCAAGTGTTTATGAATCCAAACGAAACAAGCTTTTCCATATATAAAGAAAAAAAATATTTGACACACAAATCACAAATCTCCTATATATTTAACTAATTTTCTTCACATCCATATAATAGATACCTTCCTTCCACAAATGTCTCAATCCCTTCCCTCCCCTCGTCACATTGGATACGATCACGAAGGCCAACATGTTCATATAAAGTAGGTCTTTCATGTTTTATGTTTCTGCAGGTAACATTCTCAGTTTATTCTTCCAGTATTATTTCTGTGGCTTTGTATAATGTTCTCCTAGTTCTACTCATTTCACTGCTCATTATCTCATACAGTTCTTTCTAGGTCTTTTTTTGTTCATTTGTTTTAAAACCAGTTAAAAACCAGTCTGTTCATTGTTTCTTATGGTACAGTAATATTGCATCACAATCATATGCCACAATTTGTTTAGCAATTCCCCAATTGGTAGGCATCCCCTCAGTTTCCAATTCTTTGCCACCACAAAAAGAGTTGCTATAAATATTTTGGAACAAAAGGGTGTTTTTCCTCTTTTCCCATTCTCCTTGGGAAACAGACCCAGCAATGGTATTGCTCGATCTAAGAGTCTACTCAGTTTTGTAACTCTGGGTGTGATTACAAATTGCTCTCCAAAATGTTTGGATCAGTTCACAGCTCCTCTAACAGTACATTAGTGTCCCCGTTTTTCCAATTCCCTCCAACATTTGTCCCTTTGCCCACAAAAGGGCCTTCTTAAAACCTATAAATGTTAAAAAAAAAAACTCTACCAATTCTTTTTTTTCCTGCTCTTCCCACCACCAACCCCCTTTCTCCTCTACTCTATGTGCGGAGTCATTGAGAGTCATCACAATGAGAATATCCAGGGCAAAGCAGTTAGATGTAGAAAATTCAGTATTTTATCTGTCTGAAGTTATAGTCTGGGTTTTAAAGTACTTTTATAAACAAAACAACCAGCTGACTTTGCTTTTATTTTGTTTACTCTTCAGTCATTTGCTAAAACAACTAGGTGGCATAGAAGGTGAAGGAAAGGACTCAAAGACAGGAAGATCTGAGTTCAAATACTTCCACAGACAATTACTAGTTGTGTGACCTTGGTAGTCACTCCTAAAGTCAGTTCCTTTCCTCTGTAAAATAAAGGTATGATACACGATAAACGCTTTGCAAATTCTAAGGTGCTATATAAGTGTGAGTTCTTATTATGAAAAATAAAATATCTTAGCATCCTATACCTACTGGGAACTTTAAATTGCCTAAAGTTGTGTTTTAAGGAAATCCTCTAAGATGCTTTTCCATCATCTCTAGACATACTGCCTCAGCTTTTCACATTCTAAGTCTTGGTTGTGGTGGTTCAGTCTGGTCCTTAGGCTTCTTCTCTTATGTCTCTTCACTATTTTCTTTTCAAAGTTTGTTACTCCCACTGCTTCAACTACAAATTCCACGAATTTGACTTCTGAAGTTTTATTTCCATATGATATTTCTAGAGATTTCAAATTTACATATGCTTTATATTTACATCTACATAGATGTATATATACATTTAAAAATTGTGAGGGGCAACATGATGAAATAGGCAGAGAAATGGCCTTAGAAGCAGGAAAACCTAGATTCAAGGATTGTCATCTCCTTGTCGAGTCCTCAGACTTCTCAGGGCCTCCAAGCAACTCTCTCAAAATTACAGGTATCCTTTCCACATGGATGGGGCTTAGGGACTCAATGCCCCCTTTTCTGGAAAATCTGTGTAAGTGTTTTTGGCTTTCATGTTCATTTCACAAACTTTATACTTATTTTAACTTTAAAAAATAAATTATGTATATTTGTTATATTGAAAAATAAAATATGATGATATTATATAATACCATACATATATTTTATGCATTTCTGAGTTTCTAAATTTTTTTCTGTGTTATCTGCTGGCCTCTTCATGTCATCTGCAGCTTCCACAAAACTCCCCCAAAATTCTTTAATTTAATTTCTTATGGTGAACCACAATATATTGAAACTAAGATAAGGAAAGCTATAATGTGGCAGAGATACATGTATAAAGAAGGCTGCATTGGTAGAGAAAATATCCAACAAGTTTCTTATGCCCATCAGGTTCAAATCACAGAATCTATAAAAAGCAATAAAAAAATAGAGAGAGATATAATATAATCCCTTAAATAGTCCTGATTTTCTTAAAGATTATCCAAAAGATAATAGGGAAGTCCACAATAGGCAGAAGCAGCTATAACACATAAAAAATAAGAAATTTTAAAGTTGTACATAAGATATGGTAAAAATGTTTAACTAAAAAAGATATACTGAACACTTAGTAAGAACAACAGAAAATCCACTATTGTAGACTACAACTGATTCAGTCATAGCTAGTGCTTTAGGAAATAGAAAAATTAAAATAGAATGAAATGAGATTGAAAAATAGTTAACAATAAGAACAATAAAGCTGCAGACTAGACATTTTTTTCTAATCCCCATGCCTTTCAAACCTCTCCAAAACCAAAGTTATACACCAAAGATAAAACAACTTCATCTGTCTCCATGAATCCAAAAATCATCCAGAATCCAAAAGAAAAAAAAAATGTCAAAATCCATTTTTCCAGTAAAACATTTCTGAATTCAAACACGGGATGCACAATGACAACCTAAGGATCACATAAGTCTCCCAGAAGAACTTGACAGAACAAAAAACCTTAACACCATAATGAAGGAAGTAATAGAAGAAAACTGCCTACAACTGCTAAATAGTAGGAATGTCCTACAGATGCATTTATTTTGTCTAGATCTATGATTTTAGCAATAAAAAAAACTCAAGATATAAAAACTTCTTCTGTCAATAAAGATTAGCAACTTATATATAATTTATAGTCTTAAAAAGGTGACTAAGTCTTATCAATAATTGTCTTACAACTATTATGTGTCAGACATAGGACTTGAATACAAGCCTTCCTGAATTGAGGACTGGTCCTCTTCAATTTGCTCACATTGCCTCTTTGTGTGTATGTTTGTATGTAGTTGGGGGGAGGGTGTATTTGTGTATGTATACATATATGTGCGTATGTATATATATGCATTTATATTTATATGCAAATATTTTCTCTTTATTAGATAATATTGGCTACTATATTTAAGTTCATTTTAGCTAAGGAGACTAAGTATCATTTTAATTAGGCAAATACAAACACCCAATTCAATTTAAAAATCATTTAGTATTTATAATGTGTAAAGTACTACACAAGGTACCAAGAATACAAATACAAACATGCAACAATACCAGCCTCCAAGAACTTATGTTCTACCGAAAAATGTAAGATCTACACAAAGAAATACAAATATTACTTTAATTACAAAGTATTTTGAGGAAAAGAAAAACACTAATCACTGGACAGATTTGGGAAAGCCTCCCAAGACAAGTGACCTCTGAATTGAGCTTTGAAAGATTTTGAAAGGTGGAGAGGAAAAGGAAGTCCATTCCAGTAAAACATTAAACAACATTTGTCAAGCAACCCTGATGTAAAATGAACCAAACCAAGTACTGGTCTTTAAAGAATGAAAAAAGAAAGAACTCCAAGGGACTCATGACAAAAAAGTATATCCACCACCATAAAAGAAATAGACAAGAGTCCAAAGGCAAATTGAAACATAATAAGTTCTTCACTTTATGTCCTTCATGAATTTTTCTCTAGTGATATGTGTCTTGTTTCACAACCTAATGAACAAGGAAATACGTATTATGTGATAATATATGTACAAATTATGTTCCTTGACTCCTTGACTAGAGAAGAAGGATAGGAGAGACGGGGAAAAAAGAATGAGACAGATTTTTTTTGACATAGCTAATATAAGAATTTGTTTCTCTTGGATAAGCAATTTACTACATATTTATAATAAATCATTTTATATTTAATACCAGGGGCATTGAGGATTATATAAGTATTTGCCACCTTGCATTAGATTCAGTGGGGCATTTAGGTGACACAGTGGATAGATGTTGGGCCTAGAGTCAGGAAGACTCATCTTCTTAATTTCAAATCTGACCTCGGATACTTACTAGCTATGTGATCCTGGGGAAAGTCACTTAACCTTGTTTGCCTCAGTTTCCTCATCTGTAGAATGAACTAGAGAAGGAAAAGACAAGCCACTCCAGAGTCTCTTCTGAAATACTAGGCTACACTGAGGTGTGTGGATGTTGAAAACAAGGGATACCTTAGTCCCCTTTTAGTGCAGTAAGGCAGTTGGGCCTTACCACACTGGGCCAGAGCACAGCTGAGTTTTCCAAACAATTGTTGATGTAAAAACTAACAAGTTTATTGCTAAAACAAAAGGGAGGGAGGGAGGATTTAGGAATGAGGACGCCCTAATCACTAAGGTCTCTCATTTCCCTCTTCGCTCTATGTTCACTGCAAGGTAAAGCCTTCTGTTTCTTGATGCTCCCTTTCAACTCCCTGCTTCTGGCTAAGTTGAATAAACTGAAAATGAAAAATGAAAATGAAAATGAAAAACTCTGGCTGAGTTTATCAAGATATGACAGGTTTCAATATGAAAAAGGATGAACTCTAGATGTCTGAGTTCAACCCACCTGTGCCGGGCCTGAGGTTGACCCCTCAGCCCTCACACAAATAACTGACTTTGGATAACGTTTGTCAGGGTTGAGAGTATATAAGATCTTCTTTCAGGATGGTTTCTTCCTGTGAAAAAAGGTACTCCCAAAAGAAATCAAAAGGTTTCCCTTCTCTCACCAACAGGCTTGGTAAAACAGGCTCAGCAGAGAGCATCTCCTTCCTCTCTCAGCTCTAGGACAGGAAGAGCCCAGTTGGTCATTACCAGTGGTGTGAATTGAAACAAACCATTTAACTTCTAAGTGCTTTAAAAAAAATCCTTAGAATTCATCTGCTAGTTCCTACCTGGCTACTGATTTAAGATTTAGATTTAAGACTTAGAGAAAGGATTTTTCATAACAGAAACTCTACATGTTAGGCAAAGTTTTATATCCTAGTATCAGAGGAGGACCAGAGAGTGGGCACATAGGATAAAGTATTGGGATTGGAATCAGAAAGGCTCAACTTCCTGAATTCAAATCTGGCCTTAGACACTTAATACCTGGGTAGCCATAGGAGAGTCACTTAACAATGCCTCAGTTTTCTCATCTCTAAAATGAGAAGGAGATTGCAAACCACTCCAATATCTCTTCCAAGAAAATCCCACAAAATGGGATCATAGAGTCAGGCACAACTGAACGACAACTGAACAACAGTATCAGAGAACTTTCCAGATTAGGAGTGAAAATGAAGGGAGACCATAGTGATGAAATAAAGAAATCTGACTGAGGAAGTAGATTGCCCATAAACTGAAGATTGATGTTAATTAGGACAATCATCAGTGCCTTTAACATTCCTCTTTCATACCTGTACTATAGAATTATTCAAATTCAATCTTTTTCATCTTATTTCACTGTCTTTCTACCATTCTCTCATTGAAACTAGAAGTCACACCAGGCCAAGATCCAAAGCAAATACAATTTCAATGAACAGTTTTAATATGATTAATCCTGCCCTATCTGAAAAAATGATTTTTCACCAAAAAAATGCATCCATTCCCATAATACTTTTTTACTGAGATGTCCTCCTAAACTAGACCAATTTCACTTTTCAGAAAACCCCATTTAGCCTACACAGCCTCATGTAAATTATGATCTCACATAGGCACACTGAAAACAAAATAGATGCTGCTGTAAGTTAGCAAAACTTTTGAGTGAAAAGCAAAAGAACCAGTCCGTAATCAAAATGCTTTGTCAGTACTGCCTTAGGCTTAATTCTTCCTTAGAGTGAATCGAAGTTTATATTTTAAGATCTGGAAATAAATTTATTTTCATGACTCTTCACTGAATCGAAATGCTTTGAGGTTATTCTCATTCCACAGGCCATTCCTTTGAATTCTTTTTTTTTTCCTGCACCTTCAACATGGGAAGCAACCATGGGACAGTAGAATGGCCACTAGGTTCAAGTGGCCTAGGTTCAAGACCTGACTTTGCCATTTACTGCCCAGAGACTCTTGGAATGCTAAAAGATCATAAATCTGGAACTAGAAGGAACCTCAAAGGCCATCAGATCCAAACCACCACCCCCCATTTTTCAGATAAGAAAATTGAGGCCTAGGGAGGTTAAGTGATTTGCTTAAGGTCATACAGGTAGAAAATATAAGGGATGCTATATGTACCCTGGTCCTCTAACTCAAGAGCCAGGCTCTTTCCACTCTTTTTCTTGTCCTCTTGTAAAACAAGAGCATTAGAGTAGATCATAGGTGTCAAGTATGTGGTCCATAGGTCAAATGCAGCCTACAAGTCTCTTAGGTATACCCTGATCCAGATGGAAATATAATTTGTAACTGATTTTAATGTGTTGGTGTATTTTTTAAACACACACACACACGTGATTTTCTAAGTCTATGTGCAGCCCTTAGAGATCCTTTTGTAAGGTTTAGTGACCTCTGTTTCTACTTAAATTTGACATGGCTGAAGTAGATGACCACTAAGGTCACCTCAGGTTCCAAATCTATGCATGATCTAATTAACAAATCCACATAGATGGGGATCACATTGAACCCAAGTCCTATTAACAGATTGTGTCATAGCAGCAGTCCAAAGTATTCATTCTATTATACTCTTTGATTTGAACCAAATTAGATTATTATAAAAATGCTTATCATGGAATCAATACTTATTTTATTCCTGAAGATTCAAAATGTTGGCCAAATTCTTAAGCGATTACATATCTCAGTTGGATAGTTGTAATTCTTTTCTAATGGAAGCTACAAAAGTGCCAGGTTCTCTTTTTACATGTTCACCTGCTCCCTCCTGCTGGGACTAAGAATTATAATACAGTCATGGAACTGCGGCAGATTTAAAGCAATCCTTTCTAGGATGAAACAGGCCAGACTTAATTTAAAAGTGGTCACATTTCATTTTAAGGACTTTTTATGAGGTAAGAAATAGGTCATTAATTTTGATGGCTTTGAGAAAGAGGGGGAAAAAACCTCTCCCTATATGTTATTTCCTTTATTTGTGTGTCCAATTTAGTTTTAGACACAGCCTCTTGCAAAATGCTTAAACCAGCAAGTCATTGTCTCTGATCTGGCCAGAAAGCTATTGACTATGATGTGAATCTTTGCATAATAATGTTTCAAGTATTCCCACCCCTCTCATCTTAATGTAATAAATCACTACATAGTCTCAACCCCCAATTATATTCAAACTCAATTATTTATATTCAGGACATTTGTGGGGAATCTTTCTTTCCAACTCTTGAAAGGGACTTTTAAGCCAAACTATTTTATAGCTACTCATTCTTCTATTGAGATTAAGATGGATAAAGAAAACCCAGATGCTTTATATTGGGTCTCAAGGGGTTACTGCCTTTTGAAGAGATCATCACAGTTCTAAAATTCAGCTTTACAAGTTCAGAAACTCAGTTTTATCTATTATCTGTTCATGCCAGGGTGATCAGGTTCTCAGAGGTCAAATCACACTAACCAAATTCCCTGGAGACCGACTGGTTTATGAACCAGAATGCTAGTGCATGAATTTATCATGGGAAATAATGCCTAACAGTATAATTGGTCCTGGTCATTTGCAAAAGTTCCTGCCTCTTGGTGGGCAGGTCCCTTGAACAAATTACGGATCTGAAGGTTGATTGGTGAGCACAGAATTAGAGCAAATAGAGTTAGATATTCTTAATAAGTGATATTTCTATCAAGCTCTGATGCCTTAATTAATTGCTCATCTCCATATCATTAGATTCAGAATAACCTCTTCCCTGGATACTACAGGAGACACAAAGGCAAATTCTTTCTTTAGATTTCATTAAAGCAGTTAACCCTAGTTATAATTGCCAAATTTGTTGTTTATTTTACATTCCTTACATTTGAGATTGCTATCTAGTACTTAACACAGTGACTAGCTTAACTGATGCTTGTCTACTTACTCTTTGGCTGATAAAGAAAGAGAACAACTGGGCACCAAGAAATCCAGTCCCTTGGCTTGCCTTAACCCCATCTTAATTAGCTGGATGAACTGGGGCACACTAACCAAACTCACAAGAGGATGATCTTAGGGTCAATTTCCCTCTCTCAAAAATGATTGGTTTAGGTTGAATGGTATCTAAAATCCCATATAGATCAAAAATCAACGGATAACTAATCTCATAAGTAACTGTTAGAAACTATCTCTTAGAGTAGGTTAAATTCATAACTAATCTCATCCGTTTCTGTTTCTTATTAGTCTTGATTTCAGAGGGTGAGATTTTCTAACCATATCCCCAGTTCAGTGGAGTGCTTCTCATTTGAAGCTTAATTTCTTCAACCTGTCATCCAAATTGTTTATATTATATTGAAGAATAAAGAGTTTTGAATATTCTTTTCTCTCCCTTCCCAGGAAGAGCTATAAAATGTCAATTAATTTTTCACTTCATGGCTTCTGATTCTACAAATTTAGCATATCTTCTGTGGAACCAATCCTTTTGGCAATAGTGATGTCCAATGGGGCTGATGACTTCTCTGTAATGATGAAGTTCCTCATCTTCTGATACTCACATCCATTATATGCAAGTTCTCTATGCCAGGTATGTGCTAGGCACTGTGAATACAAAAGATGAAAAAAACTCCCTTTCCTCAGAACACTTATATTCTTCTGGGGAAATAAAATGCACACATATTAATAAGTAAAGAAACATTGCAAGTTCATACAAAAGGCATTAGGGACTGGGTGGAAGAATTCTGCCAGTTACAGGTGATGAAAAAATTTATTGCTAGATATGGGGTACAGTCTGTTCAAAGGAACAGAGATTATAGATTAAATGTCTTGTATATAGATCAGCAAACAGACTAGTTTGACCAGACCAGATTCATAGAATGTATGAAGGAGTTAACGTGCAATAAACTTGGCAAGGTAGATTGGAAATAGTCTATGAATGACCTTAAAGGAAAAAAGAGAGAAATTTGTATTTTATTGTTGAGGTTAAAAAGGATCTATTGTGGTTAATTGAATGGGGAGTAACATAATCAGGCCAGTGATTTAGTAATACTAATTTGACAGTTGTGGGAAAGATGGATTGGACTGGGATAAGGGTAAAAGCAGGGAAACAAATTAAGAAGCCACTTTACCAAGACAAGAAAGATATGAGACTGAACTAAAGTGGTGACCATGTCAGAATAGTAAAGGGGATAGAGGTATGAGATATACTATTGAGGTTGAATTGAAAAGACTTAACAAATGATTGGCTATATGAAACGAAGGAGAAGGAATAATCAAGAATTACTTCTAAGTTGTGTAATAGTTAAAAGGGTCACCAAACTGTAATAATTAAAAATTAAAATTAAATTATGCAATTTAATTTTTAACAATTTAGTTTAATCAAAGTAGAGATAGTAAAGAGAGGGAAATGTAGGAAAGAGGTAGGGTGTTGCCTAGCCTACCATCCTATGTGCCATTCTGATGGAATCCAGCTCACCACCAACAGGGTTCCAGTCTCCTGTCAGAAGTCCGTGAGTCTCTTCAGCAAAAGTCCCCAGAGTAAGTGTTTCCCTCCAGCAAGAGTCACTAGTGCAGTAGTGTCTCCAGCAAGAGTGTCACCAATGCAAGAATGTGTGTTCAGTCCTTTGAAAACACCTTTAGAAGCCGTTTTCTCCACCCACTAGCTCTCCCACGTCATATCTCAGGAACCAATCGTAGTTCCTCAATTTGCCTGGCACCACCCAGGGGAGCAGGGCCTGTGGAATCAATTTCCTGTCTCTGAGGGTGTTAACTTTATTTCACTGTGGGCATGTGTATCCTTGCACATCTCAAAGGACCCCCAGGTCCCTGATTGATTAAATTGAAATCAATTCCCTTCTTATAGTTGCAAATCCTGATGACCAAAAGGATGGTATTTCCTCCAAAAGAAATTGAGAATATAAGGAGTGGGGTAGTGTAGGTGGGGAAAGGGCAGAACAAGTTCTCTGTTGAATATACTGAGTTCTAAATATATAGGGACAACTGATTGGATAATGGATTCATTAGAGATAAGAGTAGAAGATTGAACATGAAAAGAAGCAAATTTGGGTGACTAAAAGAAAGATGGTATGCTTGACAGAAATAGAAAAGTTTTGAACATGAAAGGATGTGGGGAAAATATACTATTTTCCTCTGTAGATGTTAAGTTTAAGATCTGCCAAAGGGAAGATATCTCGCTAATAGTTAGATGGTGGTATAAGAATGGAACTCATGAAATTAGGATTTAATATATACATCTTGGATAGGTAATAGCAGAGGTAAGGGATTCCCAAGAAATACCACAAAGGGAAATTTTGACCAAACACCCAATTTTTATCCCTAAACAGCCTTCTCCCCTGAATCCTGATCTCCTTCTCCATGCTTGGGAACAACCTACAAGATGACTTAAAAATCCTCATTACTTCTTTCATTTGAGCCTAGAGCTTAGAGCAATGTTTAAGCAGAAAATCTCTCAGCTTCCTCTCCTTTGGAACATGAGTTCAATATAGCTTTCAAGAATCAAAGCTGCCTTCCAAATGAAAGATATCCCTACCCCACCCCCAAAGCCAAAGTCTACTCATTTTCCTTATCCAGCCTGCTCATCTAATTTTATGATCTCTTCCCTTCCCTTCCTGGAGATGTATAATACCAGAATGTAATCGAGGAGGGAGGTAGGGTAATAGAACATCTGCCCCTGGAGAGAAGGGTGTTTAATCTCCTCTTAGTCTTTTCTGAATCTAATGGTTTTACCTTAAAAAAAAAAAAAAAAGACCAATATTCAGACTAATTGCATTTCTGGGTTGGTTCCTTACCTCCTCCTATTATGTATCCTTAATTCATCATACCCTCACCCACCCCCAGGCAGTGGGGATGAGTAAAGTAGAATATGGTTCTATATATGTATTTATGCATAAGAAGTACTCTATCATCAAATGAGCCTGATTCTTCTCTCCTGCTTCAGACAGAGAAACTTAAATTGCTTAAAATAGATGGGGAACGAATCACTGAGATGATTCTTTGCTTATCCCTCTAGTCTATTTCTATTATCCACAAGGTACAGCAGCCCCATAAATAAAGGATTCAGAAATAGAGGAGAGTTGGCATTAATACAGAAGCAAAGATTGTTCATCCACCCCATGTGCCTTTCCTATCCCCTTTGCTCACTCCCGGAAATTCTGAGCCCAAATGCATTACTACTCCTATGTGTTACCTTCACTGTTTAAATACACTTATGGCCACATATTCACACTTTCAGCTGATCTATATGAATAATTTTATTTAGTGTTAAAAAAAACCTATTAGGACCTGAAATCAAATTCATGCTTAGTTGTTTGACCATGTCTCCTTACTTTTCTCTCTCAGGTTCCTTATCTGTAAATAGAGGTAACCATACTTAAGCTATTCATAGAGTTATTGTAAGGAGTTAATTAATCTGTAAGTGCCACATAATGTGAATTTATAACTATCATGGTGGTTAGGGCACTGGATTTAGAGTCAAGAAGATTGGGTTCAAATATGGCCTTGTATACTCACTAACTGATGCTAGGCAAGTCAAAATTCTTTGGCCTCAGTTTCCTCCTTTGTAAAATAATCAAATTGGACTCATTAACCTCTAAATTCCCTTCCAGCTCAAAATCTATTATCCTAAAGGTCATGCCTTGTTTACCGCCTATGCTTGCCACAATATGGTCTATCACCCTAAGAGTCCAGCATTAAAGAAGCAGTGTAGCATAATATATAGAGGGGTCACCTGAAGTAAGGAAAACCTAGGCTTGTTTCTTGTCTCTGAAGCACAGTTGATGTGAAAATGAGAGCAAGTTACTTAACTTCTTAGTACCCCCAAGCAAGTTAAGTTGAAAAATAATTGACAACATGCACTGTTAGGGTGAATTTTCTCACCTAAAATTAAAATGTGATCCTAGAACCTGGAGGGGTTGGGTTGGGAGTGGGGGGCAAAGGAGTCCCTTTCAGCAGTCTAAAAGTCAAAACTATTTTCATCATTACATTAGGCTATTTTAATTTCTAATGTAGTAAATCTCACTAGATTAAACCCACATAAACCCACATAGGATCTTTAGAATTCACAATAATTTTAAAGAATGTAAAGGAATACAGTTAAAAAGCTTAAGAACTGCTGCCCTAAACCAATGAAATCACAAATATAGACCCCCCCAAAATAGTCAATAGACAGTAAATATATAGAAACACTGAATGTGTTATCCTTCAAATATACACACATATATTATATATATGCATATAAATTATATATCATATATATTATACATATAAGGAGAAAGGAGCTGGGGTAGCTAGGTAGCACAGTGTGCGACCTAGTGAGTGCCTAGCCTACAGTCAGGAAGACTCATTTTCCTGTGTTCGAATCTGACCTCAAACACTAGCTGTGAGAACCTTGGCAACTTAACTCCATTTGCCTCAGTTTCCTCACCTCTAAAATGAACTGGAGAAGGAAATAGCAAACCCCTCCAGTATATTTGCCAAGATAATCCCAAATGGAGTCAGGAAGAGCAGGACATGACTGAAATGACTCAAAAACAAGAACAAGAGAGGAGAGACAGAGATAAAGAGAAAGACAGAGACAGAAACCAAGAAGGGAGGGACGGAGATGGCATTCTATAAAAGGCTGGTCTTGGAATCAGGAAGACCTAAGTTTAATTCCTACCTCTGACACATATTAGGCATACATAGAATCATGAGCAAAACATTTAGCCTCACTGAGTCTTTAAGCAACTCTCTTTGCTATTCTGTGTCAGTGGAGTGAGTTTCTGCCATGGAAATTACCTATACAAATAAATTCACAAGTCTAGACTAAAAATTTGCTGTTTGTTGTTGTGGTGGTGATGGTGGTGATGGTGGTTGTATAGAGAAGTCAGCCTCATCTCTAAAGCCTGTAGGTATCTCAGGTCAGTCTCTGTTAAGACCAATACTCTAGCTTTCTAGGAATGTAAAGCTAAGGGACGTTTCTTCCTTTTACAATGAAACAGTCAGCAGATCACCAAAAACAAACAAACAAACAACAACAACAAAAAAAAAAAAACAGCTCTGTTTAGCAGGAATCTCTAGAAAAGAAACCATTTAAGTGGCCCGTTGTCTTCATTAGTTTTCTTTGGGCCACCTGAGCCCAGCTCTCCATGTGACTAAATGAAACTCACAAAGGAGTGAGGCTGGCAGAACTGGAGGCATGTAGAATATTTCTTTTTTAACCTCAACCTGGCAGCTGAAGTGATCGAACCCTTCCACCCCAACCTCTCCAAGTTGGCTGGTCTCGCGTTTGCCTAGCGGTCTCAACCCAGAGATTTGGAATTGGCCTTAGAGTTTAGGAGCACCATCAACCCTCCTTCTCTGTCTTTTAAGTCCACAAAAGTTGTGATCTATCAGGGACATTATTAGTCTTCCACAGAGGAAGGGCAGTATAAGTCCTGGTTAAAAACAGAATTATTCTCACCCACTTGAGCAATTTAAGACAAATAGTACCTACGAGTTTGCCATTAGATATTATGTTCTCTTGGCTCCCTTTTAGGGAATTTCAATTCTAAATGGAACAGGGCACAGCCACTAGAGCTGGGGGCTAGTTGCCTAGGAAGGAGATCTTTTCTGTTTCACTCTGCTCCAAAATGGGATTAAAGACAGCCTGGGTTGGTTCTCCACAGGAGCAGGGCCAAGACAATGTTGGCTTTGAAAACAGCACTAAGCAGCTCAGGAACCAAGCAAAGGAGGCTCTACAGTGACTCTCTAAGCAAAAGAGCCAGCCAAACCATTGTCTATAAAGACCCTTAAGGATGTGGGATGATGGCCTGCCAAACTGGCTCAGCTGTTTGGTTCCCTTTAAACAGTAGCCTCCTTGATTTGCCAGGTTAATCACAGCTGCCTGAATTCTGGTAAAATTAAAACATTGTATCACTGCTCTATTATCCCATTAGGGAAACAACATATTTGTATTTTCTTTCCAGCAGGCATATAAAGTACTAATTTATCACCCTTACAAAGTGTTAATTAAGAGCTGGCCACTACACTCACTCTGCTTTGTACTTGAAGATCAGATTTTTCTAAGCTTGACTTTCCAGCTCCTGGGAAGATGTAAATACTACCTAATTGTGTCCTTCCAGCTTGGGAGGAGGTGACAGCTCTACTTTCCCAGAAGACAGAAAACTCACACCTCAGGCTCTTTTCCACCTATCCTGATGCAACATGACAAAACAAGAGTTCTGGATTTAGAGGTCAGAAGACCTAAAAAGTAAAGACACCAAATTATCATCTTATAACTTTGTAACCTTTGACATGCTATTTAACTTCCCTGAGCTTTAGTTCATTGGTAAAAATAGAAATATGAATCTGACACTGAAACTAAACTACTAGCTAGCTATTCCCCAAATTCAACATCCCATCTCCCATTCCTGTGACTTGCAAAAGTTGTTCACTGCTCTGCTTCTCAAAATCCTTTTCTCTCAACAAGAACAAGTTCAGGTATTCCCCTTTCCAAGATGCTTTCACTGATCCCCTTCCTTTGCAGTACTGTTCCCACTCAACTTACTTTGTAAGTACTTATCTGTGTAGCTATTACATCCTCCACCCATTAGAATGTAAATTTGTTGACATCAGACATTGTGTCATTTTTGTCTCGGGGATCTCAGCTCCCTATCACTGGGGTACAATGGACATCTTATGTACTTAATAAACACTAAAGAGAAATGAATTGAATTGAATTCTTCATTCCCTTAAGTCAATAGTATGAATGTGAAGTAAGAATAGTGCAAAATGTGAAGACGAATTCATATGAACAGTGTGAATGTGAAGCATCAGGAGAAAATCACCTATAAAGCCTATCTGTTCCCTTTTCAAATTTTCAAGTTTGTCATTGAAATATTTATAGATTGTTCTCATAAAGAATGTATACAGATGGGGGCAGCTAGGTGGCTCAATGGATTAAGAGCCAGACCCAAAGATAGGAGGTCCTAGATTCAAATTTAGTCTCAGACATTTCCTAGCTGTGTGACCCTGGACAAGTCACTCCACCCCTATTGCCTAGCCCTTATTGCTCTTTTGCCTTAGAACCAATACAAAGTATTGATTTATAAGTTGGAAGGTAAGGGTTTAAAAAAAAAGAATGTAGATGATGAAGAAATCATGGAATATGGTTCAGTAATGACTGACATCTTATGAGTCACCTTTTTTGCGTGTAATAAAACTTCTCAACTTCCCAATTACTGTCAAAAGCATCACTATCCTCATAGAGACCCGGAATATTTCTATCCTGCTCATCTCTTCATTCATATTGCCACCATCCTGGTACAAGTCTTTATCACTGTATGTATTCTGATTTGTGTCACTAGCTGAAGTTTTTCTCTATTCCAGTCATCCTACTCTCAGCTACCTAAATGATTCTCCTAACGAATAAACCTAAGGATGTCACACATACACACACACAGAGTCCAGTGACTTTATTTCTTCAAGTATTAAATGTAGAAATATTCTATAAAATGCTCCCTTTATACTCCTCCTATACAAAATGCCCCTATATGTATGTTCCCATTCAGTTATTCTGGCATATTGGCAGGTCACACACAATATTCCACAACACTCTATTTCTTGTTTTGTTGCCTTTTTATTTTCTGGTCCCCACACCTAGAAGGCTTTCCTCCTCACCTCTACTTCCTGGCTTCCTCAACTTAGCTTAAATATCACTTCCTATGGGAGCTCCTTCCCCAATGCTAATGCTTTCCACCTGTGATTATCTTCCATTTATATTGACTACATCTTGTATTTACCTGGTTACTTGAATATTTTCTCATCCATTAGAATGGGATCTCCTTGAGGTTATGGCCATGATTTCTTGCATTTCTTTGTATCAACACTTAACATAGTGTCTGGGACACAGTGCCTTATAAACAATGTTGATTAAAAATAGTCTGATGTCTTCCCCCAGTCATTTGGTAGCTTCTAATTGTCGAATAACTCTAAGATCAATTACTCAGTCCTTTCAAAATCATACAACATCTGGGGGCAGCTGGGTGGCTTCGTGTTTTGAGACCCAGGACCAGAGATGAGAGGTCCTGGATTCAAGTTTGGCCTCAGACACTTCCTTACTGTGTGATGCTGGGCAAGTCACTTAACCCCCATTGCCTAGCCCTTACCGCTCCTCTGCTTTAGAACTAATACACAGTATTCATTCTAAGATGGAAGGCAAGGGTTTTTTTTAATTATGTAATATCCAGCAACGATATCTTCTGTCTTGTTCTTTATCATATTAAGTGTCATTTCTACTTCTTGATTGGATCCTAAGGTAGTAATCCAAATGTAGTGGTTGTCATCAGTGAAAATAATAATTCACTATAGAAAGGTCAGCAGATCTGTTCTATTTTCATTGACTTATTGTTCTCTTTGAGTTCCATCAATAAATATAAGATGGGGAGCAGCTGGGTAGCTCAGTGGAGTGAGAGTCAGGCCTAGAGACAGGAGGTCCTAGGTTCAAACCCGGCCTCAGCCACTTCCCAGCTGTGTGACCCTGGGCAAGTCACTTGACCCCCATTGCCCACCCTTACCACTCTTCCACCTATAAGACAATACACCGAAGTACAAGGGTTAAAAATAAATAAATAAATAAATAAATATAAGATGGAAAATCTCATGTAATTAGGTCCAGTGTCAAACTTTCTACCAACATATTTCCCTGGATATTGCCTTTCTGCCCTTTTGTGAGGAGATACTACTCATAAACTTCTGCCATTCTCTTCCATAAAGTTTTGAAAACGATAAGCACAATGTGGGCATTGACTAATACGTCTTTTTTTTAATTTTTTTTTGACCATGTTTCCCCACTTGGCAAGATCTATTTCCCAGCTGAGGGGAAACCTGAGTTATTTTGATCTCTATAGTTGTAACTACATCAATTGCATTTCCATAAGAAATGATGACAATCAGAATCATGGGCTTTATCTATGAAAGTTGTTTTATCAGATAATTAGCAGAAATATGTTCAGCCCTTTACTTCCTCTGTGTACTCTATTAATACCTGTTTCTGAGCCTGAAGGTAAAAGGAAACTTCACATCAAAGTTATTACTATTCTACCATTTAACAGAAAGCAATATACTAACAAGAGTTTGATCTCTGGAGTCAGATGACCTCGGTTCAAAGCCCACCCCTGACACTTGCTAAGTCTGTGACCTTGAATAAGTAACAATCTCTTTGGGCCTCAGTTTCCTCATCTATAAAATGATGGGATTAAACCAGATAGTCTCTGAAGCCTCCCCTAGGTCTAAGTCTATACTCCTACAATTTAAAAGCTACACTCCTTGGTGGCTCCGCTGAAGAGAAAAAAGTTATTCTGAAATACAATATCATAACCTGAAGGAATTTTCTCTAGCATACTTGATTCTGTTAAAGTACAACCCAATTTAGAAGACTTGTAATAGACTCATCTTTCTGAGTTCAAATCTGGCCTCAGATAAATACTAGCTGTGTGACCCTGAGCAAGTCATTTAATCCTGTTTGCTTCAGTTTCCTCATCTGTAAAATGAGTTGAAGGAAATGACAAACCACCCCATTATCATTGTCAAGAAAATTCCAAACTGGGGGGCAGCTGGGTAGCTCAGTGGATTGAGAGCCAGGCCTAGAGACAGAAGGTCCTAGGTTCAAATCTGGCCTCAGACACTTCCCAGCTGTATGACCCTGGGCAAGTCACTTGACCCCCATTGCCTACCCTTACCACTCTTCTGCCTTGGAGCCAATACACAGTATTGACTCCAAGACAGAAGGTATGGGTTTAAAAAAAAATGGACATTAATGCATTGCTGCTGGAGTTGTGAATTGATCCAACCATTCTGGATGGCAATTTGGAACTAAGCTCAAAGGACACTAAAAGACTGTCTGCCCCTTGATCCAGCCATACCACTGCTGGGTTTGTACCCCAAAGAGATCATAGGGAAAAAGATTTGTACAAAAATATTTATAGCCACACTCTTTGTGATGGCAAAAAACTGGAAAATGAGGGGATGTCCTTCAATTGGGGAATGGCTGAACAAATTGTGGTATCAGTTGGTGATGGAATACTATTGTGCTCAAACAAATAATGAACTGAAGGAATTCCATGTGAACTGGAAATACCTCCAGGAATTGATGCAGAGTGAAAGGAGCAGAACCAGGAAAATATTGTACACAGAGACTGATACACTGGGGTACAATTGAATGTAATGGACTTCTCTACTAGCAGCAATGCAATGATACAAGACAATTCTGAGGGACTTATGAGAAAGAATGCCATCCACATTCAGAGGAAGAACTGTGGGAGTAGAAACACAGAAGAAAAACAATTGCTTGAACACATGGATTGATGCGGATATGATTTGGGATGTAGACTCTAAACCACCACCCCAGTGCAACTTTCAATAATATGGAATTAGGTCTTGATCAATTGTAACATGTAAAACCCAGTGGAATTGTGTATCAGCTCTGGGGAGTGTGTAGGGGAGTTTAGAGGGGAGGGAAAGAACATGAATCATATAACCATGGGAAAATATTCTAAAAAATTTAAAAAAAAAGAAAACCCCAAATGGGGTCACAAAGCATTAGACACACCTGAACAACAACAACCAAGCTCTGGAGGGTACTCATAAGGAGTGTGGGGTATTTCTGATGCTATTTGATTGAGCCTTATGTAGTTATGTTGCACAGGACCCCACACTCACCCCACTCTAAGATCCCAGGGACTTCTACTCCTGGCTTAGAGACACTACCAGAACATTATCTATTGCACCCTTTGACTTGCCAATTTGCTCTAGCTCTTCATGTAAGTATGAATTGGCAGGTAAGAATGAGCCATCATCCAGACACATCCACCATCTACTGTCCATTTGTTCCTTTTCTCCCCTTTTCTGCAATGTCTCTCTGTCTTTGCCTTCCTTCTTCCTTCTTTAAATGGATATACCAAGAATTCTGACATCCTCCTTCACTTCTCTTTAGTCAGGCCAGCCAGCCTGGGTCATGTGGCCCTGAAGCTGACTAGAAACCCCCCAGCATGGACATCCCTTCTGTAACCTCTAACCCAAGACTACAGGACAGGATCACTTAGTCGAGGTGACTAGATGACATAGTACACAGAGTGATGGACATGGAATCAGGTAGATCTGAGTTCAAATCTCAACTCCATGTGACTCTAGCTATGTGATCTCAAGCAAGTGATTTAACCACTTTCTACTTCTGTTTCCTCATACCTAAAAATGGGAATGATCTATTATGTTATGAGGATCAAATCAGATAAGATATAGAGAGCACTTTTCAAACCTTAAAGCACTATATAAATGCAATTTATTATTATTATCTTAACAGCCACCTCATTTGATGAAAATTTTGAATTAAAAGCTTATTGGAAGTCAGGCCTAGAGACAGGAGGTCCTAGGTTCAAATCCAGCCTCAGACACTTCCCAGCTGTGTGACCCTGGGCAAGTCACTTGACCCCCATTGCCCACCCTTACCACTCTTCCACCAAGGAACCAATACACAGAAGTTAAGGGTTTAAAAAAAATTTTTTAAAGAATTTTTTTAAAAGCTTATTAGAGAGGCCACAGTACTGTTTTCATTTACCAGTAAAGATTGTCTCTAGCCTCTCTCATATGCAGAGAACCAGCACTAAGCTTTGTCTGGGTAATCATGACTTATCTAAATACACACAATCATACAGCTGTTTGGAAAATGTAGTCAATTTTATTTACAACTTGTCAAGGGAGAGAAGGGAATGATTATGCATATGTATAGAAAGCTTTAGTGATGTAACTTCAGAGAAATCCAAAATCTCCCTTCATTGTTAGAGCATAAACTCATGAGATGTTTCTCTAGAACATCCCAGGAGTCAGTTCTGCTTCCTGTTTCTCCAAACACGATCTAGATGATTTGCCATTTTCCCATGAGCCATACCTCAACCACACACCTACCAGTCATTCTATTTCCTGAAGAGAGTTCTTGCCAAGTGAATGTTACAAAATGCCAGGAACAGCCTTCAAAAGACTGGTTCCAATAGATCACATCAAGACTTCCAAAACAATTTAAAAATATGGCATGTTTGCACGCAGGAAACT
This sequence comes from Gracilinanus agilis, assembly GCF_016433145.1. Taxonomy (NCBI): domain Eukaryota; kingdom Metazoa; phylum Chordata; class Mammalia; order Didelphimorphia; family Didelphidae; genus Gracilinanus; species Gracilinanus agilis. Next base: position 277,484,521 of record NC_058132.1, on the reverse strand, counting down.
TGGCTACAAAGAGACAGCTCCAAAGCAAGCAACGGAAACAATCTTGCAAGATCAAGACATTTGACAAAAGAAATTCATCCAGTCACAGCTGCAAAGAAATAAATGTTACATCTACTTCAACTACATTGAACCAATTTGAGTACATGTGTGTGTCTGAGATAATAGCCATTCTGTCTCAAGTCTATGAAGCCTCTACTGTGGCTTACAATCTAAATTGTTATTGGGCAGGGGATGCTTTATCTTATAGATATTAAACTGTAATTTGTAATACAGAATTATTATGTATTCAATGTATATCTTTCCCTTTGTTGTAGAGATAGGTTTAGGGTATAATAAATTATCTGCTCCCTTCACTCGGAGAAACAAAACATTCTCCTTTAAATATGCTTTTACAATGTGGGTCTTTTAGAGCTCTTTGGAGGAAAGCTGTCATATAATTTTCAGGCCTCTTTTCTCCCCTTTCATATCCAGAGTTAAATCATTTGTCTCTTAGCTCTGACCCCTAACCCCCTTCTTCTTCCTTTCCCTCCCCATCTGCTGGATTGGTGGTCCCCAGAGGCATTGGAAATGTAACTTCCTATGGAATGAAGCAGAGAACGTTGGTGCCCAATGAGCTCCCAGCAGAAACTCAGATCTTGAAGCTACAGAGAGTACTCTGGGGCTGTTCTTTTCATTTATGGAGATGAACACTAGATTAGGGCAGAGACAAAAGCTCTGCTCAAATACAGATAGAGAAATTAAGTCATCTGTTACCACACTCTCTTTTATATCATTCTACCAACCCCCAAACAATTGAGTAAATCTACAATGACAACAATAATGAAGGCAACCCACATTTATGTAGACTTTTAAAGTTTGCAAAATACTTTCCTCACAGTCCTATTAGTATGATAGTCAAAGCATTATTCCCATTTTACATATGAGGAAACTAAAGATGAGACAGGGTAAGTGTTTTGTCCAAGGTCACATAGCTAATAAGAGCTGGCATGATGTTACTGAAGTATTAAATAAGATACACCTTCTCCCATAAAACAAAGAGAAAGAACCAACTCACTTATATAATGCAGGTCTTCTAAGTTCTGGTGAAACCAATAAGAAAGGCCATGGTGGCAAACCTACAGCACATTTGCCAGAAGGGGCACTCAGAACCCTCTCTGTGGGCACACACACACACACACACACACACACACACACACACACACACACACATCCATCACTCCAGCATAGAATTCACCAGAGTTCATTACCAGAAAGCCAGAGGGATGTGGGACTGGGCTACTCCTCTCTCCCACACCATGCAAGCCTGAGAACATCGCCTGCCCCTCTAAAAAATTCACCATCACTGCTATAGAGGAAGTGGCACTGGATTTCCCTGTGGCTCTCATTTTTCTTAGCATTAGAGAAGCAATGTGACAGTAGCTAAAGAGCTAACCTTTCTGCCAGAAAAAAAAATAAAAAGAATGGATTCAAACCCCACTTCTGACACATAATGTCTAGATGACCAAGTCACTTCAGCTCTCAGTGTTCCAAACATCTCAAAGTCACAGAGACAATGCTCCTGCACTGGTGGAGGGAATTGTCATTGGGAAGTTTTCTATACCAATGAAAACACAGATCTAGTCCCTATCCTTAATTTTATACTGCCAGGAGGTGATAGAAAGCTAAACTGTAAGTCATCCCCTGAGCCAGAGGACCTGTCTGAACACATCCAAGAAAACTCCTCCTTCACATGGATGGAACTTCCTTAGCAACTCACATGTCTACCTTCTTTCTGCTTCTTTCTGGAGCATGACTTTTCTTCCAAATTCAGTGAGGCTGTACTATCACATTCATTCATCTGACTTTAAAGGCAAATTTTACTAGAAATTTTAATTTCAAGTTCTTTACCAGGCACACAAAATATAACATCACAATTCCCATTTTGCCATAACCAATCTAAATTATTCCTAAAACCTAGCCTCACTCAGTGAAGCAAGATGTCTCTCTTCTGAAAAAAGGATTCTATTACTCCTTCTCTTGTTTATTTTATTATTTTAGTTATATCATTCTAATATTCTATTTTTATGAAATTACAAAACTAGTTATTTTATATTATTTATATTATTTTATTTTATATTATATTATCATTCTAATATTCTATTTTTATGAAATTATAAAATTTGTTATTTTATATTATATTAATATTATGTTTTGTGTGTATTTATATTATTTTATATTATATTACTTATTTTTATTTTATTATTATTTATTCCTATTTTTATTTACTAAATGAAGCATGAGGCACAGCTCAAGTTTATGTTAGCCAACATTTTAAAAATGTTAAAAGCTAAGAAACAAAAGCGTGCATTTAGAACAAAAGCTAGTGTTTTCTGAGCCCAGAAAGTAGAAGAGAGACTCAGTCCAAAAAAGACTTTGGCTTTCTTCCTAGAAAAGGAAAAAGGGGAAGGAAAAAGTGTCACTCTCTCATTCAGTAAGGCAGACTTCTCCAAGGATATAGTTTGTGTTTGAGTAGTCTTCATTACCTTGGATGAGGACTAATCATAGCTATATCCATTGAATAGATCTTTGCCATCTTCTCCCCTTGATTTTAACTCATATTTCTTTCTTGTGATAGCCTCCTGATTATC
>NC_058132.1:277407107-277467375 GCF_016433145.1 Gracilinanus agilis | reverse complement strand
TTTTTAAACCCTTAACTTCTGTGTATTGACTTATAGGTGGAAGAGTGGTAAGGGTAGGCAATGGGGGTCAAGTGACTTGCCCAGGGTCACACAGCTAGGAAGTGTCTGAGGCCAGATTTGAACCTAGGACCTCCTGTCTAGGCCTGGCTCTCAATCCACTGAGCTACCCAGCTGCCCCCAATAATTTTTTAAATGAATGTCAGAAAAAAGTCACTCTTATCTGAAATTGTTCTAATTATATACAATTGTACTGTCCTTTACAGAAACTCAGGAAATCAAAATTTTCCTATTATGGTGAAGTATTAACTATTATTCTTTTTGATAAAGTTCTGCCTCCAATAGCCTCAATCTTTCTAGAAGAGTAAAAATTTAATATCATCTTCAAAGATCAAGGAGAGATGGGGCAGTGTTTGGGACTTTTGGAAAATGAAAATCAGAGCAAATGTTTTGGGGATTATAACAAAGAGTCTATTAAAGATGAATAAAAGAATTACTTCAGAGTACAGAGAGTGGAGGGTACATATGAATGCAGAAGGGAATCAATTGACTTCATACTCTACCAACATTTGTCATCCAGGGAGCAGAAATAGAAAAAAGAAAACATGGAAGAGTCAACAATTGGTAAGTTAGGTACTGGCATCCTTTTGGGGAGCCCACTGGCAATTCATTTCTTCCTTTTTTGATGAATCATGTTAAGAAATACGCCAGCTAGTGTTTTATAGAATTCCAACTAACAAAAGAGTAACTCTGGACTCCAACAAAAATACAAATTCTAGGAAATTCCAAACATGATCAGACACTAGGCTCTGATTCATCTAGGAACCATTGGAGGGAGAAATAAATGGCTCATACATCTTTTTTGCTTTTTTCCCCCTTAATTCAAACCCTGAAGCTATAAAATGTGTCTTGCCCCTATACCAAGACTTAGGTGGGATTTTCACAAACATATACAATATAACATAGACATATAAGCATACATTCTTCATGCTATTTTTTGTAACTTTTACTCTTTCTTTTTTTTTAAACTCTTACCTTCCGCCTTGGAGTCAATATTGTATTGACTCCAAGGCAGAAGAGTGGTAAGGGTAGGCAATGGGGGTCAAGTGACTTGCCCAGGGTCACACAGCTGGGAAGTGTCTGAGGCCAGATTTGAACCTAGGACCTCCCATCTCTAGGCCTGGCTCTCGATCCACTGAACTACCCAGCTGCCCTCTAACTTTTACTCTTTCAATATCATGCTTAAAAAGTGCATGAATTTGATTTAACCTGTACAAAAATGTTGGGAGAAGAAATGGTTTTCCAAAGGCTCCAAAATCCTCATTAATCACCGTAAATTCTTTATTGATAAAATTCGAATTAGAGTTCTGATGAACTTCCATCAAAAGCCTCTTGTTTGGGGGGAAGCTGGGTAGCTCGGTGAATTGAGAGGCAGGCCTGGAGATGGGAGATCCGAGGTTCAAATCTTGCCTCAGATACTTCTAGCTGTGTGACCCTGGGCAAGTCACTTGACCCCCATTACCTAGCCCTTACCACTCTTCTGTCTTGGAGCCAATACTTAGTATTAATTCTAAGGTGGGAGGTAAGGGTTTGTTGGGGTTTTTTAAGAGCCTCTTGTTTGACAAGGAAAGCATCTTTCCTCTTGCCTCTGACAATGTGTTGTTTATTTAATTTGTTTTAAGGAAACATACCCTTCCTAGTAAAGAATTCATTTCAAAACCTAACATGTCAGTCCTTATACAAGCCAATCCACCTATTAAAGATAGACTGAAATCCATGGGATTCCCTCCTGTAGAAGAAATTCCATTAAAACAAGTTGAATCAGGACCTTATTCTCCTTCACATTTAAAAGCCCAAGTGAACTGTATCATGATATGAGTCAAATTCCAAATACTCATGTTACTTTTTGTGGCATTTCTATTTCTGCAATGATTTCCTTACTCGGTGCTGTTCATGAATGCAGATGGTATTCCTAATTAGGTCCCAGTAGAACTATATATTATGCCATCACCTGAGAAAACATATTCAATCACTTATTGAGGATCTAATTTACCACTTTTTTATTATTGGTGGTCAAGTGTTGGGGGTATTTTCCCTTTTTTTTTCTTTTCTTTTTAAAAAATTTCTGAACCATTCACACACTGGCCCTCATAAAAACCAAATGGTAAGTACTCGGTATGGGCTGAAAATTTACTAATTAATAATGACAAAGCAAATTTATTACTGTCGATCTTTTTTCTAGCGCCGGTTTCTAAAATTTTCTTTGTCCTAGCATAAAATGTTAGAGGTGAAGAAATCAAACAAACTCAGACTTGAAAGGAAACTCAGAGGACATCAAATCCAAGCAATCCCTGAAGAAAAATTCCCTCTCCTACATTCTTGATTAGTGAGCCTCTCTGGAAAACCTCTAGTGAAGGGAAATCCTTTGCCTCTAGAAATAGTCTGTTGCACTTTTGGACACCTCTAATCATTAAAAAGCTTTTTTGTTGCCATTTTAAATGTCAAATCTATGAATACTTCATTGGAACTTTCACTCATTGTTTTTATTTCTGTTTTGAGGGCCAAAAAGAACAAATTTCATGCCTCTTCTTCATGTCAGTCTTCCAAATACTTGAAGCCAGCTCTCATATTTCCTCAAAGCCAAGATTATTTGGCTCAAGATCTTTGTTTAACAGATGAGAATGCTGAAGCCCAGAGAACCTGAATAACTTGCCTGTGGTTGCACAGAAGTTACTGACATAAGTGGGACCAGAATCTAAGTCTCTTGACTTTCAGTTCAGTGTCCTTTCCCAATATGTCAAGTCAATAAGTATTTATTAAGCATTTATTATATGCCAGGCACTGTGCTAAACACTAGGGTCACAAATATAAGCAAAAATAAAGATAGGCCCTGCAAGTGCTTATATTCTAATAAGGAAAGACTACATATAAAAGAGAGAGAAATGACCACTAAAGCAGAGGGGTTGTCTGGAGAGTGTACCAAAAATCAGATTATATACATGGAGTAAAAAAATGTATATAACTAAAGGATATAGATTTTAAGTACCTTGCCATATGAGTATATTTAGTGTCTAGAGAGAGGCACAAATTAGTCCAGAAGGGTAAAACAATTCTTTCTTTAGGAAAAAGAAATAGAATAAGGGAGCTTCCCCCAATGGAACTTGAAGGATGCCAGTTCCTGTTACCATCTTCTATCAAACTTTAAATCCTACCAGCAACAATAATAAGTAAACCTGGCACACAAAGTCAGAACCCAAAAACGAATAAATGAAAGTATGAACTTTGCTTGACACAAGCTTTCATAGTAGGTTTCTTTGAAATATTGAGTTTCTGATGATTTAGATTATCAAAATTATCTGTGGTTGTTGTTCAGTTACTTTGTGACCCCATTTGGGATTTTCTTGGCAAAGATATTAGAATGCTTTGCCATTCTCTGTCTCATTTTACAGATGAGGAAACTGACACAAAAAAAGGGTTAAGTGACTTGAACAATATCACAAAGCTAGTAATTGCCAAAGGTCGCATCTGAACACAGGTCTTCCTGACTCCAGGTCTGGTGCCACTTAGCTGCAGAGGTCAAAAATTATATTATTATGTCATTTGAAATAACATGTCTAGTTTGTAAAACCTGATATGCCTGCTTATATTTCCTTTTCTTCTACAGATTTCTAACATTTCCCCCCAATTGTGGTAAGAAATTAAAAAGTATAATATGCTTCTAGTGTTCCAAGAAAGCCAAACACTAATATCTGCCAAATGAAATGTTTCAAGACCTTACATTAGTCTTTTTAGTCAATAATCCAGTCTTTTTGGTCAATAATTTCTGATTCCAAAGTTAGAAAACACTACTTAAAGCTACTGTATCAAGTTAATATATGAGATATGTTAAGATTAAATTATAAAAATATTGCCATGGAAATTAAAAGTAAAATAAAAGATCCAGTATTAACTCAATGATTCCCAAACTGACTCAATATACTACTCTCATCCTTCCCTTCTGAAATCTAATTCCTGCATCACACAATTCAGTCACCAATTTTTAAAGAAGAGTCACCAATGACCTCACTGAACTCCATTCTAGCCTTCTACCAATATTGCTTCCTATTTACAGGATTCCATTTATTTCTTATTGGCTCCAACCAACTTAGAGATGCCTAAGCTGACCTTATTGACAAGTTTTACAATATAAATCATGCCCTATGTTGACTCTCATCCCTCATATTTGGTGCAACTTTATGGTTCACAAAGGAATTGGGCAAGTATAGACTCCAACATCATTTAACTATGCTTGTCTTTGAAGGAATAGTACTAATCATCAGACCCACACACATTCAAGTATTCTATCATCTTTCCCTCTGCTTGTCTCCTTTGTCTCAGACCCTAGCCAGATAGTGCTCTCTTCACAGGTATCTTATCAAATTCTCCAGCAGAGGTACTATTTCTAGCCATTTAGAATATACTAATTATCTAAAGATGCTTAAAATTAAGCTTTCCTGAAAATGGGCATTCCCAAGTAATAAAAACATACTGCTTATCTATTGCCTTGTTGGATATATTACCTAGTGAAACTTCTTTGACTCAATAAAACTTGATGTTCCTAGAGCTCAACCCTCAACTAGCCAAGAGTTACTACTTCACTGAGATTTAGTTTTTGCCCACATAATCTAACATCAACATTAGTTAACTAGGAGATGCTCCTCCCTAAGCCAAAGTATAGGAGAAAAGCAGAATATATTGGTATGTATTTCTAGCAATAAGATGCCAAACACTTTTTCTCTTTTTCTTTTCAAGGGATCCTCATCTTTAAGGGCCACAATAAACCTAAAGAAGAGTAGAGATCCCTAAGAAAGGTGAGGTACACTGAAGAGAGGAGAATTATTTGAAAATTTATGGTTTGAGGTACAAGGACTTTGTGTTTTACATTTCTGTCAAGGAAAATAAAGACTGATATTATCTTAATACATTTAAATGTGCATACTTACATGGGATCTGAGGGACTCTTGAATGTTCTAGGTAGACTTAAGAAGGATTTAAATTCTGGTGTTTCCAAGAGGAGACCTCAGGTAGTAACACAAGTCAAGGAGTGATTTATTTGGAATGTCTCCAAGATTGAACATGATCCACATAAACCCACGCCATAAGGTTCTGGGTCTGAAAACACATATAAAGAAGTGTTCTCATCACTTAATCAAGAAAAAAAATCACACCAAATGTTTAAAAAGATGATTATGACACATTTCGTGCCAAAACGCAAAACAGTTACTCTGAATACCGGGGAGTTTTTTGGTTTTTTGGGGGGTTTTTTGGTGTTTCTAGCTGATGTGGGCCATGAAACATCTACTGCCCTGATCAACATGGCCCTTGAATTCACTTCTCATTAGAAAAGCCCCAGCATTATCTGTTTGTAAAGCCTGAGTGACAAAGCAGGCTACCAACTCAGAAAAAAGAAGTTTCCACTGGTTATACCTGGTTACATATTCAGTGGTGGAATTTGTGTATTGGCATAATCATCAGACTCATAGGATTTTAATGACATTATTAAATAGGGTCCATTATTTCATCCTAGCAAAGAGTTGAAAGGGTTTGTAATTAGCAGAGTGCTGAAAAATTCCATACTCTAGCCTCTGTTGATGTGTCCATGGGGAATTGGACATTCCTGGTCCTTTCAAAATCATTATATTCTGTACAGGCTCCTTTATGTTACTTAGCCTGGCATTTTGTACCCACTGTCCCCTTGAGTATGAGGGATACAGACCTTCTGAACCTCACAATGGCCCATTTGTTATCCCTTGCTCAACATAACTGGCCTTACCTTAATTAAAGGCACAGCATGCCTTCATCGAAAATCCACGTCTTACAGCCAAACCTTCCCATTAGTCCCCTAACGCAACTATAGCTTACCAAAATTCAAGGGGAGCCCGTAAACAACAATAGGGTAAAATCATGGCTGACATTCAAACTGACTTTGTAAGACACCTGAGAATAATAATAAAAATGTGTGTGTTAAATTATAATGGGTAACTTTGTTTATTACCAAATAATTTTTTCTTCTAGCCAAATCCCTGAGGTGTGAATGAAAGTTTAAATTGCGACTGGGACTTGTTTACTTATGTATTGTGGGTTATATAAAGAGAGCAATCCTAATATTTGGATAGGAAGTGTCTCCAAATTACATATGATTTATTAGTTCTTTTTTTCTTCTTTCTTCCTAATGCATCTTATATTGAGTTAATGTTGAGAACTTTCAACAGTAAGAATAAAAAAGTCGCCTGAGGCATTTCTGGCTTGCAGACTCAACCAAGAAGAGGCAGGGGAAATAGTTCAATCTTCTTATCATTCCATGGTCCCATAGTGGGCTCAACCATTTGAGAAAAATACCCACCTCAGTATATGGAGTAGATACAGTAACAATTACAATAGAGGGAACCGGGGGATTTAAAGGTGTGCTAGATTGAGCATTCAAAGCAATTGACTAGGAAGAGGAAAGAGATGAAACCTATATTAGGTGGAATTGGTAAATAATGAACTACAAAGACTCTCTACCCTAAGGCTCTGCAGATGGAGATTTGGCAGCTATCCAGTTACAGTAATTTGATCCAATTATATAAACTAAATAATCCAGGTCTCAAAATTGATTTTTCAATAAATCAAAAAGTATTTATTGAACACCTGCTATAGTTCAACACTCAGTTTTGGGAGAGGGAAGAAATACCAAAGAATATACAGATATAAATATATATATAGGTATATATATATATGTATATTGTATATGCATATACACACACACACACACACATATGACGTGGTCCCTAATCTCCATGGATAGCACCACATTGTTTTAATTTTAAATTTGTTTGATTTGGATATCTAATTAATTAAAAATTCAAGTCAAACCAGAAACTATTATAAACTGTGTCAATTTGTTAAAATTCCATACCAAGTCAAACCTATAAAGTAATATTTTACAGCACTATGAATAGACCCAGTTTTGTCCTTCTAATCCCACCCCACATTCCTACTCTGTCCCCAGAGGTTTAAAAAAAAGGCAACCTAGTAAACCAATTCAAAGTGGAACTAAACCTGTTTAGAAAAGCATAACATATTAGAGCTAAGAGAGACCTTAAAGAGTGTCTGGCCCAACTCCATTATGCCACAGATGAGTGTCTGAGGATCATAGTTCTCTAAGGCTAACAGGAGCTTTAGAGGTCATCTAATTCATTATCCTCTTTTATAAGAAAAGGTAGGGTCAAAACCACCAACTGTTTTTACTCTTGATACCTTACCTTGGGAATAGGACTCAACCAGTCAATTGTAGGCTTTAAACTAAGTGTAAAAAGTGCATTTAGAAGCAAAGAGAGCTGGACATACCCTAATTTAAGAATCCGATAACACTGTAGTAACTGAATATACCAAATTGTTTTGTGCCATGCAGTTATGACCAGCTCTTCAAAGTCCCATTTGGGGTTTTCTTAGCAAAGATACTGAAGTGGTTTGCCATTTCCTTCTCCAGCTCATTTTACAGTTGAGGAAACTGAGGCAAACAGGGTTAAGTGACTTGTCCAGGTTCATAGAAATAGTAAGTGTCTGAGGTCAGATTTTAATTCAGGAAAATGAGTCTTCCTATTCAAGTCCAAGCACTCTGTCCACTGTGCCACCCAGCTGCCCAAATTGTTCTAGGTTCTAGGCAACTACTTTGGACCCCTTTGCCTCACTGGCTTTATGTTCTATTGTGATGAATTATTGTTTTGTATTTTACTACAACTTTTGTCTATACTCCTAGATCTTGGAGTTGCCCCGCCCTCTAACCCAATGGCATATTACATGGATGCTTTATCTTCTCTTGTCCCTGTTTTGACCCCTGATGCCTGCCCTCAGTTTCCCTGATCTGCCCTAATGAACACCCTAGAAAACTCTCAGCAACCCTCTAGAAGAGGAAGGCTGACAATAGAGCCAAAGTTACTAGACTAGATCTCCAGCACCAGAAGCTCTTTTTACAAACTAAAACTGTTTTTCATGAGGGAGGCAACTAATGAGCATTTATCCCAGCTACACTACCTAACGATCCTTTCCTACCTCGAGCTTTCTCAGGTTTACTGTATGTAACAGTCAGATAAACTGATTAGGAATGATTAAAAAAAACTCTTACCTTCTGTCTTAAAATCAGTACTAAGTATCAGTTCTAAAGCAAAAGAATGGTAAGGACTAGACAACTGGTGTCCTCAGTCCCGCAACTAGGAAGAGTCAGAGGCCAGATATGAATCCAGGATGTCCCATCTCCAAGCCTACTTCTCTATCTACTAGCTACCTAGCTGTTCCATGATGTAAACCAGTGATTCCCAAAGTGGGTGCTACCGCCCCCAGTGAGTGCTGTAGTGATCCAGGAAGCGGTGATGGCCACAGGTGCATTCATCTTTCCTATTAATTGCTATTAAAATTTTTTTTAATTAATTTCCAGGGGGCTAAGTAATATTTTTACTGGAAAGGGGGCAGTAAGCCAAAAAAGTTTAGGAACCACTGATGTATACCTTTTGACCCAGCCAATACCACTATTAGGTTTATTTCCTAAAGTGATCGTGAGAAAAAGGAAAAGAATCTATATATTCTAAAATACTTAAAGCAAATTTTTGTGGTAGCAAAGAACTGGAAATTGAAGGGATGCCCATCAATCGGGAAATGGCTACACAAGTTGCATATGTTTATGATGGAATACAACTTTGCCATAAAAAATGATGAACGGGCTAATTTTTTTTAAAACATGAGAAAAAAACTACATGAAATTATAAAAAGTAAAATGAGTAGAACAAAGAGAACATTCTATACAGCAATAGAAATATTGTTTGAAGAATGACTTGTGTATGTCCCCCTTGAGAGAAAGAACTGATAAGTAGAAAAAAGCAAAGCCTAGTTATATATATATATGTGTGTGTGTGTAATATATAATTTTTTTGTCAAATGATGCCTACTCTAATGGAGGAGGGGAGAGAGAGAGTTACCTGGGTATTTTAATGTAACAAAAAATCAAATTAAAAAATAAGAACTAGAAGACATCTGCCATTTATGTTAGCTCTGTTATGACTAAAAAAAAATTTAGACTAATAGTTCTAACAGATAGTATCTTATAAACTCATTGGTTCATAAAATTAAAGCTATAAAAGACTTTGAAGGTCATTTAATCCAACTTTCTCACTTTATAGATGGAGAATGGAGGCTAGGAAAAGTGAAAGGACTTGCCTGTCACATAGTATTCTAACCTAGAACTTCCTGAATCCAAGTCCAAGAGTCCAGCTACAATCCTAAATTACTTCTTCTTAAGAAAAGGTACTACATCTTGTACCTTTCTGTCCCCAAACTAATAAATCTCCAACTTATCTTTTTTGATCCTGCTAGTAGTGACAGATCCAATGCAAGAACTTCAAGCTCCAGTGTAGATAACACATAATCACTTCTGCTATTACTTACTATGTGACTGTGGATAAGTTACTTAACCTTCTTGGGCTTCAGAAGTTTCCTCATTTGTAAATGAGGGGATTGGACTAGATGGCCACTGAAGTCCTTCTAGCTCCGAATCTATTATCCTAGGAAAGAAAATCTCAGTTTAATATAAGTAAGAACTTACTATTTCTTGTCTAAAAAGAAAAGGAGATGCCTCCAATAGGTGTGCTCCCTGTCACTGAATGTGTTTACGTAGAACTTGTATGTTCACTCCTCAAGGATGTTGAAGGAGAGAGTCATATTTCAGGCAAAAGTGGGGATAGTCAAGAGTCTCTTCCAACTCTAAAGTTTCTAGGATTCTATCAGTGGCTCATTACAGATGATGGATACCCAATAGGAGTGAGAAGTCAGGCTGTGCATACCACTGCTGGGGCTATACCCCAAAGAGATCATAGGGAAAAAGACTTGTACAAAAATGTTTATAGCCACGCTCTTTGTGGTGGCAAAAAACTGGAAAATGAGGGTATGCCCTTCAATTGGGAAATGGCTGAACAAACTGTGGTAACTGTTGGTGATGGAATACTATTGTGCTCAAAGGAATAATGAACTGGAGGAATTCCATGTGAACTGGAATAACCTCCAGGAATTGTTGCAGATTGAAAGGAGCAGAACCAGGAGAACATTATACATAGAGATTGATACACTGTGGTACAATCCAATGTAATGGACTTCTCTACTAGAAACAATGCAATGATCCAGGACAATTCTGACGGACTTATGAGAAAGAACTCTATCCACATCCAGAGAAAGAACTGCGGGAGTAGAACACAGAAGAAATACAACTGCTTGATCACATGGGTTGATGGGGATATGATTGGAGGTATTGACTCTAAATGATCACCCTAGTGCAAATATCAATAATATGGAAATAGGTCCTGATCCATGACACATGTAAAACCCAGTGGAATTGTGCTTCAGCTACAGAAGGGAGGGAAAGAACGTGAATCTTGTAAACATGGAAAAATATTCTTAATTAATTAATTAATTAGTTGATTTCCCCTTAAATTGAAGAAGAAGAAGTCAGGCTGTGGTCCCCAGAAGACAATCTAAAGAGGGAAGTTCCCTTTCACTCTATGGGTTTTGATAGCGGACAAGTTCACATTTGAACAGAACGGAATCTGCCCTCTGCTTGGGGGTACCATTGGTTTATTTTTTCTATTGTCCCTACACTCTTGCTCAGGCCCCAGAACCAATTGCACATAGTTATGAGATGGTTGGACAAGGTTCAGGTGCAGTCGGTGACCATGAAACAGAAAAAAACTTAACTGGCCCATATGGGGATTGATCTTGTGACCTTGGCCTCATTAGTACTGTGCACTAATGAAATGAGCCAACCAGGCCCTTGCAGAACAGATGGAATAGTGTAATGAGTACCTCATGTCTGGAATTCTGCTTCTGATGTCATGTCTATACAGATATTGGGAAGCAGAGAGTTGAACGATTAGTTGGAATATCCAAGGAATATAATGATCAAGGTGAGGTCACCATTTTCTGGATTATGTATTAATATCAGCTGAAAAATGGCTCAACCCTGTGGTTTAATTTAATTATATAGAAGAACAATTAGACATTTGGAGAGAAGAAGCTATTTACAACCAGGGAGAAAATATTTTCATATTATTCTTTTTTTTTGTTGTTATACTCTGTCATGATATCACTAACAAATCAGGACACAAATATAGAAATGTCTGACCAAAATCAAAAATACTCAGTAGCTCCCCAAAACAAAAAAGTGACATTATGTAGAATGGTAACCCTATCAAATGAGGATGAATATTGCTAAAAATTGTATTCCTTAAATGTATTAGCCATTGTCATTAAAAACACTAATCCTAGGTATGAAATTAGCTAATTTCTTATCAACTATAATATCAGTATCCAATAAAAGCAAAAAGAGAGAATAGAAACAGATACAAAGATATACACATATATAGATGTTTCTATTCTAGGTACATGTATGTACATATGAAAACAGATGTATTATAGACTATTGTATTATTGCATTGGGGGAATGCCTGAAGCTATGATTGCAATGGTCTGAAGAACTCCTACCTTAGATGGACAATTCATCCATAATCTATAGCCTTAGAGAAATGTCAAAGGACATTGAAAAATTTACATGATTTCTTTAGGTCAGTAGAGCATTTGAGCCTACTTTTAAAAATTCAATGTTGGTCTTCTGTCTACTATACCGTACTGCCTTCCTATGTATATGTACACACTTTATCCCCTTACATGCCAATTGGATATTTTTCTTACTTTCCTCAAAAACTCCTCTATTTATCATCACAAATTCCAGCTCTGAAACATCTACCTTGTAAATATTTTATCAACAGGAAGAAAATGTCTGTCCTTCTCCACCCAATGAACACAAAAGAGTTGTATCTTCCCCATGTTGTAGGAAGGGAAACTCCTATATGTATCCAAAAGTCGTGACAAATGGGGTGAAATTATCTTGAGTCATTTTAACTGAGTGGAGGCTTTTAAATTCCAATTGCTAGAGAAATGTAAAGAACATTACTTATTAAGCTTTTATGACTGACACTCAGCCCTGTATCAGGATGACACTCCTCTTGGCAATCTATATATCATTCCTCTAATGCACTTGAAACAGGTAAAATGAGATCTGATAGAAAGTCATTATGATAGAAATTAGATGGGCTTTCCTTCAGCAGAAAGGTAATGGTTAAGAAAGAAAGAAAGAAAGAAAGAAAGAAAGAAAGAAAGAAAGAAAGAAAGAAAGAAAGAAAGAAAGAAAGAAAGAAAGAAAGAAAGAAAGAAAGAAAGAAAACAGCTAAATATCACCAGCACCTTTGCTCCCACCCCTACTCACCAAAAAAAAGGTAGTAATGTCTCCCTTTTTACCCCAGCTGCCTCTTATGCTCTCTTTCAGTACCAATAATTACTTGGGCAGCAGCATCATACCTGGCTCAAGCCAAAAAGTAAATTCTGCATGGTAGATGACTAAAAGCTGCTGCTAGCCTGAGTCTCAATTCTTTAAGCCTAATTTCAAAGATTAAGTAAAATGTGATCCAAAAATCCTGAATGATTGGAAGATTAAAAATCATTACCTGTCTCTAGAATCAGAGAGAGAAAAAAAGTTAATAATACAGAAGGAAAAAAAAGTTCCAGAAGATTTTCTCCCTTTTGAGCACAATAAAACTTAGACCTATTGAAATATTTCTTTAAAAAAATATATTCCAGAAATAACTGGCAGGGTAATGCCTGTAAATGTTTAAGCCAAATTAAATTGCTTACAAATGATCAGAAATCATGGTTGCCATGGTTTCAGGAGCCCACAATATGGTCTATAGTCTAAATGGCCCCCTCGCAACAAAAATTCCAGAGTATTAAGAGCAGGCCTCACAAAAAACTAATTATAGTGTTCTGAAGCCCTTGGCTTCTCTCAAAAAATAATAATACTAATGACTCAAATGTGGCTCGAACCCACCTGGCAGGAGTTCCTTCTGTCCGGGAGGGGGGTGCCTTACCTACCCCCTCCCTACACTAGAATCCAAGCCTGCCACAGAGGCCTCCCAGAGAGCACAACAGCCCTTCTCCTCTGAGCAACGGCCTTAGGATAATGATGGAGAAATTCACAGCTGGCCTCCAGCCCCACCGGGATGGTTACTATTCAGGCCAAAGCTCAGAGTAATTAAGTGGCGACAGAGAACAAAGATGTACGCAAGGAGGCTGACTCGGCCTGGGTCTTAAGGGAACACATTAGAAGTTGTTCCAGTCCCGTAATTTCTATGCTAAATGTTGGGTGCGTTACCATGGAGCACCCCTCCTGCTCTCAGGAGCCAAGAGAAAGCTCTCAGGCCCTTCCATTCGCAGCCTGCCTTCAGCTCTCAAGGTAATTGCTTGTTCCAGCCCAATCAGGGTTTGATCAAAAGTTGCAAAAGCTCTTTCCATCAGAAAATGAGTTAAATGATCATTCTCAAGAAGGAAGGAGAAGCAGCTTAGGGGAGTTAATAGAAAACTGCTCTCCAATAGACTTGGGGGTTCTGCCTCTAAATCTGACCCTGGATGAGCTGCTCCGAATCTTGGTGTTCTGAGGAAACTTTCTCATACTGTAGGAAAAGTGTCCACCTGTTTTAGTAGAGTTCCCTCACCCAGGGTTGTCTCAAAACCAGTGAAATCTCAGGTTAGACTCTCCTCTTCTCTTGAAAAAAAAAAAGCCCTGTCGTCCCTGTCTCCCTCCTCCTCCTCATCCCGTATTCCCTTCCCCACACTCCTTTTGAGTTTTCCAGCTATGAACTAGACTGACCTAGGAAGCTTACTCTAGATTTCCAGGAGAAATTCGAGAGGTAAAGTGGAGAAGGTGCTAGACTTGGATCAGAAGACAGAGATTCCAATCCTTCTTCTGCCACTATTTATGAGCAAGTCACTTAATTTTTCAGAGCATATGTTGCCTTCTTCATATGGTTGCTGTGAAGAGTAATGAAGCAAAGATTTGTAAGTTATAAAGTAAGATATAAAAGGTGAGCTGCCCCCACAGCATCTCTCCCATCTGTCTCCTTCTCTATACACATACCCTAGCTGGGGTCCTTCCGGTCTCTTGCCTAGAGAAATACAATGGCCTCCCTAATTGACCTCCCTTAGCCTCCAGTCTCTTCCATCTCCTCCACTCAGATGCTAAATGAATATCCCCAAAGTAATAGCCTAACCACTCCTCTGCTTAAGAAGCTCCCAGCATTTACCTGTTATTGATAAGATAAAATACAAACTTCTCTTTGGCATTTAAAGCTCTTCACCACCAGACTATCCTACTAATCCAAGCTTCCTGCACATTATTCTCTTTCACAAATTCTCTGTTCCAGGCAAATTAGTCTCCTTGATACATTCTATACCCTATTTTGTACCTCCTACCTCTGTGCGTTGGTATAGAGCCCAATACCCATGCCTAGAAAACATCCTCACCTCTGCCTCACACAATCCATCAACTCCTATGTGAAAACTATCCTAATTTGCCAGGGCTTCCCCTTTCCTCTAGAAATTATTTTGTACCTATTTATCCATGTTAAAATTATTTCCCAATAGATTTTTATTTAATTAAAAATTATTTCCCAATAAAAATATGATGGAATGCTCTTTGAAGAGTAGGGAATATTTTGGTTTTGTCTTTGTATCCTCATCACCTAGGAAAAGCTTAGAACATAATAGGTCATATGTCATAAATTTAGACCCGGAGAGTACCTTACAGTCCACTGAGTCCTGCTTCTTAACTTTTCAAATGAGGAAACAGAAGCCCATAGAGGAGGTCTAATATTGCACAGATAGTAAGTAAAAAATACAAAATTTGAACCCAAGTTCTAGTGCTTAAGAAGTGAATATTTAATGAGTAAATGAATGTATAATATGTAAATATTTTTATGATGTATGTGTCCACCATAAGAGAAAAATATTTACTACTGGGGGCCTCTAGGTTGTTCAGGGAATAGAAAGTCAGGCCTGAAGATGGAAGACCCTTGGGTTCAAAACAAGACTTCCTAACTGTGTGTAAGTCACAACTCCAATTTAGCCCTTAACCACTCTTTTGCCTTATAACAAATACTTAGTATTGATTCTAAGTTGTAAGGTAAGGGGTTTTTTTTCCAAAGGAAAGAAAAATAAAATATATGCTACTATTAGATGATTTTTTTCATGAAAAATCCTCAATGTAATTCAGTCCTCATAAAAATTTTATGATATGAAATTGCAAGAATATTGTATAAATCTTAAATTTAGAATTTAAAATTAAGAATTTAAATATTATCTTCTCCGATAAAAATCCTTAAATTACTGCATGAAATCAAAACTCTAACTTCATGGGAATATTGGTTAGAGAAGAAAATTATAGTTTTCTCCAACTCAAGGTTCAGGAATACCCAATCTGCTTACCATATGTCAAGCACTTTCTCTCCTTTAAAATATAAACACCTTTACTGTACTTTATAATTTGCAAGATATTTTCACATAGGTACTATCCTATCTTCTTATCACTGAGACAACTGAGACCCAGAGTTTACATAAAATTTCAAAAACAGAAAGTTACAGAACTTGGAATTTGCACGCAAGTTTTATGATTATAAATGTAATGCTCTTCCTTCTACACTGTCCATGCAACAGTGTTACCAAGAATTGTTCTTATCTGGTTTTTCTCCTCTTGTGTGTATCATTCCTGTGGAGTTACTTTTCCCTCAACTGACACATGCAGGTTGGATCCCCATGGAGGGTAAGAAGAACAACCACGTAGGTTCAAAGTATTTTGTGGATCCATGATACTAAAACTATATCTTGCAAGCCCCAACCAGGGCATTCGCCTTTAGTAGTCTACCATTTTATTAACTCAAAGCAAAGTCATTTACTGAAATGACATCACATGAATAGCAATCTTTAAAATCCCCCCTATAAACTTAGATAACATTCTTCCACAAATAAACATATATAGTATCAGTGGGAAAAGTGGGCACATCTATAGAATACACTAGTAAAGCACATATGTAGGGAACTCATGTGGCCAACTACACATTTCCAGCATTATAGAATTTCTTTAATGGGTTTTTTATTTCTTGTGTTGTTCCCATATTGCTCCCCATACATAAAAAATTCTTGCTGGATAATTTGCTAACTAGGCTCTCAAGGCCTGTTTCTATCCACAACTCCACCTAATTCCAGAGGTGGACTCTCTGAACCCGCTCTTTTCAGGAAAATAACTACCACAAAATAGCTTTGGCAAAAGAAGTAAGGAGAAATAAAGTATAAAGGAAAAGGTGAAGAGAGATTCTCTCTCAGGAGGTGAATTCTTCTGCTAAGGATGGTACTTTTATTGACCACCATAGAAAATTCACTCCTGAAATGTTACTTTTGCTCTTCAAGACCAACAGGATCATGGCTTCAAACATCCAATGATGATATATTTTTTTACAATGGGATTCTTTTTCTTTTATCTCTTTGAGGCAGACACCTAGAAGTAGTATTGATCTGTTAAAGGGTATGCATAGTCTTGTCGTCATTTTATTTAAGAATATTTTACTATTTTAAATTTGTTTTCTGTATCACCATTTCCATAGAATCATGATTTTTAATCTCCAATTACTTTTTTAATTCTTTCCTAATGGGACCTTTATTGGATATAATTCTATTTTCATTGGGATCAGTAAATAATGTTTAATATTTCTGCTTTTCCACACTCTTTGACAAGGTTACTGTCATGTCCAGTTACACACATTTTAACTCTATATGAATCTCTAGGTTTCAAAAGTGGTTCTTGTAAACAACATTGTTGGATTAAATTTTCTTCATTTTGCTATCCACTTACATTTTTTGAGTAAACTTATTCTATTCACATACACAGGTATTACTGTTAATTGTATATTTCCATCCACTCTTACCTCTTGTATATTTTCTTCTCTTTGTTCCCATCCCTTCTTACAAGTAGGAAGAAGATGGTAAAAGCAAGGGGATTTTCCCAATCTGTCATCTAGAAATTAAATGGTCTATTTCCATCCCACTGAAGCTCCTTTCTTTCCCTTGGCTCACTCCTGATTCTGAGTTTTTACTCTTTCCTCATTTCCTTTTAATTTCCCACCCTTTCACATCCATGCTTTCACTAATTTTACCTTTGACTATTTCATTTCCTGTCCCTTCTTCTCTCTAATCTTCTTTTGTTCCTGTCCCCTCCTCTTTCTTTTTTGAATAAGATATATTTCTACACCAAGTTCTTTGCATGTAGATTTGGATAGAACTGTGTTCAATCTGCTTTTGTCTGGTTTGGATGAAAGTTAGGTTCATGGGATGTCCTTTCCCCACACCTCTTCCTTCATATATCTTTCTTTTCCATAGGGCTTTGAGGTTATCCCAAGCTAATTTTTGCTCAGTGCCCTTCTCCTGCCACTGGAGTGAGGATACACAACACCATATTTGGATTTCTCACAAAGCCTCTCTCCAGTTTCCCTAGTATTGTTTTGTACCCAATTTTCTTCTACTTCAGAAAAATAGAATTCCTACAGTCCTTCTGTGCCTCCCTGCACTGGATGGAGGAACAGGTTATTCCTTTTCTTTCTTTTTATACTGGTACATTTTTTTAATCTTTACTGATGATGTTTGTGAGAGATCTTTGCTCCTCTAAATCCTTGCATGCCTGCCATCTTTCCACAATCCCTCCCTTCTTCACACTTACTAAAAAAAACCACTTCTTCACACTTCATTTACACTAACCAATTAAAATCTGAAAGGGGTGAGATCTTATCTTGCTGTCCATTTTAACTGTCCCTTACACTTTATAAGTTAATTAAGTTGATTAGAGGGACTCAATTTATTATGAGTACCCTGATCAACACCCCAATAGATGTGAAAAGACAAAATCGTACAATTTAACTATAAATTTTCTTTGTACTTATTATATCCATGTCTTTTTTGTCACCATTATCATTACGATGCATCAATACCAAAAAGCATCAATTAAATGCCATTAAAAGGCAAGTATCAAGGCAGTGTAATAGAGTGGGAAGAGTATTGGAGACAAAGAACCTAGGTTCAAACTCTCTTTTCCATACTTGGGCAAGTCACTTAACTTCTATGAATCAGTTTCCTTATTTGTAAGATGATGATGGTTGACTAACTGATCACTAAAAGTCCCTTTCAGTTCTACAATAAACCTTCTGAATTGTTTATTTACACATATCACCAAACCAACATATATAAGACCCTTAAAAAGGGAGTGACTGCCCCTGTCACTCTCTTCCCTTGCTCCCCTTATGGTTCAAGTAGCTCTCTCCTATGCTACTTTCCTACAAAGGGTTAAAGGATGGTCTACACTCCAATCACACAGATCTAGAACAGCAGGACTCAACTAGGTGAACTTATCCCTGGATACTCTAATGTCTTTTCTTCTTTTTGTTTCCTTTTCATCATTCTCAAGATAAATATGTCCAGGTTTATAAATGACCCTGTGAGTGAGTGGTCCTCAGTCCCTCAGGTGGTACTGATTGACAGCAAGTAGAGTTTCTTTATCAGAGAAAATCCTGGCTTGGATTAACAGAAGGCATCAACTGGGATTTGTTTGGACAATACAAAGCCTAGATCAAATATGAAATGCTTACTTTCTAACCCCACAAACTATTTAACATGTAAATGTTTGACTCAGCCTCCTGGAAAATCTGCACAATAGTTATAAACAGAAGTCACTGATTGTTTAAGTCAGTGATGAGCAAACTTTTTAAAGAGGGGGCCAAAAGAAAGGAAATGCTCATCTGTCGGTCTGTTTCTAAGGCAACTCTTTCAAAGTTTCATTGTATTGTATCCTACTCATTGTATTCGTCAGATTAGGAATAATGTCCTGCAGCCAAATGAACATTTCCACATCTGACCCACAGGCCGTAGTTTGCCCATCACTGGACTCTAAACTATTTAACTCCAGATGCAGCCCCCTGAAATGTTCTATTCAGCCTCGTGACATCATTCCTAATCTGACAAATACAATGAGTAGGATACAATACAATGAAACTTCAAAAGAGTTGCCTTAGAAACAGACTGACAGATGAGCATTTCCTTTCCTTTGGCCCCCTCTTTATAAAGTTTGCCCATCACTGGTTTAAGTCATGTCAATGTACCTTCTGATTCTTTTGTATCCTTTTCTTTTGTGCTTAGGAAACAAATTCCTTACCTATATTTGATTCATATTGCACAAAGTAATTTCTATTCCTGATCTGGGGAGATACCTAAATATGAGCTTAAGACTTCACTGAACTACATTATGAGGATATTAATAAATATGAAGATTAAATGAGGCAAAAGTTTTAAAGGAGGGCATTGCTCCTTCCTCAGTTGTGGCCCTTGGAAATTCTAAATAAGGTAGATTCCTAGAAAATGAAAGTTAATGGATTCAGTCAATCAACCAGCTATTATTAAGCACTTACTATGTGTCAGGTATGGTATTAAGTGTTGTATATATACATATGAATGTATATATGTATATATAAGCAGAAAAAAAGTCCCCACCCTCACAGAGCTTACATTTTAGTGAGGAAGACAAACACATAAAAGAAAGTAGGTAAGGTACCCAGCAGAGATCATGATGGAAAAGTCCTGATTTCAGCCTGGTGAGAAAAGAAGAGATAGCTGGTCGGGTTGCACTCCTTAAATTGAGGTACCAAAAGGGTCATCTAATAATGGGGAACAGCCAAAGAGATGTGAGGTTACTTCTGAGGTCCAAATTCCAGGGATAAAGTGATCTTCCAGGATGAGGATTTTTCTGGAGCATACTGGAAACATTTAGGAATGTATCCTGGTGGAAAAAGAAGGCATGAAAATAACTGTTCCTTAACTCTATATGCAACAGGACTTGAAAAGACTTCTCAGGGCATTCAAGAACAGTCTTAAACATCCCACAGAATTGGTTTCTTTTATCCTACTTGTCTATACCCTACAATTCCACCTACTTTGCAGAATGTCTCATATTAATCTAGAATATTCCCCTTGTAGCCAATTAGAATTGCTTGTTAGAGAAGATGGGATTGCAGATTTAGAACAGGAAGAAACCTTAGAGAAAATCTTGTCTAATCCCCTGATTTTACAGATGAGGAAATAGGTCTGACTGAGATATGATTAAGGTTATATAGATATTGCAAAGCAAAGCTGGAATTGCAGCCCAGGTCCTCCCAGAATTATATTATGTTATGTTATATTACATTATATTATATTATATTATATCATATCATATCATATCATATCATATCGTATCGTATCATGTTATATTAATAATATGCTATGTTATAATAATAACATGCTATATAATATGTAACATATAACATCTTTCATATAATGTTATATATACTGTTACTTTATTATATATTTGTATAATTCCATTATATTGTATATATGTTATAATATATCATATTATATTAATTATAAATATCATATCATATACATGTGAGAGTAGGGATATTGATCGGAGTCCCCTGCCATGTAGGCTAGGTTAGTTATTTCTTAAAAAGGCAAGGAAGCTGTCCCTAAGAATTAGTTAATCTAAGGAGCTAAGATTCAAGCCAAGTTGCCTTTAGGTGACTTCTGTATCACCTAAAAGTATAATGAGGCCAGAATACATGAAATCTGTGTTCTTCAAACTTGGCCAATGTCCCATGACCATGCAAACCATCACAACTTGATTTTTTGCCCTGAAGCATTTCTGACTGGATCTGTATCTACTCAAGCCAAATGATTTACTCTTAATTAGCATCCTTTCCATGCTATGACCAAGTAAAACTCCTTTTGGTAACTGCTAAATGTTATATAACTTTCTCATTTTGTTCCAATCCTACCAACTATGCCAAATGCAATAGATACATGTCAGCTGGGCAGCTCACGTTCTAGATTGGAATAGAATGAAAACTTAATGAAACATTTAGCAGTTTAAAAAGGAGGCTTATTTAGTCATAGCACGGAAAGGACACTTAACAAGCATGTAGAGTTTAGATTAGAAAGATGCAACCTGGGCGCAGCTGGGTAGCTCAATGGATTGAGAGCCAGGCCTAGAGACTGGAGGTCCTGGGTTCAAATCTGGCCTCAGATACTTCCCAGCTGTGTGACCCTGGGCAAGTCACTTGACCTCCATTGCCTACCCTTACCACTCTTCTGCCTTGGAGCCAATATTGGCTCCAAGACAGAAGGTAAGGGTTTAAGAAAAAAAAAGAAAGAAAGAAAGATGCAACCTCCCTCATCTCCATACAGAAACGAAACTAGTCAGTAGGGCAGGTTATAATGACACACATAAATATGGGGCATCCACCAATTCTGGAGGGCATTGACCCCACATTGGATGGCTTATTTATGCTCTTAAGAGACTAGGAATCAAATCTGGCCTCAAATACTTCCCAGCTGTATGACCCTGGGAAAGTCACTTGACCCCAATTGCCTAGTCCTTACCACTCTTCTGCCGTGGAATCATTACACAGTATTGTTTCTAAGACGGAAGGTAGGAGTTTATAAAAAAGAGAGAGAGAGAGAGACTAAGAAGCTTCAAAGAAAGTGAAACAAAAAGAGTCTAGTAGAGGACCTTGTCAAATGTTAAAAGATAAGTAGTATCTTTACCCCTCCATGGACACCCAAACAGGGGGACATCAGCTACCAGAGCAACAATAGCAATAACAATGGAGGCAACAGCAAATACGAAAGAGGGAGAGAAATTACCAAAAACAAAGAGCCTATTTGGCACTAATCAAACTATACTCCATGGAGATAAAAAGGGTGACAGGTGGGTGTAGTTTTATTGGAGATAAGACTCATGACTGGCTGTTGTAGGGAGGGCAAAATGAGATTCATCATCACATTCTTCAAATGACTTATTAAACACCCCTTCTGGTCATGCTATGGGTTCCCATTTTGGAGGCATCCATCATATGCCTTAGTTTCCTCATCTATAAAATGAGGAGATTGGATTAGATGATCTCTCCTCCAGGCTTTTTCCAGACTTAAAATTCCAATGCTTTATAACACAGAGAGGAGGTAAGGTTTTAATGAAAGAAAGAAAAGGTAGAAACCAACTTTCCTTTCAATTTTATTCCCATTACTCAGGATCCCACTGGATCCCCAAACTATACTGTGATATAATTCTAAAAGCTTTGGTCTTTAGTTCCTGATTCTGATATTTAAAAGATATTTGATTAACCTCTCTGAATTACAGTATCCTCACATATAAAATAAAATGATATTTGCATTGTCTACCTCACGGGATTTTTTAAAAGAAAACTACCTTACAAACCTCAAGTACATATATAAGTGTGAGTCATTTTTATAGTGTATTCTCAGTAAATCATGGGAGGAAAATGGACAACTTTTCAGTTGGAAGAAAGTCATCACATCCAATCCTGCAAAACGTCATTCCCTTCAGTGAGTCAAGCTGTTCCTTACTAAGCTTCTCTGGGAAAGTACTTGCCCTGAAACCTCAATCATGTCTTAACCCCATAAAGTGATGGGTGACCTTAACTGCTTGAGCAGATGTGTTTTGTGGTTCACTGAGGAAGTTATAATCTCTGGACACAGATTAATGGATTTGGGGCAACTCAAAAATATTACCTTGTTGCTAAGTGTGTTACATCCATGAGCAGACAACAAAATAGGAGCCTGAAAACCATATGGATAGGAGAAAAGGAATACACATTTGGATGAAGAATATTGCCAAATCTACAAAACCTCTTTTCCAACGTGATAATGATTAAAAGACAAAGCAATAAATCTAAGAAAACTAAAAAATACTCTCTCTGATATCTCTTTTGGTACAGGGACATATATAGATCACATTAAACTTCAAAGCCTCTATTACAGGGCTTAGCCATATGACGTTTCCAACTTCTGATCCTTAGTTTAGATGGGAGTCTTTTTTTTAGGTGTATAAAACTTCATTCTTTTTTCCTGTCGATTTCATGTTGGAACTCATTCATTTTGTAATCTAACTCTGAGGTTTTGTTTTATAAGAAAAGTGAAGACTACCAGAGGAAACAAAAATAAAAGCCATAAAACATTTTTAATTTAATGTATTTCAAATTATCCATTTTATATCTCATAATGCTTTCTTTCTCTTGTTTATTCATAAATTATTCTATTCATAAATCTGGGGGAGGTGGAAGGAAGAGAGAGAGCTAACTGAATATTCTAATATAACAAAAATAAATAAATAAATTTTAAAATCAAATAAAATAAAAGGCATATCAAGCAATTTTTATACCAATGGCAAGCAACAGAAAGCATTCCATCAAGCCAGTTTTCAAAGGAAAATTCAGTTAGGGGAGAAAAAAAAGATATTCTGGGACACAAGGGTTTGTTAAGGAGAAATCCCAGAAACACCAGGCTAAAAAAGACAAAGCATGGGATATTAATCAAAGCCACTTCTAGGGCAACAAGCAATGAGGAATGTACCTGCAATGCAGTAAATTCCCTAATTTAAACAATAATTGAATACTTAATGATGAGGGAGTCTAAGCTTTGTCAGTGCCCTCTAAATTTCATTGCCAAGAGGCAAAACCTCAGTCACCCTACTCTATCTCTGGAACTAGAACACCTCCATGATATAGGATAGTCTTCTCTCCAAGATGCCTCATTTAAAAACAATTCTCCATTTTCCCTACCAAGTATTTGTGTTTGTTGGTGTAAAT
Source organism: Gracilinanus agilis (assembly GCF_016433145.1). Lineage (NCBI taxonomy): Eukaryota > Metazoa > Chordata > Mammalia > Didelphimorphia > Didelphidae > Gracilinanus > Gracilinanus agilis. The sequence continues at coordinate 277,443,754 of NC_058132.1, read as the reverse complement.
AATGAAAAGTTTGTACTGTCTTCAAAATCTTCAAGGGAAGACTCATGAGAAAGTCTTGGTGTAATGAATACAATGTTAGACATGGACTAAGGAAGAAGTGAATTCAAAATCTTACCTCTGGCACGAGCTATGTGATCCAAAGAAAGTCATTTACTGTCTCACACAGAGATGTGTAAATTGGGGATAATAATAGCACACAATGTTGTTATAAGGATCACATGAGATAATATATGTAAAGTGTATTTGCAAACCTTAAGGAGTCTTATAAATATTAACTCTTATTATTTTTTAAATAATTTTTTATTTTTAGAAAAAAATTTCCCTGGTTACATAAGTCATGTTTTTACTTTACCCTTCCCCCCCCCCCCCCCCGCCATACCTAATTCGCATTTCCACTAGTGTGGTCAGTCAAGACTTATTTACACATTATTGACAGTTACATAGGTGTGCTCTTTTCAGGTCTACATCCCCAATCATGTTCTCATCAACCCAAGTGTCCACGCAGTTGTTTTTCTTCTGTGTTTCTACTCCTGCAGTTCTTCCTCTGAATGTGGATAGTGTTCCTTTCCATAAATCCCTCCGAATTGTCTTGGGTCATTGCTTTGCTGCTAGTACAGATGTCCATTACATTCGATTTTACCATAATATATCAGTCTCTGTGTACAATGTTCTTCTGGCTCTGCTCCTTTCACTCTGCATCAGTTCCTAGAGGTCTTTCCAGTTCACATGGAATTCCTCCAGTTTATTATTCCTTTGAGCACAATAGTATTCCATTACTAGCATATACCACAATTTGTTCAGCCATTCCCCAATTGAAGGGCATATCCTTGCTTTCCAGTTTTTTGCCACCACAAAGAGTGCTGCTATAAATATTTTTGTGGAAGTCTCTTTATCTATGATCTCTTTGGGGTACAATCCTAGCAATGGTATGGCTGGATCAAAGGGCAGGCATTCTTTTATTGCTCTTTGGGTATAGTTCCAAATTGCCCTCCAGAATGGATGGATCAGTTCACAACTCCACCAGCAATGCATTAATGTCCCAATTTTGCCACATCCTCTCCAATATTCATTACTTTCCCCTGCTATCATTTTAGCCAATCTGCTAGGCGTGAGGTGGTACCTCAGAGTTGTTTTGGTTTGCATTTCTCTAATTATTAGAGATTTAGAACACTTTCTCATGTGCCTATTGATACTTTTGATTTCTTTATCTGAAAATTGCCTATTCATGTCCCTTGCCCATTTATTAATTGGGGAATGGCTTGATTTTTTATACAATTGATTTAGCTCCTTGTATATTTGAGTAATTAGACCTCTGTCAGAATTTTTTGTTATAAAGATTTTTTCCCAGTTTGTTGTTTCCCTTCTGATTTTGGTTGCATTGTTTTCCCTTGTACAAAAACTTTTTAATTTAATATAATCAAACTTATTTGTTTTACATTTTGTAATTTTCTCTAACTTTTGTTTGGTTTTAAAATCTTTCCTTTCCCAGAGATCTGACAAGTATACTATTCTGTGTTCACTTAACTTATTTATAGTTTCCTTCTTTATATTCAAGTCATTCACCCATTCTGAATTTATCTTGGTGTAGGGTGTGAGATGTTGATCTAAACCTAATCTCTCCCATATTGTTTTCCAATTTTCCCAGCAGTTTTTGTCAAATAGTGGATTTTTGTCCCAAAAGTTGGACTCTTTGGGTTTATCATACACTGTCTTGCTGACATCACTTACCCCAAGTCTATTCTACTGATCCTCCCTTCTATCTCTTAGCCAGTACCATATCATTTTGATGACAGCTGCTTTAGAGTATAGCTTAATATCTGGTACTGCTAAGCCACAACTATTATTATTATTATTATTTTCCACTTCTACCATAGGTTTATTAGTTGTTCTAAATAAAAAGCGAAATAGAACTCAATATTCCCAGGATTTGGGATGTTTTTTTTTTAATTATCCATATCGGTGATGGGCAAACTTTTTAAAGAGGGGGCCGAAGGAAAGGAAATGCTCATCTGTCAGTAGAAGTGTCATTGTATCGTATCCTACTCATTGTATTCGTCAGATTAGGAATAATGTCAAGCAGCCAGATAGAACATTTCAGGGGGCCACATCTGGCTCGAAGGCCATAGTTTGCCCATCACTGGTCTATTTTTATCCTTGTTCCTCATGTTCATACAAGAATGCATATGTGACTAGGAATCATAATTTTAACACCTCAACCAAATAACTAATGTAGTCAAATATTCAGTGATTGCTATGTGCAAGACCATGCTAGTTTATGATGACAATGAAGTTTACATTTATGCAGTTTTGTCTTGTTTTTTTTTATAATTTACAAACTACTTTCCCATATGTCATATGGAAGTTAGTGGAAAGAGTCAGAAAGACCCAAATTCAAATTCAACTTCAGTCATTTACTTTCTGTGTAACTTTGAACAAGTTGCCTAAGATGTTTGCCTCAGTTACCTCAACTATAAAAATGGCATAATAATGGCATCTACCCTGTAGGCATTTTGTGAGGATCAAATGAGATAAAATTTATAAAAATTGTCTAGTACAGTGTCTGGCACATAGTAGTTAGTATATAAATACTTATTCCTTTCCCCTCCTCTTCCTTTCCCATCTCATTTTACCCCAATCCTATGCGAGTATTAATACATCCATTTTACAGAGAACTTAACCAAAGTCACAATTATGACATATGATTGGATATAATCGAATGTTAATTAATTCCAATTCATATGAGTAAGAGAGGACTTTCCAGGATATCAAATTCCCTCTTACTGGATCCCAGAAATAGGCAAAGATCCCTCTGTCCTTTAGAGAAAGAGCCCAGGATATTTTAAGACAGCCTCTAGGAAGGCTGCACCTGGGAGGTCAGGAGGTGGAAGATAAAGAAATAGGTCAGAGAGGACTCACCTAGGGTTGGGACACTTTCTGTTAACTTCACATCTAAACTGATTTTTCATGCTAACTAGGTGCTAAGCTCATTTGTTTCAACACGTCTACGGAGTTCAAGTGTTGTCATAACACATAATGTTGAAATTGTACAATATTTTGCATACATTATTTTATACTTCTACACTCTATAAAATGCTGTGGCTTGGGACACAGCCTCAGTCCCTCTGCCCTAGTTATGACTCTGGTAAGAACTTAAATATGCCTTCTCACTCCCTAGTTCAGTTTTCCCTCTAGTCTAGTAGCATAGCTGAGATAGGGACGTATCTGAAAGATAATGTAAAGTATGTGAATGTATGAAAAGTACAAAAAGAATGCTAAAACATCCCTGCTCTTTGAAAATGGTGATTAAAAAGCTATTTGCATTCATATTCCAAAGAAAAGTAACTGCATGAACATTCAAAACTATAGCTCAAAAACTTCCATTGGTGTCTTTCTGTTACCAGCCAAACAGAAAAAATATTAGTTCAAAGCAAAAACATGAAATTAAGCACTGTAACAAAAAAAAATGACAAGAAATACTTCCCTCCACTGCCATACACCCTCAGGAGTATGCCCTCCCACAGGTTACCATCCTGAGAGTGGCATTGCAGACTCCTGACCCTGTACTCCCTCTGAGAACACAAATGGCCAAAAAATACATATAGAGTGTACACCATATAGGGACTCTATGTAGCCTAGGAAAACTCAAACACACACACACACACACACACACACACACACACACACACACACACACAATTTGAAGACAGTGAACCATATACCAGCCAGAACCATTCTTTACTGCCAATATAGCTGCTGGCTGCTACACAGCGGCTCTGATATACTCTGAGAATATGACTGAGCTGAGTGCTTTTTTCCACTGAACTAGGGTTCTCTGGTAGGTGGCACGGTGGATAGAGAAGAATCAGGAAGATTCATCTTCTTGAGTTCAAATCAAGCCTAGACACAAAGCCTAGCTGTGTGACCCTGGGCAAGTCCCTTAATCCTATTTACCTTAGTTTCCTCACCTGTAAATGAGCTGGAGAAGGAAATGGCAAACCACTCCAGTATTTTTGCCAAGAAAACCCCAAATGGTGTCATGAAGAGCTGGACATGATTTTAAAATGACTGAACAATAAGAGTTCTCTGTTGTTCTCTTGTCTGTTGAAAGGCAGCAAGGTATAGTGGATAGATATGACTAGAAGTCAGAAAGACTAGTTCAAATTCTGCCTTTGACTCTGGCTGTGTGACACCAAGCAAGTCACTTAACCTTTCTCAGCCTCATTTCCTCATAAGAATATAACCCAGAGGGGGCAGCTGAATAGCTCAGTGGAATGAGAGTCAGGCCTAGAGATGGGAGGTCCTAGGTCCAAATCTGACCTCAGCCACTTCTCAGCTGTGTGACCGTGGGCAAGTCACTTGACCCCCATTGCCTTCCTTACCACTCTTCTGCCTTGGAGTCAATACTGTGACAGAAGGTAAGGGTTTAAAAAAAAAAAGAATATAACCAAGAATGCAATCCAGAAAGAATTTGCACAAGACTCTTCTTATGCCATGGAGGGAAAGATTATTCAATGTTCCACATCTATGGAGGGGTAGAGTTGATAAAAGCCTGGAAACTCATATATCCTTTCTTAAAACTACAACCTTCTCCTATGATCTCACTAACTTCCCTCCTCACACAAGCATAGAGTCATTGGATAATCATTCTCCTTCACAATAAGGAGAAACTTATGAAAAAGCCCAAGCTTGAACCTATGAAGATGGGATTAATCCTACCCTGCCTATTTTTAGATTAAATCACCAAAAATATAAAACACCCCACTCAATTCTCAAGTGGGGGAGGTCTGTGACCCACATGTACAAGAGTGGGTGACAAATCAAAATAGACTGACTGCCCCTTGGGCAGTCCTAAGCAAAGCCTTTGTTGTTATTGGTACATATAAAATGGGAGGAATGCACAGGAAGTGACACAAAAGAAACTCCTTTAAAAAGGAGTTACAACTTCCTGCAGGACTACTTCATTTTTCAAAGTTCAGAGTTCAAGTTGGAAGCTAATGAAGAATCTGCTCACTGGACCTGAGATCTTGGACTTGGTGAGACTATTCTTAACTCTCTTCCTTTCAACTGCCACGTGGTGAGTGAAAAAGATTGACTCCTTCCAGAATTGTTCTGAAGGGATTCTCCTCTTAAGAGAGGCTTCATGACTAAAGCCTTTGCTTTCTTCATCCGTGGGCCCTTGGCCCTCATAGGCTGAGGCCCCTCTGGTTGAGGACTAATTACCCCTGCCTGGGTTGAGCCGGGGACCGGAGCAAATATACTTGGCATGTTAGGTTACATATCTTGCCCTATCCTCTCTCTGATTTTCTTACTTTCACTCTCTCTTCCTATTTGTAAATAAACTACCATAAAAGTCATTCTGACTTGAGTCTTTCATTAGGAATTGAATCAATTCCTTGACAACCACCCCTTTAAATATTTAGTCCAACCAAAACTAATTTTTTTCCTCCTTTACATTATGGCAACCACTTTTAACTCTTTACAAACCTAAGATTACATTTAAAATGAAGGAGTTTTAGTCAATAACCTTTAAGACTCCTTTTACATCTAAATCCATGATTCTGTGATATTTCAATGATCACCTTTCTGTAGTCATCTCCTAGTATTGATATTGAATTGCTGGGATCTCAACAGTTTTAGCTCATAGTCCCTATGGGTATTTCAGCTCTTTGATAATCCCTTGTTTCAGAATCTAGCACTGGGTCCAGCACATACTTGTTAATTGATTGAGTATACTACTCTTTTGCCACTTTTCATCTCTGAAAATCATCCTGGAAGTTCTACTTTAGGAAACTGCAAAGAAACTGGATAAATTTTGGAAAAGGGGTTCCTTTCAGCCTACAGGACTAGCTTAGATCTAGGCAAATCACCTTGGGAATAGGATTAATAGGGACTGAATGGAACTGATGGAGCTGGACAAGTCTACTTGCTTTTCCTTAACATGCAAATTGTTCTCCTCCCTACACATTCATGGATCATCCAAACCTATTAATTTTTATGACATTGTTTGTCATCATGTCACTCCTCAGTTTCATCAGGAGGCAAGCAGGACAAGTTAAAAAGGATGAAATTTTAACTGGAGAATTTGCAGCTGCCTTTCTTCTCCAGTAAAAATTGGACCAGAGCAGAAGAAGAAATTGTATCCATTATGCCAGAACAAAGTTTGGGAGTTATCTATGGAATTTATTAACCCAAGATATCTCCCATTCCCCTGAATAACTTTACTATGTATAAGTGAAAGTTATACATAATCTAAGCCAATTAAAAGCTGAAAATACTCAGGTTTCAAACTATTTGTATCTCCTGTCCTATCAAAAATAAGTTCATAAATTTTCATTCCAGTATTATTTATTAGGTTTCAGCTAAATGGCCTATTAAAGTCTTTGGGAAAAGAATGTAAGAGGCACAGAATGATTTGGTATGAATGTTTTCAACATAAATAATATCTATGTTAACACTTTACAGCATAGGATGGTTGTTGGAAAATAATTCATACTTTAAGCATTTGTATATGACATAGGGAGTGGTTTGCAGGGTTCTGGGGCAGAAACGCATTATACCAGGATTCCTAAGAAACAGGAAATGCTGATTAAATCAGTTACCCATGGTGCTAACTGGTACACTGGTGCTTTATGGAATCTTAAATAGTCAGTGCAAAGAAAGTAAATGTCAACTGTGATGGATTCTAAGGAAAGAAAAAGCAAAATCAAGAATAATTTAAAATTTTTGATTTGTACATTTCAAAAGCAATCCATTTGGATTTTTTTCACTCTGCCTTTTACCATTGACTCAAGAAAGAAGCAAGATTGTTGGGTGCTATTATCTTAATGATAACACATTTGCAAAGACTAACTTTGGTGACAATAGATTTGAACTGGATTTCACTGTTGTGTGCCAACATTTGTATGTTTTTTACCTTTGCCCAGAAAAAATTTTCCATGAAGTTGGGTGAGAAAAATAGTTTTTCCTATTGAAAGTAAATCGATAATAGGGAAATTGTGAAGTCATGAGATCTCAAGACTAGGTCAGGTCTCTGCTAGGCTGTCACTTTATATCAATCTAAAATGTCATGTAGCCTATTTCCCAAAGGTGGGGACTCTCTTGAGTTAGATTTGATATCATGATTTTATTTTGTTTCTGGAACCCAGAATAGGTTATAAAGAGACCCAGGTTCTAATCTTAACCATTAACTAGCTTGCTGCAACTTAGCTAGAGAGGCACAGTGCCTAATATATAATAAGCATTAAAAATTAAAATGCTAATTGCCTTCCTTCTCTTCTACATTATGACCTACTGCTTCAGTCACTTACTAGCTGAGATAATGTGTAACGTGCTTTGCAAACATCAAAGTGCTATATAAATGATAGTTATTATTATTATTTACAAATATTATTTCATTTGATGCTCAAAACTCTGTGAGTTAGATTCTGTTATTATCCTCATTTTATTTTATTTTATTATTTTATTTGCTGGCTACTTTAAAATCCCCAGATTTCTTCTTCCCTCACCTTCTTGTACTAGAAAACACATCACTTGACAAAAAAATGTATATATATGAGTTATATTTCTGTTAATCAGTTCTTTCTCTGGAGGTGGATATTCACAAGTTATTCTTCAAACATTAATTCTGTAACTGTATTTAATGTCCCCTTAATGCTACTAGTTATGCTTTTCATGATTTCACGTCTTTCCAAGTTTTTTTTAATTAGCCTGCTTATCATTTCTTAAGACACAGTGGTATGCTATCATATATCATTCCAATTTTATAATTAAGAAACCAAAACAAACATGTTTAATGACTTGCCTAGGGTTGCACAGCTAGTAAGTACCTGAGGCCAGTTTTGACACTTACTCTAGAGTCAGTATTCTATTCACTGTACCATCCTAGCTGCCTGGGGGGACAGAACATTCTTGTTTAGGAATAAAGTGACCAATGTTGCTGCCATTATATAGTTTTATGATTTTGAGCAAGCCATTTAATTATAACTCTTTAAATTTCAGGGAGGGGTCATCCTTAAAATGAGAAAGTTAACCTAGATCATTCATTCAATAAACATTTATTAAAAGTGCCAACTATAGGGGGCAGCTGAGTAGCTCAGTGGATTGAGAGCCAGGCCTAGAGACTGGGAGGTCCCAGGTTCAAATCTGGCCTCAGGCACTTTCCAGCTGTGTGACCTTGGGCAAGTCACTTGACCCCCATTGCCTATCCTTAGCACTCTTCTGCCTTGGAGCCAATATATAGTATTGTTTAATACTATACATATACAATACATAGTTTTTAAAAAGAAGTGCTAACTATGTCCAATAAGAAGTAATTTGAATAGAGAAGAGGTAGCCTTAGTCAAGAATACCTTGGTTCAAACTCTACACCCAAAGTATAGTAATTGTGCTGTATTGAGCAAATTATTTCTTATTCAAGGGCCCCCAGGCAACTCTCCAAAACTATAAATTGCACAGGAGGTACTGTCCTACATGGAGAAAAGAAGTTCCTCTCCAGGATCTCCCTCCCCAAAGGAAATCGCAGATCTGCCTTCCCTACCAAAAAAAATTTTTTTACATTAAAAAAAAATATATATATATATGCAATGCACTGTATAAGATGCTAGAGATACAAAGATAAAAATGAAACAATCTCTTCTTGCAAGGAAAAATTCTCTAAAATGCAAGCAAATAATTATAAGAGATTCTAAGTGAATCTGAGGAGAAAGATTACACACAGCATCATGATCAGCCACTTTGCAAACATATCATTCTCTGTTATCTCATGCCATTTCTCTGGCTAGTTACCAATGCACCAGACTGCCGCTCAGGTGTCTTCCTTCTCAGAATCATCTTCACAGAGCCTGTTTCACACCCTTGAAGATAGTCCCTTTTTATCATGAAGAACAGGAGGTCTTAATCTTATTTTTTTGTCATTGCTGACAAAAAGGGCAATGGTGACACTAGACTTTGGCAGTCTGGTAAAGCCTTCATGTTTTCCCAGAATCATGTTTTCAAGCATATGAAATAAAATACATCACATTACAAAAGAAACCAATTATACTGATATAGAATTTTCAAAATATTTTTAAATAAGTTCAAGAACTCCAGGTTAATAAAGCCTGCTTCTTAGAGGAGCAAAGTATATCATATAAAATGATAATTATTTAATCTAACCATGGGAGAGAAACTTATTCTTTGTTTATATCATAGAACCAAAAGCCAATAATTTAGAGGTGGTACTTTCTCTAGGATAACAGCTATTAAACCATTGGCTAATTTTCTATCTGATTTACCAAAGGACTTTTGTCATATTACTTGCCTTACTGATGTCTTCTAGGTTCCTAAGAATGATTCAATTACATGACCCATCAACAAACATCCAGGAGTTCTGCATTTCACTAGGAGCTAAAGGTCCTGGACCCACCTGAGGCCAGCCTGAGTCAGGCTAAGCTGATTTTGTATTTCACTGTCCTTCCAAGAGGATTCAAGGAGAGGTTGGTCTAAGATTTCCCCATAGATCTCCTTCCAGACTCCGAATTTAGGCTTGAAGTTGACCCCACAACTGAGAGGCCCTCAACACATAGAGAATCATTTCACAAAGCTCTGAAGGATAATAAAACATTTGCTCATTCTTTTGGTCAACAAGTAATTTGCTCTCTAAACAATGGTATAACCAGCCCTATGCTAGAAAAAAGAGGGGATATAAAAAGAGGAAAAAGATGTAAACCATACATTCAAGGAGCTTATAATATGTTTGGAGATAGTGACACACTTGAAACTAAGAAATGACCCAGAAATACCACTCTCGATATCTAGCTATCATCTAGCCCAAAGAGATAAAAAAAGAAAAGGAACCATACACATAAAACTTATAGGGGAGCATAAAAGAGTTTACCTGTCAGATAAAGAATTTGGGTCTAAACTAGACATAGAGAATATTATGAAATGTAAAATAGATAACTTTGAATATATTAAATTTAAAAGTTTCTGCCCAAACAAAACCAATGCAACCAAGATTAAAAAGTAAAAAACTGGGAAAAAGTCTTTATTACAAGTCTTTGACAAAGGCTTCATTTCTCAAATATAGAGAACTGAGTCAAATCTCTAAGCATACAAAGTATTTCCCAGTTGATAAATGGTCAAAGGAAATGAACAGGCAATCCTCAGATGAAGAAATTAGAACTATATTAGTCATAGGAAAAAATGCTCCATCACTATTGATTAGAGAAATGCAAATTAAAACAACTCTGAGGTGTCTTCTCACACCCGTAAGACTAGCTAACATAACTAAAAAGGAAAATGATACATGCTGGAAAGGATATAGAAAATTTGAGCCACTAATACACTGGAGCTGCAAATTGATACAACCATTCTGGAGAGCAATCTGGAACCATGCCCAAAGGGCCATCAAAGTATGCTTATCTTTTGTCCCAGAAATACCACTACTAGGTTTGTATCCCAAAGGAATTAAAGATAGGGGAAAGAATCTACCTGTACAAAAATATTTATAGCAGCTTTTTGTGGTGATGAACTAGAAATTGAAGGGATATCCATCAAGTGGGGAACAGCTGAACAAACTGTGGTTATATGCTTATAATGGAATACTCTAATGCCATCAAAAATCACAAGCAAGATGATCACAAAAAAACTTCCAAAGACTTGTATGAAATGAGTCAAAGTGAAGTGATTAGAAGCAGGAGAACATTGTACACTGTAACAACGATAATGAATAATGAACATCTGTGAATAACAACTATTATCAACAAAACAAACATCCAGGACAACTCCAAGAAACTCATGACAAAAAAGCATATCCATTTCCCATAGAAGGAATTGAGAAAGTCTGAATGCAAATTGAACATACCATTCTTTACTTCATCCATGAATTTTTCTCTAGTGTAAGCAATATTTGTCTTGTTTGACAACGTGATGAACATGGAACTATGCATTACATGATAATAGATGTACAATCTATGCCACATATCATGTTGCCTGCCTTCTTAAGGAGGGGAGAGGGATGAGAGGGAGAGAGAGAACATAGATTGCAAATATCAGAAAATCGATATTAATAAATTGTACTGGTGTAATTAGAAAAAATAAATTCAAAAAATTTTAAAAAGAGAAATAATGGACTCAATGTACATTGAAGCATATTTTTTGACATGGTTAATATTGGAATTTGCTTTTGACTATACATATTTGTAATGGATTTTTCTTGCTTTCTAGATGAATGGCAAAGGGGAAGGTGGGAGGGAGAGAATTTGAAAATGAAAATTAAATTGAATTGAATTTTAAGAAAAAAATCTAGTAAAGAAAAATACAAAAATTATCAGCTTAGCAGTTACTGTTAGTCTTCCTTTGAGCCATGTTGGTCTTCTACTCAATACTCTTTAGTCACTCCCTAATGTGCCGGGGGGGAAAGTTCAAACTCCTTTGACTGGTATTTTACTCCTCTAGAATTCGGGGCCACTCTGCCTCTCTAGTCTTTTCTCATTCTCCTGGATTGTAAATTTGGATTACTCTCTATTCCACAAAACTTTCCTCATGCTTTCCTACTATTCCAAGTTAGAAGGTGTTTTCTCCATTTCATTTGTCAAATTTTCATCCTTCCTTTGAAACATAACTCATGTATCAGTTTCTCTATAAAGCTATGCCATGATTCTCCCTGTTGCTAAAAATCTTCTCTTATATCATCCAATGTAGCAGAAAGTACATTAGATTTCTACTCAGAGAAGCTGGGTTCAAATCTCAGCATTGCTCCTTACTAGTTATATGACTTTTGATAAGTCATATTGTATGGAATGTTCAGGGGAAACTAATACTTCTAGTGTGAGGGGTTGTGGAACCCTTTTCAGGGCTGTTCTTCCACCATCACCCAACTTTCATGTGTGGCTCCAAGAAAGCATATCAAGTGCAGGGGCCACAACCCTTTGCAGAAGGGATAAACCAAGTTGAGGGTAACCAACAAGCTTCAAACTTCCCTGTGAGTCAGAATTCAAACAAGTGAATTCTGCCCCTGCATAATGGGTAAATGAGAACAATTTGTTCCAATAGTCAAGAAGGTGGCTGAAGCAAGGGCTATGAAGCATTTAGGGTCTGGTCATACATGGAAGATGCTACTGCATCCTGGACCATTGCCAGTCATTCTAACTTTTGTCTTGCCACTGGACTCTGATGAGAGTAAGAAAATCAGAAGTGAGAGAAAAGAGAAAGGCTTTGTGCAACTCTTCCCCACTTAAATCCAATTCATAAGTCAAGAATTTGCCTCATGATGTCTTTGGTCCTCCTTGAAAATGAAGGACTGTTTTGAGGAAGTTTACTAAATTATTATTTAGGAGACCTAGCAGGCATGGCTGGAGAACTCTAAATGGAATGGGGAAGCAGGAAGTGTGGCCTCTCTCTCTGAGATGGACTCCATGGTGGTTGGTCTCACCCTTCTGAACCCACATATAATATTTAAGTTAACTCCCCTCGTTTTCCCCATGAGAGGACAAACAACTACAACAATTTCTCTGGGACCATTTTCTTCATCTATAAAATTTTGGATGTTGTAGGATCATAGATTCATTCCTAATTTAAATCTACACTTCTTTGATCTCATATAACATTTTATTTTGCACCCAGGAAAGGACTAGAATCAACGAACAGATGTCACAGGAAAGTAAATTTATTTTTAATATATGGAAAAATTTTGTCACGATTAGGGCTATCCAAAAATGGAATAAGTAAAACCTGAAAATAATGATTTCCCCTTCACTCACTGTATTTAAGAAGAACCTCAATCAAGACTTCTTAAGCTGGAATCCAGAGATCTCCAAAGAATTTTTGGATAGAATTTTAAATTTAAATTAGAAAAATATATCTTTACTTTCTCTATACTTTAAATATAATTTTTAAAATTATTCTAAAAAGCAGTCCAAAGGCTTCATCAGATCCAGGTCACAAAATAAAAAAGTTAAGGACCCTTGGTTTCAATGATTACTTGTCAAAGATGAAGGGATTTTTATTTCTATAATACTTTCTAACTCTAACATAACTAAAATGATTCTATTTTTGATTCACTGAGCAAGCAATGACATGGCAGTGAGGTTGTAAGTTGCTATATCCCAAAGCCCCAAATTTTTTATTCTACACTAATTAATATAGCCTGATTACTTACCTAGACATCTTAAATGGCTAGAATTTAGCCTCCTATGGTAATGGTAACATTCTTTAACAGCAGACATTTCTTCTATCGTTTTTAAGTTGTTATTAATATCTTCTATTTTATGTCACTTTCATTTTCTTTCAGGAGGTTCCCAAGGGAATCTTTCTTTTACTTTTCCTTTGGTTCTAATAGATCTGAATAATTTTGCTTCATGGTTTATTGAAATAAGATATATGGACTTTGGTGGGGAGAGTCATTGCTTTTAAGTACTCTAATAATACTTAAATTATCTCATCTTGACCTGTTTTCCAGATCAGTTTTTTATATGAGATACTTTACGTTTTCCTTATTTTTCATTCTTTTTTCTTTTTTGCTTTATGGAATCACAAAATTCTGTTTGGTCTATTATAGTTTTTCATGGAGTTTAGTACTTGGATAAGTTTTTATGTCTTATATTAATTTGTTAATTCTCCTTCAAAGAGTTGTCTCCAGTCTTCTCTTTCTAGTTCTTTGTTCTAGATTTCTCATTTCACTTATAATATAATTTTTGTTCTTTTTTTAAAATTTATCAGTTCATTTATTCCATGAATTCTAGTCAATCATGTGGTCAGTTTTTTTTTTTACTTTGTTTTGGGTTTTTTTTTAATTTTTTTTTAAACCCTTGTACTTCGGTGCATTGTCTCATAGGTGGAAGAGTGGTAAGGGTGGGCAATGGGGGTCAAGTGACTTGCCCAGGGTCACACAGCTGGGAAGTGGCTGAGGCCGGGTTTGAACCTAGGACCTCCTGTCTCTAGGCCTTGGGTTTTATTTTTAAGACTTTTCCTATATTTAGAAATTAAGCTTCTCTTCTGGGTTCTTGCCTTGAGTATATTAATATCAATCTCCATTGTAGTTTTTTTTAAACGTTTATTAATATTCATTTTTAACATGGTTACATGATTCATGCTCCTCCTTTCCCCTTCGCCCCCCGCACTCCCCCCACCCATGGCCAATGCACATTTCCACTAGTTTTGTCATGTGTCCTTGATCAAGACCAATTTCCAAATTGTTGGTAGTTGCATTGGTGTGGTAGTTTCGAGTCCACACCCTCAATCATGTCCACCCCGACCCATGCGTTCAAGCAGTTCATTGTAAGTTTTTATCATGAAAGCCTTTTTTGTTTATTTATCCTTACAGCCTTACTTTCTGATTTGAGATTTTGTACCAGGCTTTGTGCACTTTGGCATAGAATGTTGAGGCTTTGTATGGTCTTGATCTATATTCTCTGGTGTCCTAGATTTCCCACTTACTACTGGATCTGGCATTCTTCCTAAAACTTTGTGGAGTAGTTGTGGAAGAAAATCAGTCACCAACTGATGGACATTTACCTTGTTTTCCATTCTTTTCTACCTCAAGAAGTGTGTTGCTATAAATATTTTGGTATATATTGGACCTTTCTGTCTCTAACCTCCCTTGGGTATATAAGATCTCCATATATATAAAGGTACATACATTTTCATCTCTTTCTTAGCATAATTTCAGATTGCTTTCCAGAAAGGCTGGACAAATTCACATTTCTAACAAATTGCATTAGTTTACCTGTTTTCTCACAACCTGTCCAATACTGATTACTCCCATCTTTTGTCTTCTTTGTAAAATAAAAAAAGTGAATGATTCCATGCACATTTCTTTGATAAGTAGGCAGTCTGCAGTTAATTTTCAAGGTCCCCACATTTAAGAGGAGAAAAACAGAATTGGAGGAAAAAGAAACACAGTTTTGAAGTTTCACAAGCTGCATTTCACATAAGCAAACAAGAAAGTCACCAGAGTATAGACCTCAGAAGGTGACTATGAAAAGTACTGACAAGTCTGTAGCTCCATATAACACAGTCTGGGCAAGTGATTTACTGGATTAGAAATATTTTATAGAATTTATTTGTTTTACTTTACTTTTGCTTTAAGAATACAAAGGATGCAGAAGGATGGACTTAAGGTTCATAACGAAGTTTTACAAGCTCAGGCAGTGCTGGTAAATTCAGAGGGTTATGATGTGTAAAATAAGTTGAATTGGCTCAACTTTCTACCCAGTTGTCATGATGTCTTTACACTCTGCACAACATGGACAAAATTAGGTGTTAGCCTGTGGTTTGGAGAGATAAACTTCCAACTTCCAGACAAGGATGTAGATTTAGAATGTGTTGGGTGGGCCACAGAACTGGTTTTCTAATGAATTCTGGCTTTAATTCCTTCCAAGTCCCTATGTGAGCCAGAAAAAAAAGAAGCAAAGAGACTGCAAATGATTGGCAAAAGTGATACAAAATGAAAATGTTTTCATTTTCTCCTTCATTATTGAGATTTTCTTGCAGGGATGGTAACAAAAAGAGCCCCAGAGGCAAAGGAGAGATGGTACATCTGTTTTAAAATGTAATTTACAAAATATCATTTGGGGATTTTAAGTACAAACAAAAATATATGTATCCGTGCAGCTGAGCCTCATTCATCCAAACGTTTTCTGTGTAAGTTAATTTGCCCAAAGGCAGGCCAATGTCCATTGAACAGAGCTGATATCACCTGGCTATTCTGGGTATGATGGCTGTCAACTTACACAGCAGAGGTCTCCCCTTTGTAGAGAAGTGTTCTTGCCTTTCGAATATACTCAAAAAGTATTTATTAAATGCCAATGGTCTAGCTGCTGCAAAAGATAGAAAGAATAGAGGAGAGACCTTTTCCCTGTCAAGAGACATAAGTAGGAAAAGATTTTCTCCTGTGAAAATTCAAATGGTATGCCCCTCTCGGGAAAGGTGTCAGACTCCCATGGGAAGTGGGAGACTAGCCTAGTAAAAGGGATGTCACAGTTACAGGACCCTTGAGAGGTTTGGGATGGTGAGTGGTTACACCGCATGGCAGCCTTGGTGAAACAGTCCCAATGGAAACAAAACATGTGTTCTCACCTGTCAACACACAGGGGAAAGAAATATAACTCTCCCAATCATGTTAGTGCCCTGGGTCTCCAATGTAACCTTTGTTTCAAAAGTATCAGTTCAGGATGGGACTTACTTTTTTTTTTCATTTGGGGGGTGGGGGAATGAGTATAACACACCTCTCTTGCTTCATTTTTCATACTCAAAAACCTACATAATCTACCTGTGCAAGCAGCCCCATGTTGTCCCATATGAAAAAGTCTTTTCTACAATGTGTCAGAACAAGAAACTTTTATTAAAAGAGATGGGTAATGGTGATTATTGTTAGTAATTATAATGACCCACCACTCCTTTCTTGTAAGGTAAACAGTATCATTTAGAGTTCTGAGCTTAGGGGAGATCTTGCACAAGTTGTCTTCAGCAGTGTTGCTTTCTAATGCTGTGAATGCTCTATTAGGTATCTACTAGTATGGACAGTTCTCGAATGCTGTTCAATGCCTTCCACTGATATGAACAGCTCCCAACAAGTCTACAGAATACTATCTTCTGATGAAGACCAAATTCTCTTAGCCCAATGAACTACTCCATATGTTCTAGGCAAGATTAAAGCTTGCAACAACAAAAAAAATCATATGACTGGCTTATTTTGCTCCCACTAGAATTTTCTCTGGAAAATATCGGAACAATGTTCAACTATCACTCCTCTTAGGGGTCTACAAAGGTGAATAAATGGTTCCCTTCCTTCTGTGGAAACTCATTAGGCTGATTAGAGAACTCCGTTGTTCAATGCCCTACACTCAAAACATGACACATGGTTTAGCCTACAGGTAAAGCTAGACCTGAATCCAGGGTTGCCTGTCTTTAGGAAGACTCAGCATGGGCATAAGATCCTACTGTCTCCTGGACTTCATAGATAGAGATAAATGAAGTTTGTCTGCAGCCTCTTTGAAATCTAGTTAACAAAGATCTCTCCTACTGCAAGGCAATGTCACAAAAATAAATTTAAAGTATAATCTTGATTAGAAAGCTGTAGACGATAAAATATTTCTGGGTAAATCACTGCACAGATATTTTCAGTCACTCATCCTCTTCAAGGAATTTCCTTGTTTACCCTTTGCAAGGTTAATTGCTTGCCATAATTCTTCAGTACATTTAAGTTTATTACACAGTATAAAGATTCCAGCTTGTGTCATGTGGCTATGGAAAAAGAAACATGCTACCTAAAGGTAACTACTAGATATGCTCAAAAAATAATTTCCAAAATTTAGTAACCAAGGCTTTAAGGATTGTCTTCTTTTTTAGAGCCTCCTAAAAGGTTCTGTCCATTATAAATCTACCTCTATGCTAGCAAATTCATTTTTTTAATTAAAAGAAATTCATCTTATTATATTGCTCAGAGATGGTAGGAGTTGTCCAATGGTGACAACTACATTAAGTAGCATTCAGCATCTTCTCATTTCATTCCTAGTATGTATAACATATATAGATCACAGTTTGTGGTGGAGAGATTGGGACAAGGGGATTGAATACATTCATAAGGGACAAAATATATGTATGCAGGGGCAGCTGGGTAGCTCAGTGGAGTGAGAGTTAGGCCTAGAGACAGGAGGTCCTAGGTTCAAACCCGGCCTCAACCACTTCCCAGCTGTATGACCCTGGGCAAGTCACTTGACCCCCATTGCCCACCCTTACCAATCTTCCACCTATGAGACAATACACCGAAATACAAGGGTTTAAAATATATATATATATATATATGCATAGGGAAATAAGACTAGAAGCATAGTATAGGATCAGATCTCTAAAAACTAATGTTACAGCAAGGAATTTGGCCATTATTCAGAGAATAAGTGGGGCAGCTCAGAATTTTTAAATAGGGAAATAATATAGGGAGAGCTATGTCTTAGAAAGATGGCTTTGACAGCAGCATAGAATAAACTGTGGGAGAAACAGAATTGGGAGTAAAGAAACCAGTAAGATGACATTTTCCAATAGAGAGGTTGTTGGCAAGACTCCTCTGCTGAACATATGCTTCATTTACACCTGCAGGGAAACTAGCACTTTTGTGCTGGCCAGCAAGCTAAACAAGCAGTGATGTTGCTGCTGGCAGGCACGCATAATAAAGATAGAATTGTAGAATAAAGACAAGGCATGCCCTTATGGCTTCATTTAACTCTTTTAATCTTATCCCTAGGTTTATTTTTATGCAAATCAGGAAATACTGTGGGAGCCCAGGAAAGTTTAATCACCCCAGACCCCATAAAACTCCTATGGAGTTTTGTTGGGGATTCCTCAAAATTCATTTTGAGACACAATCTGCCAATAAGTGATATTATATGAGTTAAAAGAAATTTCCTAGACCCACATCAGATTTTTTGTTTGGGCTTCAAACTTCAAGTTGGAACAAGAGAAAAGTAGTTAAAAGAATAGACAGTCTTAACTTAGAGGATTTGATGTGGTGGCTAATAGTATTATGCACTAAAAGATGTTAATCATCCTGTCTAGGGGAGAGGCTTACTAGTCAATACACCTAAGCATATGAAGAATGAAGGCAGCTATTGTCCCAGAAGAGGCTATAGACAAGAAAAGAGAAGAAGAGAGCAGCTCAGAGATCATGAGATCAGTAAGGATATACAGAAAAGAACTCACAGAGACATGTGACAGAGGGTTTAGCAGAAAGCAGTGAAGAGAAAGCTGATTTTAAACATCAGAAAACAACAACAGCTTGACAACAAGCAAGGATGAATCGCCCTAGCATAGGGACCTAATCATTTGACCTAGTCATATATGCCCCTGCATGTGCATGGGCAAATCTGATGTGGGTCTAGGAAATTTCTTTTAACTCATATAATATGGCATGTCCAAACACATACACAAATGTGGCACATTCTCCCTCATACATATTTCTTGGTCATACATGTGAGCTTCCTCTGTATGTTTCCTGGTTATACATATTCTTTACATGTAATTCATCTATATGAGATCCATGGTCATGTATATTTTCAACTTTTATGTCCTTCCCAACTATTCATATGGTAACTAGATTGAAGAAATACCTAGAATTTGTCTAGAAAAATCTTTTCTTATCAATTAATTTGCCATACTATTTGATCAAATGTCTTCTGCTTTGAACAAATGTGTACTTTGGCATAATGAAAATACATACATTTATAGGTATTTGTGAACTATGGCTTTGGTGGGCAATGACCCCAAGTGCCTCATTTCTGGAGTAATTTCCTGTAATCCATGTGTGAAAAGAGCCCCAAGAGCTGAACAAATATTCCATTAGCCTCATGAATTTGGGAACTCAACTTTAGCCATCATGCAACTTGGTTGATTGTCCCAATTAGCTCATTCTCATTAATCTTCCTTTGAAAATGGGAATGTAAATTATTAAGCTTGAAGAATTAAGGGATAAGGATAATACAGGAAAATGTTCAATTCACAGATAAGTATACAAGTCAATGTTTGCCGAAATAATAATTAGCTCAATCATATGACTTATCTTGTATTTAATAACTATTTAATAACATAAAAGTATGTCACAGGGAAGATGCTTATGGGGAAGGGAAATGGCTCCAGCTAAGGCTACCACTCCTCCACTTCCTATTTGAAGAATTACTTTACTCTCCATTGTCAATATTCTGTCCCTCCATTAATTACCCTGTATTTATTTATCTGTGGACATGCTGTATCCCTTCAGTAAAACATAAGCAGAAATGCAGTCAGACACTTTTGTATTGAGTGCCCAGAACCTACCTAAATGTCTTACATAGAATAGATTTGTTAATTGAATTAAATCTCATGAGAGGAAATAAAAAACACACCCACACAGATTACTGGGGGCAGATATTTATTCTGTGATATGCATAAAAATACCTCTGGCAAAATAGGGCAAAGGAAAAAAGACATCCAGAGTTCTTTTAGATATTTCTTACAGGGAGCATTCTGGCTTTTCTGATTGAAAAAGGAAAAAAAAGAACTTATAAGCCTCTTAGGTCTCAGAAAGCAATAAAGGCTCAATGGAGGAAAGAAGAAAATAGAAGTTCCCTCTGAGCAGCTCTCTGATCAGAGAAAAAGGAAAGGAAGATGGGGAGGTGGGGACATAGATTCATTCATTACTTCCAGAACAATAGAATATAAAAGAAAAGACAGATGGTTATCTCTATTGTAACATATAGATTTATTTTTCCAAAAGCAGAAAACATAGATACTGTCACTCTTTACTTTTCCATGATGAGAATGTTCCAGCATATCTCTTAAAATATCATTGTATTCTACCCTACAAACTTTTTTACTTCTCTATATATACAAGATGAATATCTGAACAAAATATCTTTATAAAGCCGTAAGTATCGTCCTCATCAACCAGCTTAATTTAGTGTGGAAGGTTGAGGTGGAGGGAAGTGAAGGACCTCCTATAGACCATGTTTGGCCAAGGTAAGGTGTATGGATTTAAAACTAATTTTGCATGATTTTCTGGGCCTATTTTCCTTGAATACAGTTTTCACTCAGGATAAATTTTTGGCATATATAACTTTGTCAGTTCGTGAACTATGTCTTCTTACTAAGGGACATAATACATAATTAGGGTGGTCAAAAAGGTGGTTCAAGAGATGAGATTTTGAAGGCCTAAGAGAGCTAGTTGACAAATACAAAGTGTCTCCAAGGAAAGATTATAAGGTTGGGGGTTGGGTGGGGAGCCAAGGGAAATATATTGGAAAAGGTCCAAAAAAGGTAGAGTCAAGGAGGGAGGAAGAAAACCCAAAAAAGCCAAAGGAGAAATGAATTTCAAGGAATTTGGAGATGGTTTTTAATATCAAGTGCTATAGCAAGACCAAGAAAGATAAGGCTTGAGGAAAGACCACTAGTCAATGGTCACCTTGAAGAGAGCAGTTTTAGTAAAAGGGTTGTAACCATATTGCAGGAAGTTAAAGAGTGAGTGGGTAATCAGAGAGTAGAGGATCACTGAGTCTTTCAAATCTGGCAGTGAAAAGATGAGAATAGATAGAATAATAATTTGACAAAGTCAATAATTTCTCTGCTCAAAGATCAGTGATTTCAACAATGTAGGAGGGTGAACATTCCTTACACAGATGTAGCTCACAACTTGTACTTCAACTAGAAAAACTAATAAACCTTTTAATTCTTAGATTCTTCAAAATTTTTATCTTCAATCTCATTATAAACCCATCTGAGTTAAGCTAGGCTGACTCTTAAAATCCAATGCTAGATTTGTTTTTAAAACCTTTGTGGCCTGATAGAACTTAACTTATATAAAACTGATGTATATCTTCAAGAAATGAATATTAGCACCATGGTTCAGAGACATTTGGTGAATATTTTTAATGGAGAAACAGAGTCAAGGTAAAGTGTTTTTAGAACTGGTAATCAGAGCATATATGTAGGCCGGGAGGAAGGCGACAGCATGGGGAGGAACAAGAATGACTTTCAAAGAACCCTTTTACAATATCCCTTATAAGCTACTTAGTCACTTAATATATTTGGTGCCTGTGTCTTAGTTTCCCTATGATATTGCCAATTCCTTGAGGGCAAAGGATATTTTATGCTTCTTTTCACTCCCCCACAGTGCTCTTTATTATTAAATATTCAATATTTGTTGATTGAATTAACTATTTGTTGATTGAATTATCTAAAAAGTTGAGTTTGCAGGATACAAGGTAAGAAATGATTAAGTCAGGAAAGAATTTATAGAAATGAGGACTAAGTAGAGGGTATCTGTAATATCATTTAGGAAGAAACAGCAGGGATTGTCTATAGAGCATGTAAGTATTCTGGCAAGAAATGTATAAATATGACAACAAATAGGTGCTGCTTTTGTTACTTTGGAAAAAGCAGAAAAATTTGGCAACAATTATAATGATATTGCTAGTTCTTATATAGTACTTTAAGGTTTATAAAGTGCTTGACATATTATCTCATTTGATCATCCCAATGACCCTATATGATATACTACACAATGGGGGGAAAGTATAGTAAAATATCTTAAGATAATGCCAAGTTTTCTGGAGTATGAGATTTCTAAACAACCCTGACCATAGCTGCCATTGTCTCTTCTCTTTTTATTCAAATATACTATTTATAATAAAAGAAAACAAAGACCATATCCTCTTATTAGTAAGGAAAACATAGAGGAGAGAATCTTGAGATAATGGCAAGTTTTCTGGAGTATGAGATGAGTAAAATGGCAGCATTGTTCACTCTCATAGACACTCTGGATTGAGAGGAAGATTAAAGAAGAAAAGTAAACTATGTCATGTTTAATTTGAGCCAGGGGTGATGCATCCCAGAAAGATGTCTAGGCATCACCAGGGAAAACCTTTCCATAACCAACTTTAGAAACCTATTCAGGTTCTGAATAGTCCCTCTGATCAGGGCTCTGATTTAAACCCCTCCTGCCTTTATTTAAACTCAGTCCCTCTTGGTCTAAACTCAGTAGAGATGGAGAGCAGCTGGTTACCATCCTCCATATAATTACATTTCTCTCCCAACAAAAAGCAGTGAGAATATATCAAAGCCATCTGTGGCAAAGGCATGCCAGGATAGGTTTAGGATACCCTGGGCACAAAGCAATGTCCCATGCATGCATGTAAGTCAGCCAGAAAATCTAGAGTTGCTTGGTCAGCTTTGTTCATTGGTTATTTCACCAAGGTGATACATTAATTACATTGGCACTTCCAAGAGGACTGTAGACCTCCACATGGAATCAGTTGACTAATACGTCCTTAGAAGTCAAACGACACTTCTTGACAATACAAAACTATCATCCACAGTAGAAGAGCAATCAATTTTACAGTTCTTTCTGAGAAAGAAATTGCAATTCCACTCTATTTATTCAAATCATTGAATGATAGAACTAGAAGGAAATTTAGAGATCTGCTATTCCAGGAGTTAGCAAACTATCAGCTAAGAGTCACATTCGTTCTGTTTTTCTACAGAACAGAAGCTACAAATGTTTTTTTTAATTTTTATATGCAATAAAATATAATTTTTAAAAATTGTAATTGTTGCCTTCTAGCCAAGATTTAAGTGGTTTACTAATCCTGTCTAACTACCTATAATTTATAGATGAGTAAAACAGCCTTCAAAGATTTTAAACTACTTACCTGAAATTATGTGGTTTGGGGGCAGCTAGGTGGCACTGTGGATAGAGTGTTGGACTTGGAGTCAGGAAGATTCATCTTTCTAAATTCTAATCTGGCCTCAGACACTTAACTAGCTAGGTGAGCCAGAGCCAGCCATTTAAGCCTATTTGCCTCAGTTTCCTCAACTGTAAAATGAGCTGGAAAAAGAAATGGCAAACCCCTCTAGTGTCTTTGCCAAGAAAACCATAAATAAAGTCAGGAAGAATCAGACACAATTGAACAACAGCATAATCCCAATGCAGAGCTAAGTAATGAGTTAAAATTAAAATTGCTATCATTGTTAAGTCAGGGTCACTATTTTGGCCTTACAAACAGAGAAAATTAACATCTCAAAAATATTTCATCAAAGATGACCACTTCCATTGAGGCCATCTTTGTAGTAGCAGTACTTCAGTGGTCTAGGCCATTTCCCACTCCTTTTACAATTAGGAAGAGGCAGCCTGAATTTAAAGACTGGGGAAATGAAAATTATACACTAAAAAAAGTAGACTATGAAAGACACCTTGAGCAGCAAAGAGTTTCTGGCCTTATATGCATCAAACTTATTTAATTAAATTATCTGGTACTTCCCCCTTGGTAATGAGAAAAGCTCATTCTCAAACCTAAACTAGACCCCAAGAATTGTGGCAATTATGAGATCTATTTTTACTTAATGTGAAGTACAAGGGTATTATAAAGTTAATTACCACTCCATTAGATAAGATAGTTTCCACTGTGACTCACCCAATCAGATAGTAATGTGCCCCAGAGGTCTGGCTCCTGACAACTGAAGAAGATTCTTGCATGTTTTACAGGCATCTAAGGGATCCTTAAACCAAATAGTTGCTGCCAGCCTGAAAGCAGCCAAAACCTTTGATGATACTAAGTGTGTAGAAACTGGTTTTACATTTTTTCCCCCTCACACATCTGATCCTAATTGGGTTTGAGTTTCGATGCTAAAATTCTGTGAAATTCACACCTTTTAATCTGTAGTTTAAATCATATATATGGCAACTAATCTGACCCAATAGCTCACCCGCCATCTTTAACAATTGCTTGATACCCTTAATCATTGCTTGTGGCAATGGCTTGAAATGGACTATAAGGGCTTTCCTTCCTTATTCTTCATTTTCTACTTATAGTTTTTACCCCTATTCCAGTGATGGGCAAACTAGGACCAGATGCGGCCCCCTGAAATGTTCTATCCTGCTGCAGAACATTATTCCTAATCTGACAAATACATTGAGTAGGATACAATACAACGAAACTTTGAAAGAGTTGCCTTAGAAACAGACCGACAGGGGAGCATTTCCTTTCCTTTGGCCCCCTTTTTAAAAGTTTGCCAATCACTGCCCTATTCCATTGTCAGAGGCAGGTCTTCACCCTTATTTGTTGGGTCCCTAAACGAGTCCCTACATAGGACTCAGCCTGGCTACAGTCAATAATAACAACAGCTAACATCTATGTAATACTTTAAGGTTTACAAAGCACTTTATTTTTTTAACATTTAATAATTTTTATTTTTTTTTAGAAAAGTTAACATGGTTATATGATTCATGCTCCTACTTTCCCCTTCACCCCCCAAACTCCCCCCCCCCATGGCTGATGCGTATTTCCACTGGTTTTATCATGTGTCCTTGATCAAGACCTATTTCCAAATTGTTGATAGTTGCATTGGTGTGGTAGTTTTGAGTCTACACCCTCAATCATGTCCACCCCGACCCATGCGTTCAAGCAGTTACTTTTCTTCTGTTTCCACTCCTGCAGTTCTTCCTCTGAATGTGGGTAGCATACAAAGCACTTTACATATATTTTCTCATTTGATCCTCATAATCATTCTATGGAATAGGTGCTATTATTACCCCCATTTTGCAGATTGTGTGAATTTAACATAAATCTCTACCCCTCTTTCCTTTCTAAAAGGAAAGTTTTAAAAATCCATTTGGCCTCACCCTCATCCTTCGATTGAGTTGGGAATGAAACCTGAGGTTTATCTGTATAAGGAAGGAGAAGCCTCTGGCTCACTGGTATCCAGCAAGACGCTTGCCTCTTGTTCCCACATGACTCTCGGCTTCCCAGAAGACTGGCCTCTGTACAAGAGATGAGGTTCTTATTCTCTAGAAACTCACATTCTTAAAGAACACCAAAAAAGAAGGATGGTGTACTCAAAACAGCAAATCAAAGCAATTTTTCTCAGTATATGTGCATATAATGGACTAGATAATAGTAGCTTATATACATACACACATTATATGGTGTATATTTATATATGTATAAATATAGAGAGACATATATGTAGATATTGATTTTTATGTATATGTATGAACTCAATAATCCTTTTGTAAATGCCCATTAAGTGTCAGGCATGGTTTTAGGCACTGGGGGATACAAAGACAAAAACAAAATAACCTTTGCCTTCATAGCTTACGTTCTATGAGGGTGAAAGAAAACAGGTACCCAGATGACTGGATGCAAAACATTTACAGAGTAATTGGGGGGGGGGGAAGACTAACAATTAAGAGGATCCAAAAAAGGTTTTATGGAAGGAGAAGCACTTGAGTTACCTTGAAGAAAACTAAGGATTCTCAGACAGAGATGAGGACGGAGCACATTTCACGTGCCAAGTAAAACTTGTTCAAAGGCAGATTGGGGAGGTTGAATAACAAATATAGGGAACAGCAAGGAGGCAAGTTGGTCTAGAATACAGAGAACCTAAGGGAAAGTAATGTCAAACCAGACTAGAAATATGGCTTACGGTTAGATTATGAAAGGCTTTAAATATTTTAAAAAATTCATGATTTATTCTAGAAACAATAGAAAGCCCCAAAATTTCTTGAGCCAGGGAGTGGCAAGACTAGCCCCATGCTTTAGAGCAGTGGTTCCCAAACATTTTTAGCCTACCGCCCCCTTTCCAGAAAAATATTACTTAGCCCCCTGGAAATTAATTTTTTTTATTTTAATAGCAATTAATAGGAAAGATAAATGCACCTGTGGCCATCACTGCCCACCCTGGATTGCTGCAGCACCCACCAGGGGGTGGTAGCACCCACTTTGGGAATCACTGCTTTAGAGGTATTAATTTGGGAGTTGTATAATGCCAAAGTCCTATTGAAATAGGTTATATGCCTTGTCATGGTATGACAATGACCCAGGGTTCCCATGGATATGCCAGCAAAACTACATTCATCCCCAGATCATAGAGAGGGAATAAGTGAAAGATAAAAGTTCTTAGCCTTATTCGTGGCTTATCAATACACTGATGTTGACAATAAGCTGACAGGCTATAGATTTCCAATGGATCCTGGGTCTACTTCTATTTCTAGTCTGATTGTATCTTCAGCACTGATCTCTGATCCCATTGCCACAAATCAAAATTCAGACTAGAGGTACTTTTGCACTGTTTTCTAGGACTATAGAAGCTATAAAGCTATGAAATTGAGCATCTATTGTCATGTTTATGCTTTGATGGTTTCGTTCAAGTTTGTTAGTTTACAGACTAAAGGCACTAGTGCCACCTAGAAGTTTGGTCTCCACATTGTTTTAGATCTCCTGATGCTAAACCCAGGGTCTAAAAATAGAAATGCTAACTATAAACTCTAATGGCCCAGAAGGACATGTCCCACAGTATGCCACTAAGACTTGTCCAAATAATAGGCAAGGAACTTCATTCCAAGTGCAGCATCTCTTTGTTCCCTGAACCCTGAATGGCAAGCTAGAAGACTTTCTGAAGGGCAAAGGAAAAGGAAATAAGGAACCACAATTTCTATATGACTTGAATATAGCTCATCACTTCCTTATGTCTCACAATTCTACTCCTTTCATGAGAATTTCTAGGGATGCCGCAGGTCCCACAGAATGGAAACACAAATTATAAATAATGTGAAATAAATAATGATAACTGATATTTGCATAATGCCTCAGAAGTCTTAGTGTAGCATTAAGCTGTTAAAGTTTACTATGTTGAGTTTTGCAAAATGATTTTTATTCATTTTTTTCTAACCTTCACCAACCACCCTGTAAAGCAGGCTCTATATAAACACCATTTGACAAGTCAGAGAGATAGAACTGGAAGGGACTTCAGAAGCCACTAATCCAACACCCTCATTTTACAAAAAATAAATTGAGGCCAGAAGACCTAAGTGACTTACCCAGTGATCACATAGGTTGTTAGCATCACTTGACCATGTCAAGAACTAGTCAATTAATAGTCAATCCTCAGGATTTGCATGTTTAACTTTTGCAACTTCAAGTTTTCACATAATTTTATAGTAACTTTAGTTTCACTTTTGACTTAGCAACCTGTGCACATTTGCAACTATGATCTATAGAGGAAAAAAAATTTTCAGTTTCCAAGGCTGAAGGATGCTTTGGCATAATTGACCAGCTGGCTAGAGGCAGAAAGACTGCAAATCCCATCATTGATCTAAACGTCAACTCATCTGTGCTGTGCTCCCATACTTAAAGATCCCTAAGGATCTCAAACAGCAAATGAGGCAGATGACGCTGATGAATTATTTCAAGCTGGTGCATCATTTATGATCTCCAGTACCATCCACCAACTGTGAAGGACAGAGTGTCAGAGGTGATGTTGAGATCTCACCAGGTTGGAGTCTTCCAACACTAATGACTGAAGTGCCAGCAACTTCATCCTTGGTTTTCAGTAAGCAACCAAGGTAGAGAATTTTGCAGCAATATTGTATACAGTACAACTCCCTCATATCACTATCTGACACAGTGTAAAGTAAGATTCAGGTTAAAAAAAGTTTTAGCTTTAAGAATTTTGTTTACTGTACAGTATTTATGGTACTATAGATTTTATGTAACATAAAAGTGAATATTGCCTAACACCAATTTTTTATTGAGATGTTAGCACAAAAGGTCATAGAATTATAGGGAATTACTGGGAGAAAAAATGTTTTGCATGTTGCCAATTTTATTTTGCGTACTGCATTTTGTGGGTTATTTCGTGGTTACTATTTTAGGAAAGTACATACTATCAGAATTAATGCTTTCCTATAAATAATTTTATGTATAAAAGTATATTTTCAGCCATCTCTAGCAAAAGATTATACTGTTTAGTCATTACCGGAGCCTAACCCCCTATTTTCCATTGGTTCAATGAGTCAACATTTTTTTTACTTTCACACCATTTTCTAAGAGTGTTATACCCATGAAAATTGAGGTTTGACTGTATTTGGGCTTTTAGTTACCAAAACACACAAGCACAAGAACTCTATGACTACAACTACAATTACAAAAACATAGAACCAAAGATTGAAAAAACTTCACAGATATAACAAACCAATTCAATAAAAATTACAATAAATCATCTAAATTAATATAGCACTGATTGCCTAAATCAATTTCATTATACAAAGCTATAACAACCAAATTACCAAAAGTTAACTTTAGTGGGCTAGGGAAAATATAGTAATTCATCTATAGTAGTGATTCCCAAAGTGGGCGCTACCACCCCCTGGTGGGTGCAGCAGTGATCCAGGGGAGATGGTGATGGCCACAGGTGCATTTATCTTTCCTATTAATTGTTATTAAAAAATTTTTAATTGATTTCTGGGGACTAAGTAATATTTTTTTGGAAAGGGGGCAGTAGGCCAAAAAAGTTTGGGAACCACTGATCTATAGGAACAAAAGGACAAGCATCTCAAAGGAAATAGAAAAAATGGGAGAAAGGAAGGGGGCCTAGCAGAATCATATCTCAAACTATACTACAAAGCAATGATCATCAAAGCAATTTGGTCTTGGTTGAAAGGAGAAGAGTTAAGAGTTGACCTTGTCCCACCATGACACTGTGACTATACCTACCCCAATAGTGAGAGAAGATGATAGAGAATATCTCAAAGAGTATAAAATTGCTCCTAGAGCAACTGTATGTTTGAAAGTGAAATAAGGAGAAATAAAACCACAGTGATTCATCCATAAAGCCATGTCATTAGTGAAAGTGGCCCAAGGATGATTGGGGAAGAGTGATTATGGAAGAGCAGATCTAGATCCTCAATTGTCATCCTAAAAGTATCATCATTGAAAAATAAGGGATGAAACCCAAACCAAAGATTGCTGGTGCCAACAATATATTTGAAGTTGGCTGTTTACTTAGAAGCAATGAAAAAAGTAGACAAAAACATAATTACATCAAAGATACGCATAAGATCAAGAAACATGACCTTGGCAAGGAGCTGCATCATCAGGGCATGTCGCAACCTGAACAATTGCAAAGTCACCCCAAAGAACATCAAAGAACACAGTCATCTACTATGGGACCTCATGATTTTATCGAGTTCAGATGGAGAGACCACAGCCCCAAACACTTCAGTTGAATATTCTGATGAATATTCTGCTAATCACCAGTTAAAGAACATCCTGAAAGGAAATATAGCCCCTGCCAAGAACTGAGCAATGATCTCTGGAGTTTCAGTGTGCACCACAAGCCAACCCAAATGGATTCTACTTCATGGTATGGTATTAAAAGAAAACTCATAGCTTGCCATTTACCTTAACTATTATTTGGAATTTAAAACTGTCTCCTTCTCAAACTATCATCACTATTACAATGATGTTCTATGTTAGCCAACTTGTTTTTCATTAGAACTTTAAAATTGCAACCACTAATTCCAGGTTTAAAGAAGAAAAATCAAAAGTAATTATGTATATTCCTTCCTTCTATAGGATGTTAATAAAAGTGAGCTAATGGGGGGGGGGGAAGTAAAGGAGTCAGTCAGCAGAATAGATTAGGAATACAACATATGGAAATAAAACAAACTAGTAGCCTAATATTTCATAAACCCAAGACACCAGTTACTAGATACTCATTATTCAATTTTTAAAACTGTTGATAAAACTGGAAAGCAGCCTAGCAGAAATTATATTTAAGTTTTATTAAACATACATCATGATAAACTCCACACGGACATGTGATTCAGATATAAAAGGTCACATCATAAATAAATTAGACAAGCAAGGAAAAAAATTATCTTTCAAATCTATGATTATGAGAAGCATTTGTGGCTAAAGCATTCATGGATAGAGTCTAGAAAGTTAAAATGGAATATTTTAAAGTATAAAATGTCAAAGTTATACACAAATAAACTCAATGCAACTAAATTAGAAGAAAAATGTTAATAATGGGAAATCTTTGCACAAATTTCTCTGACAAAGGTCTTACTTCTAGTATGCCTATGTATATAAATATATATGTATATGTACATATATACAATATAAATAATTCAAATAAAGATAGCTAGAATGCTGGACCTGATCAGACCCATTTTCACATTCTAATTCAAACACTGTATGACCCTGGAAAAGTCACTTAACCACCATCTACCTCAGTTTCATCTGAAAAATGAGGATCTAATAGTGTCTACTTGTCAGGGTTTTGAAAAAGACCAAATCAGGCAATATTTGGAAAGCACTTTGAAAAATCTTGTTAAAGTACTTTATAAATGACAGCTATTATTATTAAGAACAAGAATAAAGGTCATTCCCCAATTGATAAATGGTCCAAAGATATCCATGAGCAGTTTTCAAAGGAAAAAAATCCAGGCTAACTATAGCCATATGAAAAAGAAAAAAGTTCTGAATCACTAATAATTAGAGAAATAAAAATTAAAGCAACTCTGAAGTTCTACCTCATACTCATTAGTTTGGCAAAGCTGCCAAAAGGGAAAATAGCAAATGTATGGGGTGGGAGGACTTCAGGAAAACAGGACTATTTAATGCACCATTTGTGGAGCTATAAATTTACACAGCTATTTCAGAAAATAATTTGGAAGTATGCCTCAAAAAATTACTAAACTGGGCACATATTTAGATCCAGAAAAACCACTGTGAGCCCTATGACCACAAAAATGTCAAAGAAAGAGGGAAATGAACCATCTTTACAAATTATTAAATAAGCTCTTTTTGTGATGGCAAAGAACTATCAACTGGCAAATGGAAAAAACAAATTATGGTATATGGATATATGGGTTTAGAGTATATTAAGCCATAAGAAATAATGAAAGGGGTCATCTAAGAGAAACCTGGAAAGACCTTTGTAATTTATTGTAGAATGAAGCAAGTAGAACCAGAAAATGCTACACAATAGACAAACAACTTTAAAAGACTTAAAAACTCTAGTCAATGAAATGCCAAACCTCTATTCCAGAAGACCTAAAGCATGCTACCATACCTCCTGATAAAAGAAGTAATGACCCCCAAGATGCAGAATGGGACACCTGTTTTTGGATGTAAACATTGTGGACATTTTCTTTTTATGAATATTTAGTTTTGGTTTTCCAATGGGGAAGAGTTAAAAAAGAGAAAATAGTGTTTATTAGTTAATTTTCTTTTAACTTTAAAAGACCTCCTAAGTGTTTGAGGAAGGATTCTAACCTAGGTTTTCCTGATTTCCATCTATCTCCTACTATGTCATGCTGCCCCCAAACACTGTCAGTTTCAAGACTAAGCAACCCAGAAATTCATGGAGCCATCTTGAAATCTAGCAACTAACAAGTCAGAATTCAATTGTTTCAGTAATACAGAGGGAGAAAAATATTTTGGGGGTACACCATCAGTAAGATCAAAATCTGATGTCTACTTTACCCTATGAGATCTCCTCCTACCTCAGAGAGACTCCCAAACTTCACCAAGTTAGCCCTTATTCCAAACACACTCATACACACACAATACTTGAGTTCAATGACTAAGACGACTTGCAGATTATGTGGTAATGTTTCATAAAGCTTGTTATCAAAAAAAGTAAATAAGGTAATCTGAGTGGGTCAAAGAAACACAATTTTGGGTGTCAGGAAAGATAATGGGGTATAGGAGATTATAAGGTGATTGGGGGAGGAAAGAAGGTAAGGGAAGTTATATAGGAGATAAAAGAAATGGGGTATGTAGGAGAGGCAGCTCAAACAGGTTTATTCTCAGAGGCTTGAGACAGAGGATACAGGGAGGAAATTAGGGCCAGTAAGAAATGTTTAGGTTTGACTGGAGGGTTTCTCTTGTTAGTTTCTCCAGTCTCTTGAGGGAGGGGTCGAGAGGGCCCCTCCCTGCCAGTCAAAATGATGGCTGGAGGAAGTCTCAAGTAGGTACTTCCTGCCAAGATGGACGCCCCCAATTCTCTCAAGAAATAAAAGAAAAATGATTCCTTCCCCTTGTGCCCTTGTCTTAATTTTCGACACAATGATTCTCCAAAGGGTTTGAATAGGTAACAAGGGGATTTATTAATACCAGGGTCAGTCAGAAGGGGGAGGGGTTCAGGGTTTCTAACTGCTGCCAGGGAGAGGGGTTAGGGTGGGGGATGGGTCGGGGAGAGGTTTAGACAGAGAGAGTCCGGTTCTCCCAGTCAGGAAGATTTGACTGCCTTTTAAGTAAAGTCTTTATCAAATCATTAAAACTAGGGGTAACTTATTTGAGGATACTCTACTAGCCTATAGAAACTAAACCCACAATGTCTAATCACCAAGTCCTCCCTTCCACCCAGGACCCAAAGGAAATTCAGGGAGGGGGAGGGATGGAGATGGGAGATCAGGGAGAGGTCCAGAGAAATGAGATCGGTCCAAATTTCCCCAAGACAAAATAAGCCCAGGCCAAGGTCGAAGTAAAGCCAAGCCGAAAGGCCAAAGCAAAAGCCTCCGGCCATAGCGAAAGCCAGAAGGCCAAAGCCCCGTCAGTTGGCACTTCACCTCTATTTATAGTTTTAAGTTCTAACTGACTTTCTGAAGATTCTAAGATGTTTAACTGACTTTTTGTGACCATTAGAAATTACAGAAGCAAAAAGTTTCTGTTAGCCACCTTGCATTACAAGCTTTATCACAATTACAAGTGCATTAGCTGCCATTTGGTAGCTTGTGGATCACATAGAGAGAATTGCCTTCTCTCACTATGAGAGGAGCACTTAACATGACTTAGCAGACATCTGGATACCCCATCCTTTACTGGTTAATTAACTCTCTGCAAGAATGTCCCCTTCAGGGGGACAGAGAAGATGTTCAGATGAAGGAAAATTTTCTTCTGGCTGTCCATTAGCCAAATTTTTATAGAATTCACAGCACAGTTTCTGCTTCTCTGGGTCCTTTCAGCACAATGTTGTTGGTTTTTTCCCCTTAGAATAAAAGGAAATTCACAATTGCATTAAGCAGTGATTGAAAACAATTGAAGCCTACTGAGAAGGTATTTTACTGACTTTTTGTTGTTTCTTTTGTTCTCTTTGTTACTAACTTGTTATTGCTATTAAAATTGAGCTATAATATTGCATCATGGCTTAAATTTGTTAGACAAATGTTACTGATTAGCCAGTAGCTAATATTTATGCCATTTTGATCAAGAGTTGTTATTATGGAGGTAGTACAATTGGAATTATTCTCTTTATCCTGTGAACTCATAGTTTTCTTTAAATCTCTAATAGTATTTATCATACACTCTATTGTGTTAAAATTATTTATGTGCATGCTATCAAGTCATGTTGAATGACCTCAAGGAGTTAATGATCCAGAAAGAGGATTTTACAATTCTTTAAATACAAGGCTTTTTTTTGTTTTATTCTGACCTTTACAAAAACCAAATAAAATGTACACTTCCTGGTACATAGTAGAACAGACATAGAAAATGATATATGAAGTTGCAGGTCTCTACATTGTACAGCTTACTTTTCTTTTCAAATAGGTAAATAAATTTTCCATCACATGTCTTATTCATCTCTGTATCACTCACCATACAGTGTTTCACAAACAGTTAACAAAAAAAACAATTATTGAAGGGATGAGTGGATGAATGAATATTGACCACAGAAAGTATGATTCTTGATCAACTTCTGCACTTTGAAAACAAATGACAAGTACCTGTTTAGGATTAGTACAAATTGATTTGTCCTCTACTTGTTTAAATGGCCTTGGAAATTATCGTAATATGCATATTATTCCTTTTTCCCTTCCTAAGATTTAAGCAATTAAGAGATAGCAGTGGTATGGAGTGGAGAGAATATGGAATCTGGGTTTGAAATCTGCATTAGACACTAGCCAAGTAAATTTGGACAAGCTAATTAACCTCTCCAGGCCAGTTTCCCCGTTTATAAAAATGAGAGAATTGAACCCACTGGCCTACGAGGTTCCTCTCAGTTCAGCATTCAGATTCTTATTCTGCCACTTATAGCATGTGACAACAGAGAAAGCATTGACTTTTAAGTCAAAGAACCTGTATTCAAATCCTACCTCTGACACCTACTATCTGTGTGACTTTTGCACTGATCACTTCAGTTTTCTGGTCTTTCCTTTTCTCAACTGTAAAATGATGGAATTGGTCTAGAACTCTAGATAACTATTCCTATTCCTTGTGAATGGATGGTCCAATGACCATAATCAATTCTGGTTATTTTTACTAAATAATTTTTCCAAACACACCCTACTCTTTCTTGGGATAAATAGCTCCGTCTGTAATTTTCACCCAACTGGATCGTAGCAGCTACTCAAATATAATTTTTTTAAAATATCTCCCAATAGTAAAAGTGACAAAAAAAATCTTCAGTAGCCTTTCAGCTAGAAGAAAGAAAGGTAATCCTCTAAGAAATAGTGGATATTATCTATAAACTTTGCTTTTGTCCAAGTGAAATTAGTATGGCAGGTACTTCCTCCCCTTACCCATCCCCAACACAGCATATTGTCCCTCTTGGAACTCATTAGTTGAAACAGCTGTTTGTTTTCAGCCTACTGATATACTCTCAGCTCAGGATAGGTGACCACTTTGGAAGTAAAATGGGCCATCTCACAACATGTGCTAGGTGAACACCTGGGAATCTGACAGTAGATGTGGAAGGGTTTTTTTTTTAACTCTTTCAAGTTAAGAGTCAGGATTTTTGAGTGAAAGGTCAGCTGCTGGCAGTGGTTCATTAAAACTCACTCATATGGAAAGATGAATGACTCTCATTTGTGTCAAAGAAATAACTTCATGCTTGCTTGGCTAAGACCAAGTGCTGTCTATAGAGAAAATATGACCAGATGAATTCAACAATAACAAAAATTGTGACAGCATTCATCTCACAGTCTTTGAAATTGCACTGATTTGTGCTTATTTTGAAAATTTGGCATAATCATCTGAGCACACATACATTGCCAATAGGATCTTTGTAGGAGGAGGAGGAGAGAGGAGAAAAGTCTGAATTTTTTATCATTACATGAGTATTTCAATTAAGTCAAAACTGTGCATCAGGGTCACATGTCTCCCCAGCTTTACTGTTTTACTTTCAAAGTTAAATGTAATCCTTCAGTTGATTTGACATCTGTATCCCAGACCTGCCTCAGCCAGGAGTCAGCCATCAATATAAAAATAAGCACGGACCACTTCCTCTTTGTTGGTTCAATACCAACTTATTGGCATCATAAGAGAGGCAAGAAACCTCGTACCCCAAGTTCACAGGCACCTCAGGCATTACCACACAGGAAAAGCTACACTTACATTAAATGAGATATTTGTAAAGTGTTTGCACATAGTAGGCACTTAATAAATGCTTGTTCCCTTCCTGCCTGTCCCCATTCTATTTCCCTAAACAAATAGTTCCAATAATTGCTAAAGCAAAAATAGGACACCACAGGCTACTGACATGTGAGAACATGCAACAACATGTTAATGTCACAGGACGATGCACAACATGCTGCTGCCACATGAAAACAGATAGCAACATACTGCCATCACATGGCAGTGGGCTACCATCACTGGGCAACATGATACTGACATATAAGAACACATAACATCTTAATGTCATGAGACAACATGCCATAAACCTACTGGTATGTGAAAACACTCCCCTTGTGGGAATGCATGCAATGACATGTTATCAACATGTGAAAACACAAGCTACTGACGTGTGAGTGCATGGGACCTTCATGGGACAGGATGCTGTTGACATGCAAGAGCATGCAATGCACTACCATCACAGGAAAGTATGCAGCTATCATGTGACAACATGTTACCATCATAGGACTGCATGTTTAAAAAGGCATTGTGCCAATACAAATATTACTTGCCATTATTTTGTGCTAAAATATGTTTCAATGTGCTTAAATTATAATCAATTTATTAAGTTCCTTCAGGCTCTTGTAGCTCTTCATTGAACAGGGTTCTAATTGGAAGGAGGCTCTCTGTACTGCATCAATAAATCAAATTCTTTCCAAACACAAATCCTTATATTCAAACTCAAAGCTCTTCAGACATGTACAACCTGTGTCATTTGGTAGAGAGATTTTCCCCCCTGGCTCAGTTATATAGTAAATAATCATGGGATTATAAACCCAAAGGGACTTTAGAAGTTGTGTGCAAATCCCTCATTTTCCTGATAATAGAGAAGTTAAGGGACTCGAGGAGGGAGAGGAGACGTTTAGGTGACGCAGCATTCAAACCCAACTCTTCTTAAACTGGAGTCACAAACTGATGGTATGATACAGTTATATGAGATAGAGAGAGAGAGAGAGAGAGAGAGAG
>NC_058132.1:277341243-277402780 GCF_016433145.1 Gracilinanus agilis | reverse complement strand
CACCAACAGTTTCAGGGGCTCTCAGCTCAGAGGCATTAAAGGGATTGGAAAACTGGTCAGAAAGGGATAAAAGGGACTCTTGTGCTAGCACTGGTTGTAGAACCAGGTTCTGTTTGGCAACTCCAGAGCCCATACATAGTTTGGAACTTCAATTCTAGGGCAGAGAGAAATACTTGGGGTTACAAAGAAGCAGAACCCTGCTCACACTTCTGAGGCAGAGAAAAGAATTATTGGATTGCTTAAAAACCAAGATCCAAAAAAGAGTGTAGACATTATATTCAAGAAACTACAAAGGAAAATTGCCTCAAAATCTGAACATCAGAAGTCAAAATAAAAATTGGAAGAATATTTCAATTACCTCCTGAAAGAGATTCCAGAATGAAAACTCCTGTGAATATTATTATAGACAAATTACTGGATGCCCAAGACAAAAAGAAAATGTGTAAAGGAGCCAGAGAGAAGCCACTCAAATCCCCAATTAAACATCAAAATATAAATGCTGAAAATCAAAGACAAGGTGAATAAAATTGAAAGTTAAAAAATTGAACTCATAAATAAAGCTATGAGCTGGTATTTTTAAAAATAATATAAATAAACCATTGGTTATTATAAAGTTTTTTAAAAAAGAAAACAAGACGACCAGTATCAGAAATGAAAAGAGTAAATGCCCCATCAATGAAGATAAAATTAAAGCTATTATTAAAAATTACTTCCCATTATTTCCCAGTAAAAATGACACTTTAAGTGAACCATATGAATATTTACAAAAAAATAAATTGCCCAAGGAGGAAAGAGAATACTTAAAAAACCCTATCTTAGAAAAAAGAAAGTGAGCAAGTCACAAATGAGTTCCCTAGTAAAAAAAATGGACCAAATGGATTTACATGTGAATTCTACCAAACATTTAAAAAACAATTAGTTCTAATACTTCATAAACTTTTTGAAAAAAAAAAGAAGGAACCATAACAAATTCTTCTATGACATGAATTTGTTGTTGATTTGTAAACTAACAAGAGCAAAATCAGAGAAAGAAAACGTTAGGCCAATTTCCCTAATGAATTGGGAAGCAACAATTTTAAATAAAAGGGGTTTACAAGTCAGGCCTAGAGACAGGAGGTCCTAGGTTCAAACCCGGCCTCAGCCACTTCCCAGCTGTGTGACCCTGGGCAAGTCACTTGACCCCCATTGCCCACCCTTACCAATCTTCCATCTATAAGACAATACACCGAAGTACAAGGGTTTAAAAAAAAAAAAAAAAACCTAAAAAAAAAAAAAAGGGGGTTTACAGCAAAAATTGCAAAAAAGAAAAAATCATATTATACAGATGGGAGTCATTCCAGGAATGAAGATTTGGATATTTATTAGGAAAACTTTAAGCACCATAATAATAAAAACAATAGGAATTATATAATCATATCAATAGAGGCAAAAAAAAAGCTTTTGAAAAAATTCAAAACCCAATTCTCTTAAAAACACTGGAAAGGGGGCAGCTGGGTAGCTCAGTGGATTGAGAGCCAGGCCTAGAGACCGGAGGTCCTAGGTTCAAATCCAGCCTCAGACACTTCCCATCTGTGTGATCCTGGGCAAGTCATTTGACCCCCATTGCCCACCCTTACCACTCTTCCACCAAGGAACCAATACACAGAAGTTAAGGGTTTAAAAAAAAAAAAAACACTGGAAAGCATAGGAATGAAGTCTTTCTTAAAATGCTAAGTTTTATAAAGAGAGAAAAGATCCTAGAGGACATATATCTCTAGTGAAGTGGATGTATCTTTATATTCTCTCTAGGTGCTGGTGATGGGAGAATACCAACCCCAATCACCCTTGCTAGATGTTATAACTTCCTCTTTCAATAACAGTTACCCAGCAAAAGGACCCTGAAAGGTTAGGTGGATGGGTAACCCTTTCAGGTCCCACCTGGGGTTGGATCAATTATTAATATTGGGCTCTAATTAGCCTTGGATCACGTTTATCTGACTGCGTTTGCTCCTTCCCCAAGGGTCTTGATATAATAACCACTCAGGAAGGTACTTATTAAATACTTTATCTATAATCTTAATTAGGGAAAGGATAATCAGGATAAGGATTGGGGATTGAAGACTCTGTCAATCTAATATCCATAATCTATAATCACTCAGGGCTGGAGGCTATTGGCTTTGTAGAAGCTTGAGCTTTAGTTCTTCACAACCCCTCTGGCCCAGCCTGGCCAATGCCAAACCAGAGAGTAGTCTGCTCTGTTGATACAGCTATGTTGATGATTTCCCTCTCAGCTTCCCACTATCAGTCTTTGGTGATGTACTAGCCTTCACAGCCTTCAGGAAGTATTCAAATCCTACCACCCTCTTCTTCTTCAGACCTCCCTTCCTCCC
This sequence comes from Gracilinanus agilis, assembly GCF_016433145.1. Classification (NCBI taxonomy): domain Eukaryota; kingdom Metazoa; phylum Chordata; class Mammalia; order Didelphimorphia; family Didelphidae; genus Gracilinanus; species Gracilinanus agilis. The sequence continues at coordinate 277,400,411 of NC_058132.1, read as the reverse complement.
TTCACCACCCGGGGACCCAGAGACCTAAAGAGCTAGGAAGATTCAGAGACCTAAAGATCTAGGGACCAAAAGACCAAAGGTCAAAGACCAAAGACCAATGATCAAAGACCCCTCCCAGATGGCTGGTAGAGGTATTTATACTCTCAGGCCAACCGACTTTTGCCTTTGGTTCATGGCATCTGGGAACATTCCAATCTCTCCAACTACGTCCCTTGTCAATCAAGATGAGACCAACATTTCCCAGGATTTGAATATAACATAAGTAATATCTAACTGACCAGAAGCCAGTTGTTATAGATAATGGGGACAAACTAGAAGCCTTCCCAATAAATTTGGGGTGAATTGAGGATATGTAATAAAACCACTATTATTCAATAATGTACTAGAAATGCAGTTATAGCAATAAGACCAGAAAAAGAAATTTTTTTGAAGGAATAAAAATAAGCAATGAGGAAACATAATCATCACTTATCAGATGATGTGGTGGTATGCTTATAAAATCCTAGGTAATAAACTAAAAAACTAGTTGCAATGACTAACAACTTTAGCAAATTTGTAGCATATAAAATAAATTCACAGTAAGTCTTCAGCATTTCTATATATTACCAACAAAACCTATTAGGAAGAAAGAGGAAGAGAAATTCCATTTAAAATATTACAAACAACATGAAATATTTGGGAGTCTACTTAGCAAGATAAACTTAGGAACTCTATGAACACAACTGAAAAACACTGCCATCAAAAATAATGAGATCTAAACAACTGGAGAAATGTTAATTGCTCATGGGTAGGCTGAGCCAATCAAATAAAAATAATAATTCTACCCAAATTAACTTATTTAGTGCTATGCCAATCAAAATATCAAAGAATTCTTTTGTAGAGCTAGAGAAATAACAAAATTCTTCTTAAAGAACAAAAGGTCAGGAATATCAAAGAATCAATGAAAAAAATGTAAAGGAAAGCAATTTAAAAATACTAGATTTCAAACTCTATTACAAAATGATGACCATCAAAACAAACTGCTACTGGCTAAGAAATAGTGATGGACAGTGGATAGAAAAGATACACAACACAGTAATAAACGACCATAGTAATCTAGTACTTGTTAAACACAAAGATCCCAACTCACTACTTTTTTATTTCCATATTATTCATTTTTGTAAGAAAACAATCTTATAAAACAAAAACCCCAAATAAGTGATAAATCATATGTTTTCATCTGTTATTTACACTCCAATAGTTCTTTCTCTAGAGATGAATAGTATTCTTTTCATAAGTCCCTCAGAATTGTCCTGAATCATTGTATTGCTGTTAGTGGCAGTCTTTCACATCTGATCATTTGACAATATTTCAGTTACTGTGTTTAATGTTCTCCTGGTTCTTCTTATTTCACCATGCATAAGTTCATGTAGGTCTTTTTAGTTCTCTCTGAAATCATCCTGTTCATCTTTCCTACAGAATGGTTGAATCAATTCACAACTCCACTCCACCAACAATGCATTAGTGTGTCAATTTTGCAACATTGCCTCCAACATTTTTTATTTTCCTTTATTGGCCAATCTGATGGAAGTAAAGTGGTCCTCAGAGTTGTTTTAATTTGGATTTCTCTAATCAAGAAGGATTTAGAACATTTTTCATGTGATCATTGATAGCTTTTATTTCTTCATCTGAAAACTGCCTATTCATATCCCTTGACCATTTAGCAATTGGGGAATGATTTGGGTTCTTATAAAATAGACTGAGTTCTTTATATTTGAGAAATTAGACTTTTATCAGAGAAATTTGTTATAAAATTTTCCCTAGTTTGTTGCTTCCCTTCTAAACTTGGTTGCATTGGGTTTTTTTTTGTAAAAAAAACTTAATTTAACATAATCAAAATTATTCATTTCACATCTTGTAATGTCTGTCATAAAATTTTCCCTTCTCCATATATATAACAGGTAAAGTATTATATATTCCACTAATTTACTTATAATATCACTCTTTGTGTTTAAATCAAAACCCATTTTGATCTTATCTTGATATAGAGTGTGAGATACTGGTCTAATCTAATTTTCACCATATTGTTTTCCAATTTTCCCAGCAATTTTTTGTCAAATAGTGAGTTCTTATCCCAAAAGCTAGGATATTTGGCATTATAAACACTAAATTGCTGTGGTCGTTTACCACTCTTCTATTCCATTTCTCCACCATTCTGTTATTTAGCCAATACCAGATTGTTTTGATGATCACTGCTTTATAGTACAGTTTAACATCTGGTACTGCTAGGCCACCATCCTTCAATTTTTTTCATTAGTTTCCTTGATATTCTTGACCTTTTGTTCTTCCAGATGATTTTTGTTATTATTTTTCTAGTTCTATAAAATAGTTTTTTAGTAGTTTGATAGGTATGGCACTAAATAAGTACATTAATTTAGGTAGGAGCGTCATTTTTATTATATTAGCTTGGCCTTTCCATGAACAATTAATGTTTTTTCAATTGTTTAGATCTAATTTTATTTGTGTGGAAAGCATTTTGTAATTCTGTTCATATAATTCCTGCATTTTTCTTGGCAAACAGATTCCCAAATATTTTATATTGTCTAGAGTGATTTTAAATGGAGTTTCTCTTTCTAACTTGTCCTGCTGAATTTTGTTGGAAATATATCCTGCAACTTTGCTAAAGTTATTAATTATTTCAACTAGCTTTTAGCTGATTCTCTAGAATTCTCTAAGTATATGATCACTTCATCCACAAAGAGTGATAGTTTAGTTTCCTTAATACCTACTTTTATTGCTTCAATTTCTTTTTCTTCTCTAATTGCTAAAGCTAGCATTTCTAGTACAATATTAAATAATAGTGATGATAATGGGTATCCTTGCTTCACTCCTGATCTTATTGGGAAGTCTTCTAACATCCCCATTGTAAATGATACTTGCTGATGGTTTTAAATAACTACTTATTATTTTAAGGAAAGGCCTTTTTATTCCTATGCTTTCTAGTGTTTTCCATAGGAATGGTTGTTGCATTTTGTCAAAAGCTTTTTCTGTATCTATTGAGATAATCATGTGATTTCAATTATGCTGATGGAATTCCTGGTATAAATACCACCTGGTCATAATGAACAATCCTTGTCATATACTGCTCTGGTCTCTTTGACAATATTTTATTTAAGATTTTTGCATCTATGTTCATTAAGGAAATTGGTCTATAATTTTCTTGCTCTATTTTTGGTCTTCTTGGTTGCATTTATTATTTCTGCTTTTCTGCATTTGGTTGTGAAGTTTTTATGCCCTAGTACAAGTTCAGTCTTTGTATATGTACCATGTGCTGCTGAAAAAAAATCTTAACTCTTTTTATTTCTATTCACTTCTCTCCAAACATCTATTAAATATAGATTTGTAAAATTTCATTCACTTCACTTAATACTTTCTTGTTTAATTTTTTGGTTCAATTTATGTAGTTCTGATAAAGGAAGGTTGAGATCCCCACTAGTATAGTTTTACTATCTACTTCCTCCTTAAGTTCCTTTAGTTTCTCCTTTAAAAATCTGGATGCTATACCATTTGGTACATATATGTTAAGTATTGATATTTCCCAGTGATGGGCAAACTTTTTAAAGAGGGAGCCAAAGGAAAGGAAATGTTCATCTGTCAGTCTGTTTCTAAGGCAACTCTTTTGAAGTTTCATTGTATTGTATCCTACTCATTGTATTAGTCAGATTAGGAATAATGTCGCAAGCCCAGATAAAACATTTCAGGGGGCCGCATCTGGCCTGCAGGCTGTAGTTTGCCCATCACTGGTCTATCTTTATTTTTTATTTGTTTTTTTACATGTCATCCTAAATAGTTTACTACCACATCTTTTGTCTATATATACTTTTTCTAACTACTATGATAATGACAACAATTGTTTTTTAAAAAAACCTGCTAAAGAACTACAGATATCTCAAAGATCATTGTGTCTTAAATAATACATTATTACTTGGTTTTGTTTTACTAAGTATTTAAAACTTAAGAGATCCAAAACAAAAGGATTTGAGAAATCTCTGATAAATCTTTAACTCCAACATACTGAGGGGAGTGATCTTTTAATCATTAATGACACACACACACATACACACACAAACATTCACAACATAACACAATACTCCAATAAGATGCAAAATCATACTTTGTGGACCCCAGCCAAATCCAAGTGTAAGGTCCTGGCAATTCAACTTTCTCATAGCTCCAACATCAACTTTAAAAAGAGACAAACCCTTTCAGACCAATTTTCATGACCTTTTCAACACTCTCTATTTTCTAATTTTCAGTACCTTTGGTAAATGTATCTGTTCTTGGTTTTGATTTGAAAAGTCCTAAGTCTATAATTCTGGAATAGATTCCTATGCTGTCCCTCTTAGAGTCTCCAAATGTTTCCTACTTGTCAGTGCACTGTCTTTCAGTGGTAAAGAACTGAATACAGAACTGATTTCTTTCCCTGTGCCCAAGGGCTGTCCTAAACATCCTCCAACCAGATAGCCAGTTCCTTCTTCCACAATCATCTATCCTGCACCTATTTCTGGCTCTCAGCTACCCTCTAGTGGTAATTTGCTGCTCTGGTTAGCATTTTACTTGTCTTAAGCAATTGCCCAAAATAGATTTTATCTCAAATAGGTTAGCATAAAGTTCTATACATAACCTCGTATAAGGCACCCAAATTTCTAGCCACCGCAAAAATGGAGCATGGATAGAAAAGAAAAATTCTGATGTCATAATTGGATAACAACAAGCTCCCTTTCTTATCTCCACATGCACACCCCATACCTGCACTGTTATTGCCAAGAGCTTTTCCCATAGTATAATAAGACCTTAAATTCAGAGCTAGAAGGAACCTTAGGGATATCTAGTCATAGGATTATAAAATCAAAAATTTGGAGCTGAAAAAGACCTCAGAGATAAAGTGATTCAACACCTCTATTTTACAGTTGAGAAAGTGAAACCCAAAGAGGTTAAATAATTTATCCAAGGTCCCACAGGGAGCAAGTAGCAAGTAACAGAGATGGGATTCTAATCTGGTTCCTCTGACCAGATTCAGTACTTTTTCACTGTACTACATGAGTATTTCTCTGTTCTCCTTGCTATGCCTCTCTGGGAAAATCTCTCTGTACCCAGGTAGTCAGATACCTATGCCAGTTTTAGGATTCTTCTGAAGCTTTGACCTACTCCCAGTTATATGTTATAATCAAAGCAAAGAAGGAAAGGAATATCTCAGGAAATCAAGGACAAATTGAAACTTCTCATAATTCATCAAAATTTACAAAAGTGTTCTGGGAGTTATTCATCCACTTTAAAAATAATTTAAAAAATAAAAAGGGTAATCTTTAGGTTGAGCATTAGTCCTCTGGAACCAACCCAGTAATGACACTACTTTGGGAAAATCTGAAAAACTAAAAAGCTTGGTTTTCCCAGAGTTCAAGAACTAGTCTATGAAACCATCCTACTGATTACTTGAGGGAAAATACCTCTATCCTGCCTCAGCACTCCATTGGTGTTTCTGAGTAATGTCATATCTAATGATCTGGCATCCCCTGGTATGAACCTGAGTGTCAACATGCAGTGTCGCCACTAGGAGAGGAGATGGTGGGGTTTATAAGGCAAGCACAGGAAGGAGAAAGTCTTTTTACTTATGCAATTAAACAGACTGGCTCTCTGGGCTCGCTAACATGGAGGGCTCCACACTGGACTGAAATCCGGTACCAGATCTTACCTCAAATTCATAAGACTAAAATCTATATCTATTTCTCTTTTTTTTTCATTAATAAATGCTTATGACTCTGGCCAGACCTCCTTTTATTCATTACACCTTCTACTTCCTAAGCAGTGTCCTCTAGACTGTAGAAGTGATTCTAATCTCAGAAAAATTATTTGCCCAACACCATAGAAAAAAGTGCCAATGAATCTTGGCATCAGTAGGGATTGCTAAAAGCCGTGCTGATTCTTTTTTTAAATATTTACCTTCCGTCTTAGAATCAATACTATGTATTGGATCCAAGGCAGAAGAATGGTAAAAGCTAGGCAATAAGGATTAATGCCTTAGCCAGGGTCACACAGCTAGGAAGTGCCTGAGGTCAAATTTGACCCCAGAACCTCCCATTTCCAGACCTGATTCCCTGTCCACTGAGCCACCTAGATGCCCCTCACACTGCTTCTTTTTTTAAAGGGCACAGAGTCCAAGAGTATGGCATTTCCCTTCTAATGATAATGCCTGTTAACAGCATAATAGCACTGTTATTATGAACTGAATTTAATTTGTGAATCTCAATCCTATTCCTTCACTAAAACTACTGAGTGGGAAAGCATTAAATTTTAATGTAGCATGATTAGTCCATATACTACATCTTGAGAGAAAACCAGCATGTGTCTTACATTGGAATTTCCTATTCCCTTGCAAGCCCTGGTACCACCCCAATGCTCATACCACCCCAATGTTGGATGGGTGCTAATAATAAAGATATGAATTTCCACCAGAGAGAATAGACTGAAAAATCAAGAAAGGAAGAGGAGAGAGAGACACCATAACTAGGAATTATGAATGATAATGAAAGGTCAACCAGCCTCTCTTTCTTTCCTGATCTGCTGCAAAGACCATTTAGAATAAAAGAAGCCAGGACTAGGTGCTTAGTTTTTCTTATGTTGTTTGTTTGTTTGTTTCAAAGCCTGGAATGGGAAATTGGTTTTTGTTTGGGTTTTCTTTTCATTTCAAATGGGACACTTTGGCGATACACAATCTGGAACACTTGTTCACTGTCAATAGTTTGGATTCTCCTTAGAACTTTCCTTCCTCTGCTTCCCTTCTATCCACAGTTCATAAATGATGGGGCCAAAAAGCCCACCATCCAAGTCATGCCCATAACAGTGTAAGCTATTGATAGGACTCAGTGCCAGAATCTTTCCCAGGTTATTTCTTACTACCAGCCAGAAACTTGATACTAACCAGAAAGAAATCCCCCTTATTTTACGTATTCAACTCCTAGAGAATGGCTTTTCTGAGCTGGTGACGTTTGAATTAAAACGATGGAATACATACTGAGAAATTTGCACAAAATAGCACCATCTGCTATTTGGAATCTGTGTTTCTTATTTCTAAGGCATATGTGATAGGCCCTTTGGAATTCTGGCCAAGCACTAGCTACCCCTAATTTATGTTTTAAAATATGTACTTGAGAGTTCTAAGCCAACTTGAGTCCACCACAGAACAGCCTGTTAGAAAGGTAGCTGGCTCCCTCTGGTGTTTGTTTAGAATGTAACAATTCCTCTTAAAATAATTAGACAATAGGAAAATGTATTTTATGTGAATATTTAATGTAGTAATATTTAGCCTTCCACACATTGTTGTGTGGAGATGCAAAGCATGGAATCCCTGCAAAGGTACAGGGATAGCCTCACCCAGAATTCCAGGGGACCCCCCTGGAGAACCTTGGGTGAGGGGGCAGTTGAGAAGGGTTGAGGACAGTTAATTGGTGGGAGTGGATGTGAGCAGACACTCTGCTTGCTATTCCTGACTTGGGGGTTCACCTGAGGTGGCCATTGTAGCATAAGCTAGTGGTTTCTACTCATAGGGTTAGCCTGTTTGTTATTACTATTCTTCATTAATATAATTATATAATTACTTAGTGATTAGAGACTAAGATATTTATCAATAGCAAGAGAGCCAGTTTCAGTTAAGTGCTTCATACCCTCTTGAGAAGAGGGGGAAGGGCAGCATCTACTTAGCAGTTCAGGGTTTCCTCTCATTATCCTAAAACCTTCATTTACCCTTTTTAGTTTTCTTTGTTATTACTTAATATAACCTTTATCCTCAAATCTGTGCCTGATAATTATTTGGGAAAGATACTTACAACTCAGTTTGAACATCTAGTTTGAATCCTGTTGGCTGCCAGTTTAAGATCTCCTCTGTCCTCAACAGTTAGATAGCTAGCTGCTATATCTCCTCTAACTGACCTGAGAGGAATATAAATTAAAGAAAAGGAACATTATTGGGGTTTCAGCCATAACTGAAACTTACCAGAAGAATCTTATTCCTGTCTTCATTACCAAATGAAGCAGAAGCAGTTAGAGGGGGAGGAGTTTGAGAATCAGGAGTGTTTTACCCCCTCCTTTCCTCACTGTAGCCTGTCAATCTCTGGCTCTTGACTTAAAGCTCTATTTGGCCCTGACACATTTATCTGCTTCTCCAAACTATCTGTTATTATCATCATAACAACATTTATATGTATATATTTGTACATGTAAACACAAACATTTTTATCTCCTGATTTGTTTCTCATGAGGGGAAACTAAGCCTCAGAAAACAAATGCTGAACAGTAGAACTGAATCCACTGTTATGAATGTCAAATTCCATCAATTGAGCAAAAATCTATTTTTCAGTGTAACAGAGGTTGTTAATCTGGTACATATAAACTTTTTAAAATGTGTAACAATTTCATTATTTTTGGTTTCCTTTGTACTCCTACGTATTTCATTTTAGGCTTTTAAAAACATGATTCTGAGAAGGGGTCCATTGACTTCACTAGACTGCCAAAAAATCCATAGCACACACATATAAAAGACTTTTTAGAAACTCTGTACTAGAATGACACAGTGTGCATAATGACCCCCAGAGGTAAGCTCAGAAGCAACTTTTTAAAAACTCCTTCCTGCTAAATCATTACAATAATTCCCTTCTTGTATTCTATAACTGAGGATGAAAAAGTAGAAGAACAATCTTGAATCTCCTGGTTGCTTAAGCAAAATAAGGAAAGAAAAAGTTAGAAGAGCAAGAAGAAAAGAAAGAAGAATACATATAAAGAAAAATTGCAACTTAACCAACTTTATAGTAATTTTAGTTTATAGTAATTATAGTAAAACTAGGCCAACAGAAACTACATCATCAGGGGCAGCTGGGTGGCTCAGTGGATTGAGAGCCAGGAGGTTCTAGGTTCAAATCTGACCTTAGACACTTCCTAGCTATGTGACCCTGGGCAAGTCACTTGACCCCCATTGCCTACCCTTACCACTCTTCTGCCTTGGAGTCAATACTCAGTATTGACTCCAAGACAGAAGGTAAGGGTTTAAAAAAAAAAAAAAAGAAATTACATCATATAGAGATCGATACTCTATAACCAGAGACTAATCTGAGTGGCCTGGGTGGTCGTCGGACGCAAAGAATGAAACAGGCTGGAAGCACGGCTTGTTAGCTCATTGTACTTCAAAAAATACTGAAGTAGCCACTTTATTATAAAGGAAATTAAAGATCCCTTTCCCCCAAAAGCCCAAGAAAGTTTCCCACAGTTACAGAGAGCAAGATTTTTACTATAGTCAAAACAAAAGCCTTAGAAGCCTTCAAGGCTTCAAGGAAAGCCCCGTCAGTTTCTCGGCCTTGATGGTATTAAACAATTTTTTGAGCCTCATTATTTTACTTTAATTTTGGGCAAAATGCCCTGCCAAGGGTTCGGCCTTGGCTGTACCAGCCATCTGTGTTCTCGGGTAAAGGCGAACAGAGTTAGCCCCCCTCCTGCTGGAGTGCTGAGAGCCCAAAGCTTTTTCAATAAGACTATAATGTATTTTGAAGGAAGGTGAGAATTATGAAAGGAATCAAAAGAGGAATCTCAGATTTTTATCTTAGATATCCCACACCTGTCTCGTCCCGTAAATAGAGCAGAAAGATAAATACACGGCTCTGCCGGTCTGTATTGATCTTTTGAGGGGGTCCAGATAAAAATATCTACTTGAGATTCTAATTTCTCTTAATAGCTCCCGACATATCCCCCTTCTCTTCAAAATAACATGATTTTTTAGACAGGAAAACTTTGAATAATGAAAGAAGTTAAAATTGGTTATAATCATCAGTTATAGTTGGATCTGATAAGAATTACAGATCAAATTGCTTGTTTATGGCTCTCTACAACATCATATTATGTACATCATATCATCATATTATGAAATTATTATTTATATGCATATGATATATTAAAATACTGTAATGTGATCACATAGTCTCTATACTTTTCAGTTAATTGTGTGATGATTAAGATAGGTTTTCCTGCAAGGTATTGTTTTTAAAAGTCTTTTTTATCTCTTCTATTTTTTTTAAGAAAGTCTAAGTATATTTACAAATCATTCTCATAAGCATTTTACAGAGGCAAGAAAGTAAGAATATGACTTGATAATAATTGAAAATCTCTTTTTTTCAGAACCAATACCACCAAAGATTTTTTTTCTAGTCTTTTTCTGCTTTCAGATACCTTGAGATTCAATCCTATAATAGCCTCAAAACTGTTGCTTCCAGTATGGCTTTCTAGATTTGATATGGTGCAGTTACTGTTACTGTTCTTTTTTTCTTTAATGATATTTCCATTTCCTATGCACACAAGACTGCCATATTATAGTCCATTGTCATTGATGAAGAAGAGTTGTTTAGAACAATGTTTTTAATTTAATATTTATTTTTCAATTAATATTTATATTTCCCTGGAAAATAATTTTTAATATTTTTAATTTCCAAATTCTCTTCCTCCTTTCCTCCCTTCATTCCTTCTTGAGAAAGTAAGCAATTTAGTATCACTTTTCATATGCAATAATGTAAAATATATTACCATATTAGTCAAGTGTGAAAGAAAACACAAAAAGACCCCCCCCCATTTTAAAAAACCCTAAGAAAAATAAAGTTTTTAAAAAATGCTTCCATCTGCATTCAGATTCCATTAGTTCTTTTTCTGGAGGTGGAGAGCACTTTTCTCATAAGTCCTTAGAATCGTCTTAGATCATTTTATTGTTAAGAATAACAAAGTCATTCACAATTGATCATCATGTAATATTACTATTACAGTATTCAATGCTCTCCTGATTTTGCTCATTTCAACTTATATCATTTCATGTAAATCTTTCTAGATTTTTCTGAGAACATCCTGCTCATAATTTCTTATTGCACAATAGTATTCCATCATAATTATAAACCATGACTTGTTTAGCTATTCCCCCAATTAATGGGCATCCTCTCAATTTCCAGCTCTTTACCACCACAAAAGGAACTGCTATAAATATTTTTGTACATATAGGTTCTTTTCATTCTTGTTTTTTATCTCTTTGTTATATAGACCCAGTAGTGGTATTACAGGATCAGAGGGTATGCAGAGTTTATAGCCGTTTGGGCATAAATCCAAATTGCTCTCCAGAATGGTTAACTTCACAATTCCACCAATACTATATTAGGGTCTCAATTTTCCCATATCCACTTCAGCACATTATTTTTTCTTTTCTGTCATATTAGCCAATGACATGAGGTGAGGTGGTACCTAAAAGTTATTTACCTTGCATAGCTCTAATCAATAGTGATTTAAAACATTTTTTCACATAACTAAAGATCACTTTGTTTTCTTGATCTGAAAACTGCCTGTTCATATATTTTGACCATTTATCAATGTCAGGAATGGACTTGTAGTCTTATAAATTTGACTCAGGTGGTCTCTGTTGTTACAGTAATATGGACGAACACAGAACCATTCACAAACTTTATCCAAGTGATTTCAACTGTAGTGCATATACCTTCATAAGAAGATCAAAGAGAAATTGAGGAAACTATACAAACAAAAAATAGTCATAGCAGCACTTTTCCTGGGTAGCAAAATAACTAGTAAGAAGTAGTCTCCTATCTGATGGAGGAATGACTGAACAAATTGAAAATGTAATGGAATATTATTGAGCCATAATAAACAGTGAATATTATGAATTCAGAAAATGTGGGAAAACTTACATAGATGTGGAAAACAGAACTATGAAAATAATATATGCATTGAATGTAGCAATTTAAATAAAAAGAACAATAAAATAAAGCTAAATCCTACATAACTATAACGACAAATCTTGGCAAGATGAGGAAAGCCAGATCCCTCTTTTTATTGGAGAAGATGACGGGACCAGAACTGTGAAATGTTCAATATGCTATCAGATGCATTTGATGAGTTATTTTACTTTACCATTTTTTCCCTTTGATTGAAGAGAAAGTTCTCTGAAGTAGGATACCTAGAGAAATTAGTAAGATGTATACACAAAAGGCATCAATAAGCCTTTCCTAAGAGAAAGAACATCCCAAAAAAAGGTTTTTAATGGAAAAATTTATAACTCTCTTCCATTTTTATCTATTTCTTGTCCTTCCAGATTTTATCATTAAAAGTTTCAAGGATAATTTGGCTTCATCACACCAAACTTGGTAAACTCATTTTCCCCTCCATTGCTTTCACTGTTTTATGAGTTAATACCCTTTAAAATCTTCCACCATCTTCCTATTTGATGTTTTATGATATTCTAAACTGGTGTTGCCTTTGCTTGTGCCTCTGTTTGGCAGGAATCATAAAAATCATAAGTTTAAAGGACTTTTACCAAGTCCTACCCCAGCATTTTGTAGATGAGGAACTAAGACCCAGAGAGATTAAGGACTTAACTAACTTTGCAGAGGTAGCAAGTAGCCAAACCAAGATTAGAATCCAGTATTCTTTCTACTGTACTATAGAAGTATTTGCCAATAGAACAGTTTCTAGGTAACTAATTATTTATATCCATTATCCGTATGTTATAAATGATCATAGTCTATATCTATATCTATATCTATATCTATATCTATATCTATATCTATATCTATATCTATATCTACTCCTTTATTCACCTTCTTCCCCTGGAGGTGGGCATCAATCGTTTATTTAAATAGGAACGATTAGAGTTTGTTTTATGGAAGGTTGATCATATCAATTTTGACATTCTCACTAAATGAATAGAATGCAAGGAAGTTGTAGTTAAATGGAAGGGTAGTTCACAGATTCTTTTTTGAGAAATAAATAAAGATTTTTTTTTAAGAGGCAAATAAAAAGTTGGCAGTTTGTTAAGGCAATAAGAAACCTTTCATGTGTGTAAATAGAATTAGCTCCAGCCCATTAATAGTCAAAATTCTACTCAACCCAGGCGTGCTAATGATGTCACCCTAACCTCCCTTAGTGGGGAGGGGAGACGAGTTACCCACACGTGACAATAAGTAACAAATCAAGAATAAGGGACTGCCCTTTGGGCAGTCCAAATCAATGTAGAAACTGCCATTTGTCCATTTGAATTAGAGGTGGACCACAGGAAGTGATGAAAGACACGATCTCTTTAAGTAAGTGAGTGAACTTCCTGTGGGGGCAGTTGCCATCTCGAACTGGAAGAAGAAGCATCTCCTGAGACCACAGACAGATTATGCTCTATATTGTCACGTGGGTAAATTAGGCTGACTTCCTTGGCCTAGCTGGGCCAATTCTAAACTCTGCCTATCTGGCTGTTGGGCCCTGTGGCTTACAGCTTCATTTATTAAGCTTTGTAACCTTCTTCTCTCTCTATCCAGGCCTTTGGCCTGGACTAGCCTCTCCTTTTTCTCTTTATTCCTACTTTTACCTACCGATTGTAAATAAACTCTTCAACCCGATGCTGACTTGGGTCTGATTTAATTACGGAATCAACCTAAATTGTTGATTCCTGGCGGCCACATATTTTTAATATATATCTATAAATACCTAAATTTTCCCTCTTACACATGGAATATTCAATCATCCCATTTTCTGAATTCCTTTATCACAAAAATATCCATATGGCCCATTTTCAATAATATATCAATTCTTTGGTCATTGGGCAAAAAAAAAATCCTTTCAGAGAATGAATAATTAAATTAAGGTTTTTAGATTATCTATACCTCCTATCACCCTCAGGTTCCCTTTCTTAGTATTACCCCATAGTCACTGCAGAAGTAGAAGGGGAGAGCACAGAATTGAGGTCATTTTAATTTTTGTGTGTGTGTATCTCCATTTCCTCAGGAATTTAATATTCAGTTAAAATGGATTGTAGAAAAAGACAGAAAATATCAACTTTTTATACAAAGATCACTGGGATCTCTGCCTGCCTTGAGAAAAGGCAGTTGCCTTTTCTCCTTCTAAAGTAGAGAGATGAAATTTGATGAGAAGATAGAAGTATGCAAGTATGCTCAGATGTAGTCAAGGTCCCAAGAACTTGATGCTACAGGAATAAATAAGATATCACAGTTGAGATGCTATATGGAAGCAAGAGGTGCTTAGCTATACCACTGCTGTTAGTAGTACCACCCCACTGCTCATACACAGACGGGATGCCAGGAAAGGACTGTGACTGAAGGATGAAGGTCACCCAGAGCCAGAAAGAAAGAATATAACTGTCCTTATTGACCAAGAATGATAATAGAGGCATTCATAATCTCTATTCTACCTTTGTCCCTCCTAAAAGAGTATGTATCCATTCCAAAGTTTATCTCTTTTTCTTTAGACTATTTTACATTTCTGTTTACCTACTCTCCCAAAACCAGTCATGACAAAACTGTGGTTTTCTCAATGAGCTGCTGGTCTATACTGTGATAAGAGAATTTTGGGGGGGTTGCCTTCATTTGCTTGAAACAGTGAGAAACAACACTAGGTAGGACATGCAGAATTTATTTAACATCAAACTTTAACTCCATGTCTAACTGACAAGATAATTTCTGGTACAGCTTTATTCTACTTGCTTGAGATGAGCATGTCAAGTAAACAGGTATACCTCTGGAGTTAATGGTTATTCTGAAAATTCCTGTTTTATTCCCCAGTATTTACTGACCAGTTTGTAATTTAAGCAGCAGATGGTGGGGATAATCCAGGACTGAGGTTTAGAAGATCAAGAGCATTGACAAGATCAAGTGGCAAGGGATTCAAGTGAAGATTTGAATTGTTTAACTAAGGGGTCAAATGGAGAAAAGAGTAGAATGAAGAAGGTGCGGGGATGATAGCCTGCGAAAGAACTGAGATTGGAAGTGGGAATCCATCAGAAGAGTCAAAGAAAATGGTAATAATAATTAATGATCACAATGAAGAAGATGATAAAGAGAATCCCAAAGGTAGAGAATACTCTTGGGTCTATAAGAGAGCTTTCTCAAGCCTCTCCTCTTACCTCTTACGACATATAAGTTTTTATCTAACTTTTGATTGACATAACTTTATCTCATTTTTGTACAATAACAAAATAAGTTCAATAAATGAGAGATAAATACATGGTCCAGGAATCCTGAGTCAGTTCCTGGAAATGAGCCCACACTATAATCCCTATCTGTATTGTCTCATCTCTTGTCCTCTCTCGTGGGAGACCATTCTACCTAAGCTTTGGAGGAATAATAAAATCAAGATTATCATCCAGCACAGCACTATAAACCACACATTAGTTGAATACTTATCTACAATGGGATGTCAGCCAACCAGCTAAACACAAACTGAGCAGATTTTATGTCCCAGGATTGACTCAGAATTGTTTTTCCTGTATATCTGACTATACCCATTAGGTAATATTAGCTAGATTCTGGCTGCACTGATCTCTTCCCCAAAAAAATTTGAGTTGGTCATTCATACATAGTGAAAGTCTTTTGCCAAGCTTTTGTGCAGTTTATAATTACTCTAAGCCCTAGAAGACTACAACTCCCAGGGATCCCTGCTACAACTTCCCCCTATAACTCCCATTTCCTTTGTGGGAGGTGTAGGAGAAAGTATAAAAGAGAAAGTTTGGCACCTTTTCTTTCTCTCTACCCAGAGGCTCTCACTAGCTCTCCAGCCCAGAGGCTCTGGATCCTGATCTCTCTTGGCATCTTTTTTCCTTTCTATCTACCTCCTAGTTTTTCCTAGACCTTCCCCTTTCTAATTTAAATAAAATCTAGCTATTCTAAACCCTAAAGTTGCTATCTGATCTTTTATTTGAGCCCTGAAGGTCTCTAGTCAATTTCCCCCATGGGTGCTGGGGACCACTACCTTCCTTTCCCTTCCTCTACCTTCCTCTCTCCTTTCTCCTATTCCATCCAACCTTCCTACCTTCTTCCCTTCACCCCACCCCTCACACTTCCTAGGGCAAAGGGCAGAATTCCTGCACATCATTGCTTCTCCACATAATCAAAGTTATAAAAAAGTATTATTCCATTCAAGAAAATTCATCATTTTTTTTCTTGGCTTGAGGTTTAAAAAAAAAAAAACTAAAACCAAGTCATATATATATAGACATGACAGTGTCAGTTGTGCAGAAGCTAAAGCCCCCATTGGCTCCCATGATATAGTAATATACAATAAATTCTAATAATCCAAAACTGCACTAGGAGTTTTGGGATACCCTGTATGATATCTACAAATAACACTCTCTCCTTCCCTTCTGCCCATAGCCATTCCATATTTACTTGGTCTGGGTAGTATTGAGCTAATAATGGCCCAGCCCTTGATAAACATAGTAAAATAGTCATGAGAATGAAATGGGACTTAGCCTTAACAGATCTAGTGTTTAAAGAGAAAGGTAGATCCTAAGTGAAGGACACTATAGCAGTGGGATCCTGGGATGGTGGTGAGGGTATAGTCATGCTGTGTGACTGTTATGAGCAAAAGGGGGATGAGGAGAATGCTAGTGATGGTGTTTAAATAGGGAGAGAGAGAGAGCCTAAGCACAGCTAGATGTGATTATAGATTTGTTCTCACACCAGCTGGGTTAAGCCTCCTTTAAGAGCCCAAGATTCTTTGCTAAACCACAAGGCCTTAGAGACCAATCCAGCCAGGCAGTTGGTAGATGTTTCCAGGAAGAAGAATGTGACTTCCTGAAACTTTAGGTTGAAATGAAGTATTACACTGGCTTGGAAAGATCTGACTGCTTGAGACTAGTTACTATTACTAAAGGTAATTAGTTGGTTTCAAAGATTATTTAGGCTTTAGGATCAAACAGGGTTTATTTGTAATCAAACTGAGGATAGATAAGAGGGAAAAGGAAAGACCAATGAAAGGTACCCTAAATGATCTTGCCTAAATATTTGAAACTAAAATAAATCCTGAAACACAAGTTGTCCCTAAGGTGCAGAGTATGGGAAGACCTTGAGTGACACTTCCCAACTCTGTTGCTGTTTGTAGCTGAGCCCTGAGGCTGTCAGGCCCCTGGGTTAGATGCTGTTGTTTTCTTGAAATAGCCGTTCACTCTTGTTTGATTTAAAGGTTGTTGGCTATGCCAATAAGGTATTGATTTGGCTAACAACGAAGGTTGTCCCTACCTACCAGCCTGCCTAATCCAAATCTCCCAAACCACCCAGGGGCCCAGTTTCCCCCACCTCCTCCCTAACCTTTGAGATGAGAGAAAGAAGTGAAGTCCCCAGGGGTTTGTGGACCCCAATTTATACCCTATCCTTAACTGTAACCCTGGCACATGCCCTGCTTTGCCAGGTTGTGTTCCAAAGTGGCAAACTGCTAATTTACACCTACAGAAAATGGCTGCCCATTTCTGCATATCACATGACACAAAACACTAAGCGGTGTGTCATAGGGATGATGGTCCCTTTGGATAAGAATCATGCATCCTGAAGAGGAAATATGCCATTCTAGAAACCAGTACATTGGAACAAAAAGTCCATTTCTACCATGTTATTTATGGCTCTTGATAACAGTTACAATGCATAGAGGTAGGATCAATTATCTTTCTTAAGTGAACAATGGCATACTGAAGACAGGGTGTAAAGAAACAAAACTGTAACTAATAAATAGTAAGAGAAGGAAGCAGTTTGGTGAAGAAGGATGTTTTCCAGTATGAGCTTATCTAGACCATAGGGCTGGTCAGGACCTCGGATAGTTTCACAATGGTTTATGATATACGACAGTCTGGATAAGAACTTTCCTGGGATGATGTCTAGATAAGAAGGACCTGGGACAATGTTGAAATAAGAACATCCTGGAGACTGATTAAGCCCGCCAAAATTCCAACTCCTATCCCTTCCCCCATTCCAGTTACTTTAAAAGAACCCTGCTGGCGGCTCGGCTCCCGGCTGGAAGGCTACTTTACAGCTTCCCCTGGTGCACCAGCTCAATAAACGAACCTCCTTGTGAATTGTAGTGTCCGTCTCTGTTTGTTGGGTGGGCTCATGGAAAACGGACCCTAACATTGGATGGCTTAGGGAATAAAGTGCTAGATCTAGAGTCAGGAGGACCTGGGTTCAAATATGACCTCTTCCTTGACACTTCCTAGCTGTGTGACCCTGGACAAATTTATTTAGCCCCAATTGCCTAGCCCTTACCACTCTTCTATTTTGAAAACAATATTTGTATTAAAAGAGAGAAAGCAAGAGTTTGAAAGAAATGAATAAACATTAAGAGTCATTCCGAATATAAGCTTTATAAGCATCTCACATTTCATTCTTAGATTTAAAATATAATTATCTCTTGATGGCAAGGTGCTCAATTCAGTCTTTTCTGTCAGGCCTAGCCTACAGTCTAACATTGAACATAATCAGTTACTGAAACATTTATTTTTGATTAACAATCCACATATGACAACATCACATTTAACTTCTCCTTGAACTTATCTAAAGAATTCTTATGAAAATACTTCACACATACATTTGACATTCACAGGAGACCAACTCATCTATGCTCTTCAGCTTAAGAATTTTCTATCAATGGCACCAAAGGAAAATGTAATATATTTATTGAATGCAAGTCAAGAGCAGTGACTTCAATTAACAGTTTAGGTATATGGAGGTCAAAGTCTTGTTTGAATTTTTATATATATATTTCAGTTTTTAGTCCCTTTCCAGAAATGCATACTTTTAGTAACTTATGAAAAGAAAGACTGCCTTAAAAATTAGGAAAACCAAAGGTATCATTAATTCTTGGAATTTAGGGCTGAAAAAACATGACTTCCCATTTACCCATAGTTGCAATGGACCTATCTAAAGCAAGAAAATTTTCTTTGGCTCTCCATAATTTTTTTAATATTATTTTCTAATGAACAGAAATCTATTTTCTTCTCCCTCCCCTCCTCAAACCCATAAAATGAAAACATAACAAAAAACCTTCTAATAAATATGCATAGTTAAGCAAAACAAATTTCCTCATTGGTTATATTTAACAAAAAAGATGTCATAGTCTTATATATATATGTATATATATATATATATATATATGTATGTGGCTGAGTTTCCCTTTTGTGTCCATTGTAAGGCATCAGCCTTTCATTATTATTCTTGTTGGGAACTCCTCATTTTCCTTTGTTACTATTATAAGGTCAATCAACTATCCCTCTTGTCCTTAGTCCCCATGTTCCCCTGAAAAGATATTTAAGCTTCCCAACTTCAATGGCTTCTCAGAGAGGTCAGTCATCCAGCACAGTGGCACTCCTAGGGGTCAGGGCCCAGAGCATTAAGAGTTCAATCCTCAGACTCTGCATAAGTTTGTAGTGTGCAGCTCTTGAGTAGAGGCCTACTCAGCCCTGTTACCTCTGTCCTTGATTAAAGAGCGGCTTTTCTGACTATTTAATAGTTATGTGTTTTTTTCCAAGTCAACATACCCATGGGATAGATTTCCCAGCTTTATCAAATGTGACCTTCCTCTGCAAGGAATACAGCTTTGAGACTGAGAAAAGCAATTCTTTCCTATTCGACCAAAACTATCCAAATATTGACAGTTTCTATTTAGGAAACTGATTTTCCAAAACTCCCATCATTTGACCATATAGTTCCCCTTTCTGGAGACCATAGGAATCTGGTAGTTGAGAGAATTTAGAATTCTATAATGTGCCTCTGGCATTGCTTTTCCAGAACAGGATCCAGATACTCAAGAGTTCAGGAACTCTCTCCAAGCCACCACTGCCCCAGGTGGTATTATCTTTTAGGATGAAAGGGAGTTTTCTTAAGGAATCTAGAAGCCCCCAAAACTTGTAGCCTAAAAAGATTTAATGAACCCCAGTTTTCTTAGCTTAAAGGTGAAATCCCCAGGTTTGACCTTGTCACATGAGAGTTCCTCCCTGAGGGAATGTCCAGCTTGGTCGATTCCACATCGACCACCTACAAACCACACAGAGCCAAAATCTCTGGGACTCTGGGAACAGTATCTCTAAAAGGATCACCATGCTAGATGATCCTCCTGAAGAACAATAGAATTTGGGGAATTTATATACCATTTGGGGAACTTATTTATCATTTGGGAAACTAAGGACGGGGAAGTATGATTGATTGACATTACCTTGGCTACAAGGAAAAGAGAAGTCCAAGATTATCAGGGAGAGGCCGATGCTTTACAATGGAAACAAAAGGGAAGGGTCCAGTCCAGGGCTAGGGAAGGGGGACTTTGATACAATGGGAGAAACTAGTAAGACAAAAGAGTACTTAACATTTGATTTAAGTCTGCCTAAGGATCTATTGTTCAGTCTGAAACTGATGAGTCTGAGACCTCAGGACAAATTCTCATGGGACTGGGGCAAATTTGGCATCTCCAGATTTCAAGTTGACACCTGCAATAGTAAAGGTAATTTCTACCCCTAGTAGTTCCTTGTATCTATGAAATCACAAATCCAGTCCTTATCTCTTGTCGACATGGAATCTAGAGTTCCCAAACTTGTAGTTTAGTGAGGTATGATGAACCCCAAGTTTAGAAATAGTTTGTAGGTTGGAGACCCCCAAAGCTTGTGCTTGTTCCCTGTTCCACCCTGAAGGGAATCTCAGGCTAGCAGTTGCAGACTGAATAATGGACCCCAGGGTAAATGCTAAATACCCTTTTGTCCTAGGTAGTCTTCCCCATTGAATAAAAGACCCTTCCCAGGAAGACTACCTGGGCAGAGACCCTTCCTTTAGTATCCATTGTGTAAGCAGCCCCTTCCCTTACACCCTAGCCTCTAACCATGATCCCTTTCTCTAGCTTGATTATTTCCTGTCAATATAATGTCAATCATCTCTCCCAGCCCCTGGATCTTCCCAAATGGTATATAAGTTCCCCAATTTCCTTTGTTCTGGGGAGTCGTCATCTAGCGCTGTGTCACTCCCAGGGGTATCAGGGAGCAGAGCAAAGCAGTGTTCAATTCTTAGACTCTGCACAAGGTGAGGCTCTGCAAAAGAGGCCAGGTAGCCCTCATCCCCCTATCCCTTGATTAAAGAGTGATTTTATGACTATTTAATAGTTCTGCTTTTTTTCTAAGTTAACACTGTCTCCTAGCTAAAGTTGGAAATGTATGGCAGGATGACCTGAGATATAAATGAAATTAAGTAGATCTCCATTTTAAATGTCAATGGATAAATTCAGTCTCCATCTGGAAATACAAAGTCCCTCAAAAAAGACTCATCTCGGGCAGCTGGGTCCTAGGTTCAAATCTGGTCTCAGACACTTCGCAGCTGTGTGACCTTGGGCAAGGCACTTGACCCCCATTGCCTACCCTTACCACTCTTCCACCAAGGAGCCAATACACAGAAGTTAAGGGTTTAAAAAACAAAAACAAAAACAAAAAAAAGACTCATCTCCATGACCTAAACAAGATGACTAGGAAATCTCATTGATCAACTACCAACATTTAATAGAAAATCTAACCTCTCTTCCCTTTCCCTTCCCAGTCTTTTATTTTTTCCCTTAATGTCATTATTACACTCTATACATGTCTGAATCTGGAAGTATGAAGGCATAGGTCAACAGTAGTCCACTAAGACAACACTTTAGAGTATCAGTCTTGCTGACTTCAAGGTCAGAGAGCTGGCCTCTCTGAAAGTGGGTATTTTCCCACCAGATCATTCTCTACCTGACTTGGAACTGTAATAGGCATAAGTTTAAAGGTCGGTGTGAACGAAGGCTAGGAAAAGCCTTAGCTGGAGGTCATGGACATTCTGAATGGAATGCTGGGGAAGGAGGAAGTAGCTTGTGCCTGAAAGAGACTCCGTGGGGGTTGGGAAAAAAAACTGTGGCTGACCCTGATCTCAAAGCTAGGGGAGTTGTATCCAGATTCCCTGGGATCCTGGAGAGTGGTGAAGGCTTACAGCAGAGGACATCAGACCTGCAGAGTAGGGAGTGGTGTGTGATCTGGTGGACAGCATTGCAAACTTTCTCTCCCTACCTGGATACCTTGAATCATCTGTTCTCATGGAGCTGACTCCTGGCATCCTGAAACCATCCCTGGATTAGCCGTAAGATCCCAAGTAAAGCCATCCTCAGGTCCTTAGCTAAACTGACCAAACCTGGCTGGAACCAGGTTGGGAGGAACTTTCCCCTTGTGACTCCAGTACTGCTTTCTATGGGCCCTGTCTTGCTTGGATCTTAGAAAAGAGTAGTTAAGTCCCTTTCCCTTGACTCTGTGGTTTTCCTGTAGCCTGTTAGTGTAGAAAAACCCTATTCCCATCCTTTGCCTTAGTTTGTCCCTGATTAAAATGTGTTAGTAAACTCTTGCCTTCCATAGACTCTGTCTTGTTGATGCTGGGTGGCAGTTGGAGGCCAACAGCCATTTCTGTTACAGACATCCAAACAGCCTTTATAACCCAGTCTCCCTACTTGTTGGGCCCCTTCCTGTCATTCCTGTCTCCCACACCTGGACCCATATTTACTGCTTAAGGCACCTTTCCCTGGTTTCTCCCTTAACAGAACTCCCTCACCCAAGTTTTCTGGATCAAGTTCACTCATCTCATTAGACAAACCCAATTTATTCTTAGATAATCAAGAAGCTTCTTGATTGTTGGCCAGTTTGGGGCATTTCTAAAAACAGAATATTGACTTGAAAAAAACACCGAACTATTAACTAGCCAGAATTTCCTTTAATTAAGGAAAGGAGTAACAGGGCTGATTAGACCTCCACTCAGATCAGCGTGCCACGTGCCTTATGCAGAGTCTGAGGCAGGGGTCAGCAACCTTTTTGGCCATGAGAGCCATAAACGCCACATTTTTTAAAATGTAATTGTGAGAACCGTACAGTGCTCACAGTGTGCGCTCCTGTAACGGTGCCTGAAAAAAAAATTGACTTTATGGCTCCTGCAGAAAGAGACACACCTGGCCCTCAAAAGAGCCAGATATGGCTCGAGAGCCATATGTTGCCAACCCCTGGTCTGAGGATTGAACTCTGCTTGCTCCAGTCCCTGCCCCCTGTATAAGGATAAAAAATTATAAAGGCTGCTATAAATATAAAAATTAGTAATTTAATTAAAGCCATGCTGATAGATAAAGTCATTAGACCACGCGCTCGTAAGAATTCAAAACTGCCACCCCGGGCATTATTGCCTCCTGTCTCTTCCTGAGTCTGATGGCCAAGAGGCCACTACCCCCCTAACCCAGGAAATTTAAACTGTTCTCTGTGTGGAGACGTAGGTGTCCCCACGCCCAAAGAACAGGAAACGGAAACCCATTGGACCACGGGAAATGTAGTTTGATAATTTCCACGTGTCCATAGAAAATATATATACTTTTAGATGGCATCTCCTAAATTTCACTTTTACACCTGGGAGTGCCACCACACTAGATGACAACTCCAAGGAACAAAAAAAATTGGGGAACTTATATACCATTTGGGAAGATCCAAAGGCTGGAAAAGATGATTGACATTATACTGACAAGATACAATCAAGCTTGGAAAAGGAATCATAACCAGAGGCTAGGGTGTAAGGGAAGGGGCTACTTACAATGGATACTAAAGGATGGTCCCTGCCCAGGTGTTTCTTCCTGGGAAAGGGTCTCTGATACAATGGGGAAGACTACCTAAGACTAAGAATATTTAGCATTTACCCTAAGGTCCATTATTCAGTCTGAAACTGCTAGTCCTAGATACTCTTCAGGGTAGATTCTCATGGGAACAGATACCAGCTTTGGGGTTCTCCAACTCACAAGCCAAATCTAAAACTTGGGGTTCATCAGATCCCACCAGGCCACAAGTTTGGGATCTCTAGATTCCACATCAATAGGAAGAGAATGGATCCTGCAAACAACAGACTAGTGAACTTGACCTTAATTCCTAGGGAAATTCTAAAATATATCATTAAAGAGATGATTAGTCAAAATTCTAGAAAGCAGAGTCAGCATGGCTTCACTCAGAAAAGTTCATTCTAGACTAATCTTACTTCCCTTTTTGGAAAGGTTACTAACTTGGTATATCTCAGAAACACTGTAGATACTAACTAGAATTAACACAGCCCTTGCTAAGAAATCTCGGGGTTTTTTTGGAGATGATGCAGAGGTATGAAGTAGATGATGATACAATGAGGAGGAAACAACTGGTTGGATGGCTAGCTTCAAAGAGCAGTCATTAATGAATGACTCAACATCAACTTGGCAGGTTAACATGTCAACAAGGATTTATTTGGTGCCTACTATATGCATGCTAGGCATTGTGCAGAGAAAAGAAATACAAAAAGTCCCCCCAAAAAAACCCAGCTCCTGCTTTCAAAGAGCTCACGGTCTAATGGGAAAAAATAACATGCAAACATTTATATACAAACAAACTATATGCCAGTTAATTGGTAATCATCATCAATCAGGGCATCTAGGTGGTTCAATAGATAGAGTGCAGAGAATGAAGTCAGACATATCTGAGTTCAAATCTGGGTTCATACATTTGCTAGTTCATTCAACCTCAAAATGCCTAATGCAAATTTTAAGTAGCAATCCAAAAATCACAACTGTTTTATCCATTATAACAAACTAAAATAATTTTTTTTTTAAATAAACCCTTACCTTCTGTCTTAGAATCAATGCTGTATATTGGTTCCAAGGTAGAAGAGTGGTAAGGGCTAGGCAATGGGGGTTAAGTGACTTGCCTAGGATCATACAGCTAGGAAGTGTCTGAGGTCAGATTTGAACCTAGTGACATGGGCATTGTGCAGAGATGGCAGGGACCCTGTACCCCTTTACTCAGGCAGGCTGTGAACAGGGGAATTCCCTTCCCCCTCCCTGCCCTTGTGACTCCCAAGGCAAAGACAATTATCCTTGGAATTCCTTTAAGTTGAGATAGACAAAGAGATACACCTCCTCCTATCATCAAGTTGTATCTCAGACATCTATCTGTCCCCTAAACTATGAGGGTCACCCCCTATGTCTCCAGGCAGACTCTGATCAGATGACCAAACCCCCCACCGAATACCTGAGTGTCTACCACTCTAGAATCACATCCTCATCATGACACAACATCATGTCCCCACGGAGGTAAAAGTGTATCCCCAGGATTGAGGAATTCAGGGAACAGCCTCCTTTGGTTGTTCCACTCATGCTGTCTTGCTGGCCATTAATCCTATCTCACTAATAAATCTTTCTTTTTACTTTTAAGCTAAGTTTGGAATCCTCTCATTCTTGAGAATGTTCCCAAACCCAGGGGTTCACCATTTGCACCCCTATAACACTAGGACCTCCCATCTGTAGGCCTGGCTCTCAATCCACTGAGTCACCCAGCTGTCCCCTTAAAATATAATTCTTAAAGAAATCAAAAATGGCATACCAGTTTAGATTTTAGAGGAATGGAAAAAAGGCAGAATATGGTTTTCTCCTATTTAAAATGATTTAGGGGAATACCTTCATGGCTATTTCCTTTATAATCAATCATAAACACAAATATTTATCAGACTACTAGTCATCTTTCCAAGGAAACTTCATCTAACCTAATATTAGTTTAGAATTAAAATTTAGAGGAGAAAAATGCTTCATTGGCAAAAGATAACTGGTGATTTATTTTCTTTACTCCCCAATAAATAAATTTTTTTGTCAATTTGTTTTTTGCCTTGAGGGCATGATTAGACATAATTTGTAGGGCATCATTTCCTCAAAAGAAAAATAGCCCAGGGGCAGCTGGGTAGCTCAGTGGATTGAGAGCCAGGCCCAGAGAAGGGAAGTCCTAGGTTCAAATCTAGCCTCAGACACTTCCCAGCTGTGTGATCCTGGGCAAGTCACTTGGCCCCCATTGCCTACCCTTGCCACTCTTCCACCTATAAGTCAATACACAGAAGTTAAGGGTTTAAAAAAAAAAAAGAAAAGAAAAAAGAAAAATAGCCTGATAACTTCTAGAAAGAGAAACTGTTCACATTTATCACATTTCCAATTGACTTTTGTTCTTACAGAAGGCATAATCAAAAATAAAATTTACTTACCTTAGACCAGTCTTGATTTCATTTCTCATTAAAAAAGGTTTAAATCCTTACCTTCTGTCTTAGAATCAACTGATTCTAAGGCAGAAGAGCCCTAAGGGTTAGGCAATGGGGGTTAAATGACTTGCCCAGTGTCACCCAGCTAGGAAGTGTCTGAGGCCAGATTTCAAGCCAGGACCTCCTATCTCTGGGCCTGACTCTCAAGCCACTGACCCACCTAGCTGTCCCCTATTGTTAATTTTTCTCAATTAGCAATCTTTTTTTTTCTCTCCCTATCACACACTGCCAACCATTTTAAAAGAAAATAAAACTTGCAATAAATAAGAATAGTCAAGCAAAAGAAATTCCCACAAATGGCTATGTCCAAAAATGTATGTCTCATTCTGTAGCTTATACTCATTACCCTTCTTTTAGGAAGTAGATGGTATATATAATTCATCTGGACTGGTTAGTTATTACATTGATTAAAGTCCTTAAGACTTTCAAAGTTTTTCATATATAATGTTATTGTATTGTATTGCAATGTTGTTGTATAAATTGTTTTTCTAAGTTCTGATCACAACTCTGCATCAGTTCATACAATTCTTCCCAAGTTTCTCTCAACCTTTCCCTTCTGTCCTTGACATAGTATTATTCCACTACATGCCTATTCTGTAAGTTATCCCCCAGTGGATGGGTTTCTTAGTTTCTAATTCCTTGCCTGTTATAGATATTTTTGTAAAAATGGATCCTTTCCTTCTTTGATCTTTTTGGGATATGAGTCTGGTAATTGTATGACTAGATGAAAAGGTATGCCTAATTTGATGCCTTTTGGAACATAGTTTGCAATTTTCCAAAATGGTTGGAACAGTGTACAACTCCACCAATTGTTTATGAATGTGCCTGTCTTCCTCTCATTGTTTATTAATTCTCTTTAATCTCTGGAAACAGACCAATTAATCAGTCAACAAGTATTTAATAAGCAACTATTATTATAGGCACTATGCTAAGCACAAGAGATTTTTTTTTTAATGTAAAAGATAGTCTCTCCTCCCTAGGAGCTACTGAGAAGAGAATATATATACAATTAGGTGCAAACTATATATATGAAATAAATTGTAGACAAGAATAGAGGGACTAGCAGTCAAGGGGCCTAGAAAGGGCAAACACTGAGATTTCAGCTGAAACTTGAAGGAAGCCATTGGAAGCTAGAAGGTAGATGTGAGAAGCAAGAGAGCTACAAGCATGGGGAAAAGCCTGTCAAAATTCTAGAGTTGGGAGATGGAGTGTCTTGTTCAAGGAATAATAAGGCTAGTGTGTCATCACTGGACCACATTGTATGAGAGAGGGAAGGGAAAGGGGAAGAGTGCTACAAAGTAAGATGGAAAATTTCAAAAACCAAATAGAGTATTCTATATAACTCCTAGAAGCAAGAGAAGGTTCATTAATGGAAAATGTCTTCTCTGTAATCTTTCTCTTTCAAACTCTTTATCTTTAACAATTTTATGAAAAAAGGAAAATAAAAGCATTTGCCTTTTCTGCCAAGTTCTACACAGCAACTAGAAGAATACCATTTATTACTTAAGATTTTTTTGGATAAAGTCATTGCCATAAAGGAAGGCACCATATACACCAAAATATCTCTATCAACACTTTTTTATTGTAACAAAGAAATGGAAACAAAGTAGATGCTCAGCATTTACAAAATGGATAAACAAATTGTAGAACACACATACACACACAATAGGGCCCCTGCATCCATAGCAAATACCAGACGACCCAACTTTCTCCCCTAACTCCTGCCCCTCAGCAATCCATGCCTCCCTCCACTCCCCACACACACAAAAAAAAAGGTCCTAAAAAAAGTGAAAGTAGAAACAGAAAAGAACATCACTAGGGGCAGATCACTATTGCAAATGGACTTCCTGTGTTCCCAGATAGACTTCCAACACTTTCAGTTGACTATGGTTAGCTGAAACTGCTTCAAAAAGTGAAATTGCAGATAAGGGGGCCCTACTATGATGGAATACTAGTGCGCTATTAAAAATTATAGACTTATTAATTAAAACTTACATGAATTGATACAAAGTGAAATAAACAGCCAGAAAAACAACATACACAAAGAACACAATGTAAATAGAAATAACAATTACAAAACTATCAAAACTGAATGTTGTGAAATTATAATGATGAAACAAAGAAGAAATCTCATCAACCCTTTAAAGAAGAACTGAGATGGTAGGGTGTTGTGTGTCTGGAACATTGCATTAAACGTCATAGTTTTTTTCAATATTGACTAGTTCTACTGATTTTGTTTTTCTGTCATCTTTATATTTTCCCTTTGTCATAAGGATGGTTTTCTGGGAAAGAAATCTTAAGGAGAAAACCAAAGGAATCGCATGCTCACAATTGAAGAGAATATTGAAAAATCAAGTAGTCTTACCAAGTCGATACTTATTAATGATGATATGATTTTAAAATATGTTGTGTCAATCTAGCGTGATTTGTGTTGGAATTTTATTTGGAACCAATCCATATTTTTCTACATGTTTATGATATTGACAGAAGCATAATGATGATCCTCTAGATCTTCTAAAGATAGATTTAAGTCTATCTTTTCCTAAAAAATTATTGGTTGTGAGGAAAGGTTTAAGAGTCCTTAGACACTTTATCTAGTAGCACTGTACTTGGTGAAGTTACTTTTTTTCCCCCTACAGATTGCATGACAAGTTTTTTAAATTGATAGGTATCAGTAGAATTCCCTATGATGTCAATATGCTTAGAATGATATTTAACCAGAATCTGGGGAAACTGAGGCTCCAACATTTGGCATGCCAATCTAATGTGTTGCCTCTTTTCCATATCTTTTCCATCTAAAGATAATGTTTCTTTTCGAAGCTCAAGGGAAAGAGAATATGAAAATTCCTCAATTAATTCCTTTACTTTTTCCAAGTGATCAGAATGAGAACTTGTCTGAGGACCTCTTAGGCATAGGGTGGTGATATCATCATTAACTATCTCTTTACTCTCAATGTTAAATTCTTTTAAAGTCTTCCCATATATTTCATTACCATACTTCATATAATTAAATACATTTGTATCAAGGACAATTATATGTTCTTTTTCAGCAGTATTTGGCATTGTAGACTGGAATGATGACATAGGTGTTCTCCATACTGGAGAGATTTTCTTTTTCTTCTTTTTTCTCAGACTGACAAAATTTGTATTGTTTCCATGAAGAGAATTTGCCATTAACAAAAGAACTTCCTTTAGCTTCTTGATTGCTAAAAATGACCCTTTAACAATGACCATTCCATTAGGTTGCACTGTACAGAAATCCAAGGATGGGATTTTCTCCTTAAGTTCTGTCACCAGATTTTTTAGAACAACTTCCTTTCCAAAAACAGATAAATCAAGGTGAACAAAAATGCAATAAATCACCTAAAATTTAAAAGGGAAAAATTGAAATAAATTACTTAAAAGAGCCATATTCAAAATGTACCTTTTATATATATTCATTCTTCTATGTCTGTTGACTTAGTCTTGATTCTAATTAGCTTTCATCTGAAATAATAAAATCACATTCTTGTTACACTTCCTGCTTCTACTCTCCTATTACACTGTTTACCAAGGCCAAAATTCAGAGCCTATTTCAAGTTGCTCTTTAGGATTCTGTTTTCCACAATTCTTTTTAGGCCCTTATTCTCTTCTCGTTGTTTTGGGCATTCTTGCTCAAAGCCCTTACCTTGTATTTATCCAGATCCTTTGTGCCTTTTCCAAAATATCATCTTATGCCAAAATATCCTTCCCCCAAGCACCCAAATATTTACATATTTTAATTAAATGACATAAATAGAAAATACATATGATAATATCTCATAAATATAAGCCAAATTTTTAAAGATTGAAAATTTGTACTATGTATAAATGTTGTTCCTCACACGAATTTGGGCTGTGTGGATTGTCGGTCAATCAACGAGCATATATTAAATACTTAATATGGGGCAACTAGGTAGCTCAATGGGTAGAGAAAAAGGCCTAGAGATAGAAAGTTCTAGATTCAAATTTGGCCTCAGATACTTCCTAGCTGTGTGACCCTATAAAAGTCACTTAACCCCAATTACCTAGCCCTTACTACTCTTCTGTCTTGGAACTTATATTTAGCATCAATTCTTAGTTAGAAAGGAAGGGTTTTTGTTTTGTTTTGTTTTTTAAAAAACCTAATATATGCCAAGCACTGTGCTTGGGATTACCAAAAAAAAAAAAAGGAAAAAAAGCCAAAACACAATCCTTCTCCTCAAAAAACTCATTTTAGTGGGGCAGACAACAGGCAAACAACCAAGTACATGCAAGATAGAGAAAAGAAGGAGGTAGAAGATAGTATAAGGGGGAAGTGAAAGAGAAGAAGAGGAAAGAGTATGAAGGGACCTGGAAAGGCCTCTAGAAAAAGGTAGGATTTGAGCTGAATCTTGAAAAAAGGCAGGGAAAACACTATGTAGAAGTGGAGAGTACAACTATTCCAGACAGGGGATCAGAAAATTAAAAAGCAGAGAACTGGTAAAGATTGTATCACATGTGAGGAACAACCAGGCAGTATAAAAATAATAATAATAATAATAATAATAATAATAATAATAANTCATTTTAGTGGGGCAGACAACAGGCAAACAACCAAGTACATGCAAGATAGAGAAAAGAAGGAGGTAGAAGATAGTATAAGGGGGAAGTGAAAGAGAAGAAGAGGAAAGAGTATGAAGGGACCTGGAAAGGCCTCTAGAAAAAGGTAGGATTTGAGCTGAATCTTGAAAAAAGGCAGGGAAAACACTATGTAGAAGTGGAGAGTACAACTATTCCAGACAGGGGATCAGAAAATTAAAAAGCAGAGAACTGGTAAAGATTGTATCACATGTGAGGAACAACCAGGCAGTATAATAATAATAATAATAATAATAATAATAATAATAATAATAATAAGTATGTGGAGGGGAATAAAGGAAAATATGAGAAAGACAGGAAAGGACAAGGTTGTGAAAATCTTTAAATGCTAAACAAAGTTATTTGTTATTTGATCCTGGAAGTAATAGGGAGCCATTGGAGTTTACTGAATCCAAAGGAGAGCAGGGCATGTTATTATATAGCCAAACCTACATTCGAGATAAGTAGAGAATGTATTGGAGTGAAGAGAGATTTGAGGCAGAGTAATGAGAAGACTACTGCAATAATAGAAATAGGAGATAATTAATACAAAAGAAGAGGAAGTTTATGAGATGCTGGGAAGGTAGAAATGATGAGACTGAACAACATATTTATATGTGGAGTGAATGTAAGAGATAAAATGAGGATGATGCCAAGGTTACAAGCCTAAATGAGTTGGACAATGGTAA
Source organism: Gracilinanus agilis (assembly GCF_016433145.1). Classification (NCBI taxonomy): domain Eukaryota; kingdom Metazoa; phylum Chordata; class Mammalia; order Didelphimorphia; family Didelphidae; genus Gracilinanus; species Gracilinanus agilis. The sequence continues at coordinate 277,369,153 of NC_058132.1, read as the reverse complement.
TTGGATAGACAGGAATAGCGAAGTATGAAAGAAGGGAGTATTTGAAGGGAAAGACGAATGAGTTTTGTTACAGACTTGTCCATACTATGAAAAGATTCATGGAGGATATAGAATTTTAGGAATACGCTTAGCACGAAGCATATACTCACATTTTCACTAAAATGAGACACAGTAAGGCAAGTTGGAAGTAGTCCCTCCTTTATTAGACAGTGTTTCTTCTTTTTAAGGATGTTCTCAACATCTAAGTAGGAAAAAAAAATGTAGATTCTCACGTGTTTTTGCCAGTTTTCAATTTTCCCATCAAAAGTAAACATCTAAATAAATTGTTCAGTTTTTAGAATTTGTAGTCTCATTTCCAAAAGGATGCTTCATATGGAAATTTGTTTTTAAGAATAAACTCATATTAGTACTAAAATATCCTTCTATCTCAAATGAAAAAAATATTTCTATTCATGGAATCATAAGATCTCAGAATTGAAAAGGACTTATCATTGACATGTGCCAGGTAGTGTGCTAGTCAAGTGATATACAAAGACAAAAATAAAACAAACTTTGACTACAATAAACTTATATTCTCCCAGTGGTGACAATATATGCATATACATGTTTGTAAAAAATGGATGCAAAGTGTTTGGGTGGAGGGCACTACTAGCTATGGAGTTGAAGAAAGGCTTCATGAGGGTGTCACAACCTGAATACGGAAGTAACCTAGGGATGCTAACATATAAACTTAAGGAAGAAATAAATTCTAAGCATGGGGGACAGCTGTCAAAAAAGGCAGGAGATGGAAAAGAAGGCCAATTTGACTATACTCTAGAATGTGTGTGGGCAACCTAGGTAGGTAGAGTACAAGTCTAGACTCAGGAAGAATCATCTTCCTGAGTTCAGATCTGGCCTCAAACATTTACTAGTTATGTGACCATGAAAAAGTCACTTAACAGGTTGCCTCAGTGTTCTTATCTGTAAAATGAGATGGAGAAGGAAATGAAAATCCCTTCCTGCACTTTTTCCAATAAAAACCCAAATGGGGTCAAAAAGAGTCAGAAATGACTGAAAATGACCAGAGTATGTGAAGGACAATAATGTAAAATAATTTTGGAAAGGTAGATTTGAACATGACTATAAATGCCAAACTGAAGAGTTTCAATTTGGTCTTTGAAACAAAAAGGAGCCATTGAAAGAATCAATCAGGGGTGGGGGAGAGAGCAAGAACATGAGTCACATAACCATGGAAAAAATTTTTCTAAAAATGAAAATTTTTAAAAATTTAAAAAAAAAAAGAATCAAACAATAAACAAACATTTATTAAGTCCCTAGTATGTGCCAGGCCTGGTGCTATAAACACTGTTAATACAAAAAGAGGCAAAAGACTAGTCATTGAACTCAAGGATGTTATAAAACATTGAAGTGTATTCAGTAGGAGTGATACGATTAGGTCTACTCTTTAAGAAAATCATTTTTAGCGGTTGGAAAGAAGTGAAATGTGGGGAAGAGAGTAGGTGAGATGAGGCTGAAAGATCAATTAGAAAGTTGTTCTAATTGTCCTGGGGAAATGGGATAAGAGCCTACTGAAGGTTGTGTGGGTTTAGAAATGTTGTAGAAGTAGAAATGAAAGATATGGCAACAGCTTAGTTATGTATGAAAGGTAATGTGGTAGAGTGGAAATAGAGCTGTATTTCTTAGAAACAGAGGATCTAGGTGCAAATTCCTCATATGTGGCATCCATACCTGACAAGTTGGGTCTAACCAAAGCAGAATTTATTAGGACTATTAACTTCATTCTGAACATTTTGCTTTTATTAAATTATTAAATTAGCTTATTCCAGTGTTGTTTTAGCTACCACATCCCAATGCTGCAAGTTATATTGGGCTTGTCATATACTCAATCCTCAAGAATTTTTAAAGATCATTGGCAATGGATTATTTCTGTGCTTTATCATGTAGCTCATATAAGGCTAGTGGCATGCATTTATCAAGAGTAACTAGATGGGGGGCAGCTGGGTAGCTCAGTGGATTGAGAGCCAGGCCTAGAGACGGGAGGTCCTAGGTTCAAATCCGGCCTCAGACACTTCCCAGCTGTGTGACCCTGGGCAGGTCACTTGACCCCCATTGCCCACCCTTACCACTCTACCACCTATAAGTCAATACACAGAAGTTAAGGGTTTAAAATTTTAAAAAAAACAAAAATTTAAAAAAAAAATTTAAAAAAAAAAAAGAGTAACTAGATGCTATCTTACTGTCTCTTCACCTACTTCACTTATTATACATTCCCTGGATAAACATTTTTGTTCTCTATCTCCCAGGTTGGATTACATTTCTTCGGTATTTTCTTTGATTTAGTTTAAGTAATTAAATGAAAAAGAAGAGTTATCAATGACTTACCAAATCCCCTACAGCATTTCAACGGATTTATTTTTCATTTTGTTGTAAACACATTTTTCTCATTTGGAAGAAGTACATTTTAAAATACCTTTTATTTCCTTGAATGTCACAAATGCACCTCCTTTGATTCTTGTTGGATAGATTACATTTTCTACATCTCCATATTTATTTGCCGCCTGGAAATAATTCTTCAGCATACCTGCCATGACTTCATCATTAAAATTTCCAACAGGAATATTAGAAACTATAATTGTTCTTTCATATGCTTCATATTCTTGAACATTTTGAATTGCTGCCTGTGTAAGAAATAGGATAATGAACCTTAAAAATTAAAAGCTTCACCCAAATGGCATTTGATCCCCTCCTTGAATTTTCTGTAAGTTATATAAGCCAAGAACTCAGCATAATAAAAAGGGATATTCTCTGAAAGTGAAACTAATTTTACTATTGGAAATAACCTCAAAATAGGGACCACCTCTAGCTACATGATTGGTATCCAAAATTATTTAGAGATACCTTTGGTAACTTCTTGAGATTAAGGGCTGCCATGCTCTGGACTCCAAAGACAGACAGCAGTGTCAACCTGAAAAAAATCACAGAACCTCCAAAGCATTTAGAAAAGAACATGTCTTTAATCAGGACAAAGGAGACAGTGCTCTGTGGCCACACAGAGTCATACACAGACCACATAGAGCAGTGATTCCCAAAGTGGGCGCCACCACCCCCTGGTGGGTGCTGCAGCAATCCAGGGAGCCGGTGATGGCCACAGGTGCATTTATCTTTCCTATTAATTGCTATTAAATTTTTTTAAAAATTAATTTCCAGGGGGCTAAGTAATATTTTTTCTGGAAAGGGGGTGGTAGGCCAAAAAAGTTTGGGAACCACTGACATAGAGCCAAGCTCTGGGACTCTGGGAACTCTTGTCTCTGAGGAAAATACCAAGAATGGGAATTTTCTATCAAATTGAAGAACTTGGGGTCTTACATATACTTTAGGAAGTATAAAAAAGGAAGGGTAACTGACCTTACAAGAAGCCTAGGTAAGGAGGAGCTGGGAGTGGCCTAGATACAGTGAGAGAAACTTCTTTAGAAGACAAAAATGTCCTTAAGACTTGACTACATCTACTATTCCTAGCCAGAGTGCTCAAAGGGCACTAGACGGCCTATTCAGGCTGGGACAGAGGTCATCTAGAAGTTTCATAAAGGCAAGTTCCCATGGGACAAGGGTAAATTTGAAGTTTCATAAAACAAAGGTGTCACCACCATGTAGATATCAGCAATCACCCATTGAAAAGCATTATGACAATTCTTCATTAGGACTCAAGTGTAGCAAAAACCTGCAGTGGGTCCTAGAAGTTTCTCAAGTCTGCAGGGAAAACTAAGAACACTAAAGCATTCTTATGGATGGTTAAGATAACTTATCTGAACACTCAGGGAAGAATTTTCAAGGCTACCTCCAGAATAAAGATAGAAAGTCAAAAAACAAAGGTCAGAATAGTCTCTGCCATCAAGAAAATTAAATTCAACTGCAGGTATCCTATCAAAGGAGAGTGTGAAGCAGACAAAAGAGTAAAAGGAGAGGTCCCAGCAAAGGGTTCCAGGAAAATTAAAGAAGGAAGAAAATACTTAGACATATCAGGGAAGGCTAACATCTGAGCAACATAATCAAGAAGTAATATCTTCAGTGAAATAATATATTATGGGTTTGCTGAATTTAATTATTTTTTGTACTTGATCAAGGAATTTCAAGAACCCTGTGACTAGAAATTGGGTTTGCCTGAGGCTTCTGAAAACCCCATACTCTCCTCTACAGTTCTTCCCCCAACTACAGAAAGATCTGACCCCCCTCTCAACCTTCCAATGTGATTATTATTATTTTTTTTTGGCCAAAATTTACACTGCTCTTTCCAGATGCGAAGTCCTCTTCAGTATCCCTGGATACCCGTGTCAGCCATGGAAAAGACAGTACAGAAATGGTTAAACTCTGAGAGGCACAGGTGACCAGGCACCAATCAGAGGCACTGTTTTGCAATGACAAATCAGGGACCTTAAAGAAAAACTAGAACGTAAATTCTTGTAATGGTTGTCATTTTTGTTTGTGTGTATCATCATCATCTTAACAACAAGAGAATTGAGATCCCGTTAGTTCTAATTACAGTATGTAGGAGTTGAACTAACTACAACACTGACTAAGGTCTTTGCGGAGTATTAACAACAGGATCGCTCCTAGATTACTTAAAGGGGTTCTCAGATGTCTTTTAGCAGCTAGGGACCAGGCAGGGTATACTACCTACCCTGTCTCTGCCTATGCTTTATATAGTACACATGTATAGAAGCCCATGTCCAGATGCTGCCATGTTATACACCATCGAGATTGTTGGCGACTTTTCCTTTGTCTCCCTCCCTTGGACCTTCCTCATCCAACTTAACTCCTACCTTTCTGCTTCGTTCAAAGTATGCCAAGGAGATTTGCCCATGCCTCTCGTCTTTTAAACTTTCCGAGAAGGGTTAGGGTTAGCAGCAGACCGGAAGAAAAAAAGCTCCAAATTAAGAAGGCAGGAGGAGGGGAGGGACAGTGAACAGAGGTGAAGAGGGGGATGCAGTGAGTTAGGAGAAAGACGAAGGAAACAAGCAACTTACCATTGCCGAGAAAGCTCGTTCAATCCCAAACCCCGAGACTGCACGGAAGAAGGCTTTCCCCGGGGCGGAAACCAGTCTACCCTTAAGTTTCACTTTCCTTCTCCGGCAGTTTTTTGACTGGCACTCAGCAGGAGGTTGGGGACCCGGGTAACTCCACCCCTGTCTCCCTGCAGTTCTCGTGACTGCTGCAGCTGGGACAGACAAATTCCTAACGGGAGAAGAGATCGGCTCCCTGAGCTAGAAGGGTTTGATTCTGGGAGAGGTGGCGTTTGAGAAACTCATTTTCTCCCCACTCTCTACATGCAAGTCCTCAGTCTCTCTTCTAGCAATACTACTTCTTCCTGACACTTCACATTTTCCCATCTTGTTGCATTTTGAAGGTAGAAAGGACATCAAAGTCTTTCCTATTTTCTTCTTTATTCTCTCTCTAGGCAGAGTGTAGCTGCAGCTCCTTTGGTTTGCCTACCCCTGCCTTCTTTCCTCGTAGAGCAGGGCACTATTATGTCAGATTTCTAGACCGTATGGAGAAGTTTGAAGTCTTCTAGTACCTCAGCCTCCCCTTTTCTGAATGAGGAAGCAGACCAGAGAGACTGACTTACAAAGGCACACATTCCCGACTCAGTTGCTTTCCCTATGTTGCTACGAGTTTAAATACCTGAGGATCCTCGAATTTCGAACTGAAAGGTTCATCAGATCTCACTAGACCACAAGTTTGGGGTCTCTAGATTGTAGGAGTAATAGTCTTTTAGGGTTCACAAAACACTTAGGGTGAGAGGTAAAAAAGGGATTTTAACCTCTAGTTTATATACTTGATTTTATATATTCTTATTCTTCTTATTATTATTAGGATATTACATGTATCCTAAGAAATGGAATGTAAACTCTTGAAAGGGAGAGATTTTTTTTTTGTCTTTAACTCCTGTTCCTTGCACATGATAAGTAATTAATAAATTCGTTGAACTGAGTTAAAGCATTCTAAAGAAGTTGCTAAATCTCTTTAAATCTGTCAATAATCTCTCAATCCCACAATCTTTCTGTTTATGTTCCTCTTTTTTGACTCTGTCCCTTTCCCTGTGCCTATGTTTCCAACCATTTTTCTCTCCCTCCCCCAGCCCTCTCTCACACATACCTTTTTATGCCCTTGGAGAAAGAGACAAAGACAGGGACAGAATGAGAGAGAAAAAGATTGACAAGAGAAACAAAGCAAAAGAAAGCCTGACCTCGTATTCTGAATAGAAGGTAGCAAGAATGATAGAACTAATTTGTTTCTATGTTATTTGGCCACAAAGTTTTCTTGGACCAAAAGGTGATTGTTAGTATGAAGGACTGTGGTGAAGACTGGAAAGATCTGAGAAGGCACAAACTGTGTCTCCCTACAGTGAAAGAAGAGGAAATGCAGCCTCTATCACAATATGTCTTCAAAAGCTCTATACAGCACAAGTATTCTCTTTGGAACTTTTTGCCTATAGTAAAAGTTCTTATATCTAGATTTAAAGGAAACAAAGAACACTTATATACCTTTATTTTTCCTAAGTAGTTACACATTGGAAAGGCTAGACTTCCAGGAGTCAGGATCCTACTATCCACCAGCTTTGATTACTAACTAGCCTCCTGAATCTGGCAAATCACTTCTCAGATCACAGAAAAGATGTTTTATGTTTTCGAGAGAACCTTTTTTTTTTTTTTTGGCGAGGCCTATTTTTCATGTTCTTTCTAGCATTAAAGACTGTTAATCTGTATTGAACAAATTCCACAGCAAACTAAGTTTTTCCCTCACAGTTTTGTTGTTGGAACTTCTGTGCCTATTCAATAATTAATAAATTTAACTGAATATAGGCCACCCCGTATGACCTAAAAGGAATTAGAGAGATTGACAGATACAGATCTCTCTTCAGATAGCTGTAATAACTCTCTATATATTATATATGTATGCATTTAGAAATAACAATTATAGCATACTCAGATTTTATATGATATTTATTTGAGAGGAAAAAGTATAGACTAATGTAGGACCATGTTCTTAGAGGGATAAGAATTTTATTGATTTTATTGATAGAGGGAACTCCCAGAAGAGGAAACTGTTTACCAGTAGAGATTAGCACTTTCTTTGCAACTTAATAGTCTTTTATTTATTCTTACATATCTATGTTACTTCCAATTATTAAACATTTATTTTCTCTCCCTCTTGCTTCTACCCTCTTCTCCCATTAAAAAAAAAAGTTAAAACTCTTATAACAAATATCCATAGTCAAGTAAAACAAAAACCTATAATGGTTATGTTTAAAAATGTGCATCTTGGGGACAGCAGGGTGGCTCAGTGGATTGAGAGCCAGGCCTAGAGACGGGAGGTCCTAGGTTCAAATCTGGCCTCAGACACTTCCTAGCTGTGTGACCCTGGGCGAGTCACTTATCCCCCATTGCTTAGCCCTAGCCATTCTTCTGCCTTGGAGCCAATACAGAGTATTGGCTCCAAGACGGAAGGTAAGAGTTTAAAAAAAACGTACATCTCATTCTGTAGCTTGAGTCTATCACCTCTTTGTCATTGTCATAATCATGGTTGTTCAGGGGGCAGCTGGGTAGCTCAGTGGAGTGAGAGTCAGGCCTAGAGACGGGAGGTCCTGGGTTCAAACCCGGCCTCAACCACTTCTCAGCTGTGTGACCCTGGGCAGGTCACTTGACCCCCATTGCCCACCCTTACCAATCTTCCACCTATGAGACAATACACCGAAGTACAAGGGTTTAAAAAAAAAAAAATAAAATAAAAATAAAAAAAAAATAATCATGGTTGTTCATTGAACCAATGGCATATGTCAGGTCTTTAAAGATGCTGATCTTTACAATGTTATTATTGAACAACAGATTGCTCTGCTCATTTCACTCAGCATTAATTTATACAACTCTTTGGAGGTTTTTCTGGACCTATCACTTCTCTCTTTTCACTCATGACATAATAGAGTCCATTACATTACATTAATATACCATAGTTTGTTCAGCCATTGCCCAATTGATGGGTATTCCCTTAATTTCCAGGGTTTTTGCCACTACTAAAAATTGCTATAAATATCAGAGAGAGACAGAGAGAGAGAGAGAGTTCTTTTTTTTTATCTCTGAGATATAGAGATAATACTAATAGTGGTATATCTGGGTCAAAAGATATGCCCAATTTAGTAACTTTGGAACATATATATAAATTGCTTTCTGATTAGCAACTCCATCAATATTGCATTAATGTGCCTATTTTTTCCAGAAGCCCTTCAATATTCATCATTTTCTTTTTTTGAGTCAACTTTTCTTTGGTATCAAAGTTGTTTTAATTTTCACTTCTTGAATATTAGGGATTCATAGTATTGTTTCACATGTTTGGAATATTCCTTTGAAAAACACCTATTCTTATCCTTTAACCATTTGTCATTTGAGCAAAGTATACAGTGATTTGTTCAGTGTCACACAACCAACATGTCAAAGGGAGGGCTTAAATTCAGATATTTCAGGCTCTATGGCCAGTTCTCTATAAACTCTATCACTTTGCTCCTCATAATATGTAAGTACTCATTTTCATTCATGCCTAAACCACTTTTGCACTAAATTCAAAATCAGTGTAGGTTTAGTATCACCCAAAAAGTTTGGATTACTCCAGATGGTAGAAGAGATTTTTAGGGACTTCAGGAAACACAGAGTAGACATAGAACATATTTTTGTTAAACCATATGTAAACTTTGTTAGGTTAGGGCAAATGGCCTATAATATTCACAGTCTTTTTCTTAGAGAAATTATGGAAATTAAGAACTTAGTATTTATCATTATTCCACCTAATAATAATTATTTTGCCCACTTCCAAAATCTACTCTGGAGGACTTTAAGAGAATAGTTTCATAATTGTCTAAAATGACTTAGAAATGGTACTACCTGAGGCAGAGAACTGATCTAGGTGATCTATATAGTCCATTCCTCTGGTGCATAATCATCATTTTTCAGTTTACCTAATAATTACACTTCTATTTTTATTTTGCTAATTCCAATTTTTACAACTCACCAAAAGGCCACAAGAGGGAGATATAATTACATGGAATAGGAGAAGAATGACTGCTGGAAGAATGACCACAATATTAGATAAAATATCTTTTATGTATTTACTAAAAACATAGGATTTGACACAAAATTAATCCTTATTATATACCTCTCTGTGTTCTTTATATGTTTAAGTTAGCACAAAATTATTTTGCTTACTTTTACAATTAAGGATCTTTCACTGGGGTAGCTTTAAAAATTCTAAGAATATTATTTGTTTAATTTAATATTTGATGTTATTTGAGATTTAGCAAAATCCCACATGGGTGGAAGACAGAGGAATAATAAAAGGCCACAGACTAGTAATAATTTAAGTTGCAATTTCAGCAGAAAGTCTGGGAACAGACTTTAAAATCTTTGAGACAATTTCTCCAACCTATAAAACACAAGAAGCCACAGACTCTAAACACCATACATTCTAAATGATTAGAATACAATAACAGGTAACAGATAATACAACATGCTTTTCAAAGTTTTTAAAATATTTATTTAGACCATTTTGAATAGTCTTGCTATTTTCTTTTTATTTGTATCAATGATCAGTACTTAACTCCAGGGAACAGCAACACCAAGACTACATAGGCAATTCAAAGACAAAATGTATTCCATACAACCTAAGCTTCAGAAATTATTTAATAAAAATTAGTTTTAAATGTTTTTCTACAACAATTTTTTCTACAAGTGGGTGGCAAATGACTCTCATAAAGACAAAATTATTCCTAATTTTACAACTAGGTGGCACAGTGGATAGAATGCTAGGCCTGGAGTCAAGAAGATTTGAGTTCTAATCAGACTCAATTTCCTTATCTATAAAATGGGTTTAATTTTTTTAATTTAATTTACATTTAAATTAATTTAATTTTAATTAATTTAAATTAACTCACAAAATTGCTTTGAGGATCAAATGAATTAACATGTACAGAACTTTGCAAACCTTGAACTACTATAAAGTATATGATGCCAGATGTTAAAAGAAAGTTAATTTTATATTTTTTTGTTGTTTTGTTTAATTTTTGACTTAACTTAAACATGCCATGATTTAGTATCCTCTTCTGATCTATAAGTTCTCCTTTACAGTATTTATGAGTGTTTTCATATAAACATAATTCATCTTCTAGATTTGCTAGGGGGCAAAGGGGGATTACCAGCAGTCCAGTTCCCCTAGGGAGCAGGACAAATGAGCAAAAATGGAATGAAAAGAGCTAGAGACCCAGTAGGTTTGCAGTGGCTGATCTGAAGTGCCATCTGATGATTTTAATTTTTATATCATTTTTCTCAGGATTACATCAATGTTGGCATAAATTCCATTCCCACCATACATCTTATCTTTGGAGACAATGTATTAGGTATGTTTGACATATCTCTTGGGCTACAGTGGTGAGAACATACAGGCTTTTTCATGGGAGACAATTTCTTCATATTTCATTCACTGTTCTTTTATATTAAATTTCTGTACCATTTCGGATCGAGGAGGGTGAAAACTTGGAGAGTATTCTGCCCTGTTCTTGCAGCCACCTGTGTATGGGAATCTGAGTTACAGATTTAAAATCTTTAACATTAACTCACTATATGCTGGTTTGTTGTAAGGTGACTTCTAGGAGAAGTTTCTGTATTATGGGGGTTTGTTTAGGGTTTTATTTTCGGATAGTGTATATAGTCTGTGACTGTGGTTGTTCTTGCCATGAACCTGTATTGTTTTTCTGTGTTTCTCTGGGGCTGAATAAGAATATTGATTGTAATAGTTTTAATACAAGTGAATGCTAATGAGAAAAGTCACCTAGGGGAAACTGAGTGAGAAATTTCCATCCTTCTGACACCTGCTTTGCTGGTTTGTCAGAGCTGGTGACAAGCTGTGCTAAATGTCACGGGTTTTGATGGCTTCCTGCATATCCCCCTTTTCTTTTTAATTGAAGTGACTTCAATTCAATCTGGACTTGACTTGTATTAGAGTTTAGGGATCTGAAAATAACTGGGAAACAGAAAAGAACAACAAAGAACAAGGCAAGGGCAAATCCATAGACACTCAGGGTATGTAGCAAATCATTATTGGAAATAAGGAATGAGACACTATTATAAAAGGAAGATGCTATAGAAGAGGCTGAATAGAGGGAGGAACTTTTCCTAATCAAAACTGCAATAAGTATTTGATGTAAGGTGTCTGTGCTAAGCGTCACGGGCTTTGATGGCTTCTTGCATAGATTCTTTAGGCTGAATTGTTTTGAAACAAAAACTTAATGTGTATTATCCTATAGCCTCTATCATCCTTTCTGTCCCCCTCTCTTCCCTTTTTCCAAACCCAACTGTCAATGATAGGATCTGTCTGGGAAAAGCAGCTGATTTCTTTGCCTTTCAGGATTCTAATAGAAACACCAAAAGGTTTTGTTTTTGTTGGGGTTTTTTTGTACTGTTGTGAGGAAGATTAATAAATGAGTATTTAGGAGACTTTGCAGGCAGGGCTGAAGGATTCTAAATGGAATGGGGAAGCAGGAAGTGTGGCTGTTCTCTCTGGGATGGACTCCATGGTGGTTGGGGACAAGTTTAACTGTCTCCTGGGAGACCTCAGAGGAAGAGGAGTTTGTACCCTGATTTCCTGATATCTGGAAGGAGGAAAGTCATTTTGCCTGTGGGAGGTTAGGTAGAGACTATAAAATCTAACCTGAGTTGCTAGTCAGGTCAGGTTGGTTTAGCTCCCTGACTTACCCAATTGAAGGAATACTGGCTGAAGACCTGGGAAAGCAGTACCATCGCTGGAGTGTGTCAGGACTCTGCTGTGAGGATACCCACTTCAGCCTGCTATTCTTTGGGCCCTGTCTTGCTTTGGTTTTTGGTTCAATGTAGATAAGTCCCTCCCCTGACCCTGTGGTTTGCCCACAGTCTGGAAGTATAGAAACCCCTATTCCCATACTTTAGACTATAGTTCCCTTAATTAAACTTGTTTATAAGCCCTCTTGTCATTTACTTGCTGGTTTCACAGACTCCTTGTCTAGATGGAGCAGAGTGACAGTTAAGGAATAACTGTCACTCCTGTCAACTGTCATTTCCCCAAATAGCTAAACACAGTTTCCCTGGCTTGTTTGGTCCCAGACTATTGTCCATTCCTGTCTCCTACTCACCCTTCTGAACCCAGATAAATATTTAAGTTGACTCTCCTGCTTTCCCCATAAGAGTACTAGCATTCACAAGTCCCCATCTAATGTGCTCCCCTTTGATTATCAATTCCTTTGAGGGTTCATTTATGGCTTCTTCATTGTTTGTCCTAAAATAGGATTACCTAAGTACTCTATTTCCTGTCCTATAAAAGGGTCTTTACTAAATATATTTTTATTGTATTGTAGTCAGGAAAAGAAATATTTCATATTTCTGTTTTTCTACATTTTCGAGTTCTTTATACAGTAATATAGTTAGCTTTTGTGAAGGTCCCATCATAGTACACTCTTTCCTTTTCCCTTTCAGTATTCTACAGGTGTTCATTATATCTAACTTTTCTCTTTTTTTCATTAGAGTAATCTATATCTAAAAAGGGAAACTGAAGTCCCTCACCATTATTGTTTTATTAAAGATAGACAGTTTTACTTTCCATTTCTCATTTCTTCTATAACTCAGTTAATATTTCCTTTAAGAACTTAGATGCCATGTAATTTGGTATGCTATATATCAGGGTTGGTGAACCTTTTCCAAGATCAAGTGCCCAGAGGGCAAATTCAAACTGTCTGTGAACCCCTGGATTACTGGAGAAAGTTGAGGGAGAATGTGTTTGCTTTGGATGGCTGGACAGAGGGGAGGTGTAAGAAATAAAATTAATATAGAGTGATAAAATTAAAAATATCATGGTTTCAAAGGGTTTATTGAAATCCATTTGGAAAAATGAAGCCATGTGCCTGTTGAGTTAGTTCAAAATACACGGACCCTGTTACCTCTTCCTCCCATCCTGGCTCCACTCCAAATCACCAAAAATAGAGGAAGTACCAATGCCTTCCTCAGTCTTTATACTCTTGGTTATGTAATTACACTTCCTGCCCACCTGATTTCACAAGAGGAATCATGGGAAATGTAGTTTGAAAGAGATCTAAATGTCCACAAGAACATTAGATCAGGGACCTCAAAATTAGTTCAAGGACCCTCAAATTTCCAATATCACAGTGGGGTATGCAAAAAATATCCTCTGGCACTGGGAAGAGGGAAAACAGAGTAGCTCCCAGAGTGCTGACTGTGCACAAGTGCCAGTCTTGACAATGAGGCTATGTCATATTTATTTAGTATTGTTATTAATTTATTATCATTCACTTTAACAAAAATATATTTTCCGTATTTATCCCTGTAAATCTAATTAGTCTGCTTTTGTTATTGTTTTGTTTAATATCATAATTGCTATCCCTGTTTTGTTGGTTTTGCTTTATTTCAGCTAAAGCATAATAGATTCTTCTCCATCCCCTTATTTGAACTATGCATCTTTTTGTTTCAAGTGTATTTCTTGTAAGCAACATATTGTTGGATTCTTATTTCTGATTTCATTAGTGATCTCATACTCTTCCCATTCATAGTTATGATTAACAATGTATATGTCCCTCCATCCTATTCTCTTATGTTGTTCTTTTTCCTTTTCCCTTGACTCCTATTTTGTTTTCCTTCTAACCACAGCTTTAAAGTATCCTTCTTCTTACCCTCCTTTCCCTTATAGCCTTACCTATTGGGTAAGATGTACTTCTGTACCTAACTATGTATAAACGCATACTTCCTTTCTTTGATCAGTTCAGATGAGAATGAGGTTTAAGTGTCACCTGCTCACCATTTACTATCCCTTCCTTGTTGTATATACTTCTACTTGTGTACCCCATTTATGTGAGATAATTTCCTCCTTCTCCCCACCTCCTTCCAATATATTCTCCTTATGAACCCTTTCTGTTCTTCTTTTGAAAAAATAAAAACATAACTGTCACCCCTAGGTCCTTTGTCTAATTAGATTTTCTTTATGACCTCTGTGGATAGAGTTCTGAGGGAACTACATATCTTCCTGTATAAGAATGTAAAGTTGAATCTTGCATGATCTGTTTGTGGCATATTGGTATCTGAATTATCTCTGGCTGCTTGCAATATTTATTCTTTGACCTAGAGCTTTGGATTTGGGCAATAATATTCCAATAAGTTTTTCTTTGGGGGTTTGTTTCAAGAAGTGGGCAGAAGTCTTTCTACTTTTGCTTTTCCCTGTAGTTCTAAAATATCTGGGCAATGTTCTTTTATCATTTCTTAAAATATGTCTAGGGTCTTTTAAGTTCATGGCTTTCGAGGAATCCAATGACTCTTAAGGGATCTCTCCTCAATTTGTTTTTTAAATCAATTGTTTTTCCTATAAGGTACTATACATTCTTTTGCCTTCTTTCTTTCTTTCTTTTTTGCTTTTTGATGCCTTCTGGAACTATTAGTTTTTCTTGATATTCAGTTATTTTTCAGTCCCATTTGACTCCTTATGATCCCTGTTATGGATAAAAATGGGGGGTACACTAAAGTTAGGAGGGTGTGATCTCCTTCCCTAGTTGAGTGATGGAGGGGTAAAGATGATTGAGGTAATAGGAGAGGAATGAAAGGGATGGCTGAGTTTAGGGAGGAATGGACAAGACAGTATTAGGATGGTTAAGGGTACAGGTGAGGTATTCAGGAGAGGCAGCTATCATAGACTAGACACTCAGGCTAGAAACAGAGGACACTGGGGGGAAATGGGCTGAACCCTTCCAGGAAGGAAAGGTACTTTTACAGACACAAGGAATAGGGCCAGTCAGAAGTGGTTTGAATCTGACTTGAGGGCTTTCTTGTCAGTTTCTCAAGTCCTCAAAGGAGGAACCACAAGGCTCCTCCCTGTCAATGAAACTGAAGGGATTCAAGAGGAAGTGTTGGGCAACTACTTCCTCCCAAGATGGATGCCTCCAGTTTCCCTTAGGAAATAAGAGAATTATTCCTCCCCTTCACCTTTGCCTAGTTTTTTTCAACACAAAGATTCTCCAGAGGGTCTAATTAGGTAACTAAAGGTTTATTAATAGTTCAGGGTGGTCTGGAAGGAGAGAAGGGATTGGGGTTTCTGACAACTGCTAGGGAGAAACTCAAGATGGGGGAGGGTCTCAGGAATGGGTTAGACTGAGAGAACCTGACTGCTTTTAAGGTTAGAGGGTGTACTAAAGGGATAGTTTGAATTCAAGGATGTCCTACTTGCCTATTGGGGAAAACTAAACCCACAAAGTCTTTTCACTAAAAACCCAAAAACCACCCTGCCTCTCAGAGCCCTGGGAAAACAGGCAGGGAAAACAGGGAAGTAATATGGACAAGGTCAGGGAGAGGTCCAGAGAAATTAGCCAGGTACAAATTGTCTAAAGACAAACACAGGCCAAAGAAAACCAAAAGCCAATAGAGCTCTGGTTGACCTTTCCACTCTGCTCAAGCATCAGGGACTGACTGAACTCTCTCAGAATTCTCAGGCTCAACTGCCAGAAGTTTTCAGTTCTCCCCCCACCACCACCCCTGCAAGAGCAAAACCTCTCTTGCATCTTTTGCATTATATCCCATTAGAGATTTTATTGGCAAAAATACTGGAGTGGTTTGCCATTTCCTTCTCTAGTTCATTGTACAGATAAGGAAACTAAAGCAAACAGTGTTAAGTGACTTGCCTAGGGTCACACAGCTTGCAAGTATCTCAGACCAAATGTGAACACAGGGAGATGAATCTTTCTGACTGCAGGCCCAGAACTCTATCCACTGTACCACCACCTAGCTGTGTCCATTCATTAGTTTATAATGATCAATTCTAATTTTTAGAGTTATTTTCCTTGGTAAACTTTTGCTCCTCTTGTTCCAACCTATTAACTATCTTTTCATGTCTTTCTTACCTAGCTTTCATTTGTTTCCCCATCTTTCCTCTAACACCCTCATTAATTTTTGAAATCATTTTTATCCTTTTTTAACTCTTACTTTAACTCTTCTAGTAATGCTTATTTTATTTGTATCCATATTGCATTTTTCTGAGGTTTTGCTTATAGATATTTGAGTCATTCTCTTTCTATGGGTTTCTGCCTTGAGTTTTCTTATCATAATAACTATGATGGGATTTTTTTCTTCCTTGCTCCTTCTTCTAGCCCAGTGATTCCCAAAGTGGGCGCTACCGCCCCCTGGTGGGTGCTGCAGCGATCCAGGGGAAGCAGTGATGGCCACAGGTGCATTTATCTTTCCTATTAATTGCCATTAAAATTTTTTTAAAATTATTTTCCAGGGGGCTAAGTAATATTTTTTCTGGAAAGGGGGCGGTAGGCCAAAAAAGTTTTGGAACCACTGTTCTAGCCTATTTCTTGACTTTGTACTTCATCTATCCTGGATTTTGCCCTCTGACAATCTAGACATGTTTTTACAGTTCAGCTGGGGGCCTATAAGCTTTTAGTGCTCCCAAAGGGATGCTAGGTGAGTTTCAGATCCTAGACTTCTTGGGCTGAACTCTCCAAGGTCCTGATCCAGGTTTGGGGTCTTTCAAGTTAGGTTATCCCTATATGGAATTTCCAGTACACTGCTAAAGGACTCAGTCACTATTATTAGCCTACTAGGAGATTGCAGGTTCAGTGATTGAAATTCAGGATCCCTTTGGGTCTGAGATACCTGCCCAAGTTATTCCACTGTAGGCTTCCTACCCGGATTAGAGACTAGAACTGAGTCCTTACTCTACCATCCTGACTCCTCTTACCAGCACTGTTCTTAAAGTTCACCTAACAGACAACTGACTCCACCTTTACCCCATAACATGAAGCTTACCCCTTCAATAGATTCAGAAAAGGCCTTTGACAAAATACAGTACTCATTCTTAATGAAAACACTAGAAAGTATAGAAAGAGAAGTACCTTTCCTAAAAATAATAAACAGTAGATATTTAAAACCATCAGCAAGCATCATCTGCAATGGGGATAAATAAGAAGCCTTCTCAATAATATCAGGAGTGAAACAAGGATGCCCATTATCACCTCTTTTGTTTAACTATGGTACTAGAAACACTAGCAGTAGCAATTAAAAGAAGAAAAAGAAATTGAAGGTATTAAGATAGGCAGTGAGGAGACCAAGCTATCACTCTTTGCAGATGATATGATGGTCTACTTAAAGAATCCTAGAGAATCAAGCTAGTGGAAATAACTTTAGCAAAGTGGCAGGATACAAAATAAACCCACATAAATCATCAGCATTTCTATATATTTCCAACACATCACAGCAGCAAGAGTTAGAAAGAGAAACACGATTTAAAATCACCCTAGACAATATAAAATACTTAGGAATCTATCTACCAAAACAAACACAGCAATTATATGAAAACAACTACAAAACACTTTCCATACAATTAAAACTAGATCTAAACAATTGGAAAACATTAATTGCTCATGGGTAGGATGAGCTAACATAAAAAAATGACAATCCTACCCAAATTAATTTACTTATTCAGTGCCATACCTATAAAATTACCAAGAAACTTTTTTACTGAATTAGAAAAATCTAACAAAGTTCATTTGGAAGAACAAAAGATCAAGAATATCAAGGGAAATAATGAAAAAAAGGTGAAGGAGTGGGGTCTAGCAGTAGTAGATCTTAAACTGCACTATAAAGCAGTGGTCATCAAAACAATATGGTACTGGTTAAGCGACAAAAGGGAGGCTCAGTGGAATAGACCTGGGGTAAATGACCTCAGCAAGATAATGTAGGATAAAAGCAAAGATCTCAGCTTTGTGGACAAAAATCCACTGTTTGACAAAAACTATTGGGAAAATTGGAAAATTATGGGAGAGATTAGATTTAGATCAACACTTCACACTCTACACCAAGATAAATTCAGAATGGGTAAATCACTTGAATATAAAGAAGGAAACTTTAAGCAAATTAGGCAGACACAGAATAGTATACCTGTTAGATCTTTGGGAAAGGAAAAATTTCAAGACTAAGCAAGAGTTAGAAAAAATTACAGAATATAAAATAAATAACTTTGATTACAGGAAATTAAAAAGGATTTGTACAAATAAAACCAATGCAATGCAAATTAGAAGGGAAGCCAAAATTGGGAAAAATATAACAAAAATCTCTGACAAAGGTCTAATTATGCAAATATATAAGGAGTTAAATCAATTGCACAAAAAAAAAATCAAATCATTCCTCAATTGATAAATGGGCAAGGGACATGAATAGGCAATTTTCAGATAAAGAAATCAAAATTACCAATAAGCACATGAAAAAGTGTTCTAAATATCTTATAGAGAAATGCAAATCAAAACACCTCTGAGGTACCACTTCACTCCTAGAAGACTGGCTAACATGACAGCAAAGGAAAGTAATAAATCTTGGAGGGGACATGGCAAAATAGGGACATTAATGCATTGCTGGCGGAGTTGTGAATTGATCCTACCATTCTGGAAGTCAATTTGGAACTATGCCCATAGGGCTTTAAGACTGTCTACTCTTTGATCCAGCCATACCATTACTGGGTTTATATTCCAAAGAGATAAGGAAAAAGACTTGTACAAAAATATTTATAGCCACACTCTTTGTGGTGGCAAAAAATTAGAAAATGAGGGGATGAGGGGCAGCTGGGTAGCTCAGTGGATTGAGAGCCAGGCCTAAAGACAGGAGGTCCTAGTTTCAAATGTGGCCTCAAACACTTCCCAGCTTTGTGACCCTGGGCAAGTCACTTGACCCCCATTGCCTACCCTTACCATTCTTCTGCCTTGGAGTCAATATTGACTCCAAGATGGAAGGTAAGGGTTTAAAAAAAAAAAAAAAAAAAGAAAATGAGGGGATTCCGTTTGGTTGGGGAATGGCTGAACAAATTGTGGTATCTGTTGGTGATGGAATACTATTGTGCTCAAAGGAATAATGAACTGGAGGAATTCCATGTGAACTTGAAAGACCTCCAGAAATGAATGCAGAGTGAAAGGAGCAGAGCCAAGAGAACCTTGTACACAGAGACAAGATGCACTGTGGCACAACCGAATGTAATGGACTTCTCTACTAGCAGAAATGCAATGATCCAAGACATTTCTGAGGGACTTATAAGAAAGAAAGCTCTCCACATCCAGAGAAAGACTGTGGGAGTAGACACACAGAAGGAAAACAACTGCTTGATCATATGGGTCAATGAGGATATGATTGGGGATGTAGACTCTAAATGATCACCCTAGTGCAATAATATGGAGGCACATGTAAAACTCAGTGGAATTGTGTGTTGGCTATGGAAGGGGGGTGGGTAGAGGGGAGAGAAAGAACATGAATCATGTAATCTTGGAAAATTTTTCTTAATTAATCAATTAAATAAAACCCTAAAAACAAATTAATAAATAAAGCAAGAAGCCTGCCCTTTATTTTCTGGGGATGGAGGAATCTCTAGCCACATTGCTGAAAATCTGCTAACCTTCATATCAGATGAATGGTCCATAGAGCTCATTGACCAGTTTTGGTTAAGCATTCCAAAATGACCAGAAGAATCTCTTGAGAGAAAGAGATCAAGTACTTTTGCAGGGATCTTAATGATCTTGTGGTTACATATCCATTTATCAGGGGGAGGGGATCAATTAGTCCTTAAGCCTTTAAATCTCTAAATAGAGAATAGTGATCTTCTATTCTTGGTCCTTCAACTCTTCACTGTTCTCTGATTGATAGTAGGACTTTGAACTCCAAGATTTTCATTTAAAGAGATATCTCAGATCAGAACATCTTCTAATTGTTATTGTCTATCACTCACCTTTTTAAGAGTCTAAAAAAGAACTTCTTAGACAAGAAAAAACAATACTTAATATTTCCCATTTTACAAACTAGATTCTTAATAAACTTCCACAAAGTATAGTTTCTTGTTAGTTGTAGGAATGAAAGTTGTAAGATGCACTTCTTATAGATGCTACTTTTTAAAAGGGGGCATCTTCCCTACATGCATTGTAATCATTAAAATTATGAGGTATCAGTTTGCCTCAAATAATTTTTTTGCCCAAAAAGTTCTAGAGAAATCTCCCCCCATATAGATTCTCCCCCCATATAGATCATAAACTTCTGCAAAGGCAAAGACTGTGTCTTATACCCCTTTGTATTCCTCATGGTACCTCTATATTATCCTATGAATAGAGGCACTCAAAAATTTTAAAAAGATAATGAAAAGTTAAAATTCTACCTTTCTTTATGCTTCCATTATAAGCAATATTCCCATATGCCGGTAAATATTCCATCATTTAATTTGAATGATGTTAATAATGACCTTTTATTCAGCATCTTTTAAAATCAAATTTTAATTAATAAGCATTTTCCCCTTCCCTCCATCCTGCTCCTTCCCCACTTGAGAGGGAAAAAAGAAAGAAAAAAATTAGAAAAAATGCATAGAAAACATGCAATCAAGCATTATAATAGAGTAAGACAAATTCCTACATTGGCCATGCCCCAAAATGTTTATCTCATTCTCTATTTGAGTCCATCACCTCTCTGACAGGTGGTAGGTAGCATGCTTCATGCTTCATCGTTAGTCCTCTGGAATTATGATTTGGCATTTTACTGACCTGAGCTCTCAAGTATTCAGAATCTTAGAAACAAAGTAAGAATAAAAAATTAAAAGAATGTATTTTTCTTTTAAGGGCAAGTAAAAATTAAAAAGCAAAGTCTATTTTTTATTAGTCATAAGAAAATAACTTCAAATCAATGTGTTTATAGTACATAGAATTTTGTGTCCAGTAAGTATTCTTATGTTTTTTTGAGGATTACAAGATGCCTTTTATAGTCCGATTAGTCTAAGCACCCCTTCTTAGAAAATGGTTTTAAATGCATAAAATGCATAGGATTGAAAAGGAAATCAAATATAGTTATCAAAAAATATGTTTTAATAAGCTCATGGTGCCCAGGTTAAGAATCCCTCATCTAAATCAGCCTCAAAATATGCTATTTGAGGTTTTTTGAGGGCACATTTGACAACATCTATATCCCCTCCTCCATTTGACCCTTTCTGAAAATGAATAAAAATGTCCTCTTCTATACTTTCTTCATCATCTTGAATATTTTTAAATCCCGTAAGAAGAACGGTCCTCTTAGAAATTCCTGAGAATACCTAGAAGGGGAAAAAAAAAAAAAGCAAAATACCTGTGAGGTACTCCTATATGTCCTAAATAGTCTAAACAAACTTTCAGGGGAAAAAAAGTATTTCTATCTCCTATTAACTTGCATTTGATATCTAGTTTTCCTACCACAGTTAACCAATGCCCTAAAGGCATGACTCTGATTCATACACTTTATAAAAATGATGGTTCATTTTCTTTTTTTAGTAGGAAAGTAGATTTTTTCATATCTGTGATGAAATTCTTTTAAGTAGTTATTGACCATATGGTCTTGTAAATAAAGCTAGTTTCTAATGAGATAAATATTTACACCCTTTTACTTTTAATCTTTATAACTTAATCATGTAATTATATAAAATGACAGGGGTATTATTAAGTAGGAAATGAAATAATTACCTGTGAACAAAATGATAATGAAATTTTTGCATGTTTTTTTCCCTCTTTCCACTGTCTGCTATTATATTTTGCATCATACAATATGGTCTCTACAAGTCTTAAATGAAGAGCCAGTATACACCGAAAAAACATATTCAGAAGAGATCTTAATTGTGGTTTCTAATACCCAATATAGAGATACCTTTCCCTAAATATCAACATAAAGAAACACCATGGCATAGTGGAAAGAGAGATGGTCTAGCAGCCAGAAAGTCTTAGGTTCAAATTCTGCCTCTGATATATCCTAGCTATGTGACCTTTGACAAATTAACCACCCAATACAAGTATGTTGCGAGAAGATGCCAACCTGCAGAGGAAGAGGGAGTTTCCTCAACCAGGAGTTGTCCATATTGCTGAAATCATGAGCTCAGGCACTATCCCTCTTACTATGTAATGCTTCATTCATATGTAAGATGATATATATAAATTTGACTTCTGAGCTTCAAATAAGTTTATTCTCTTTCTGGTAAAAGTTATGCTTTAAGAAAAATTCTAATCAACAGCTAGTAGAAAGATGATGTCTAAGCATAATCTGTAGTATATATAAATATCATCATTATAACAATCACTACTTATGGGTAAGAGGCATTTCATGTCCATTATCACTTTGGTGGGGCAAGTATTATAATCTCTTCATTTTAAAGCTTAGGAAACTAATATTGAGGTTAGATGACTCATTCAAGTTCACAACACTAAGGGAAGCTAAGAAATGTAACCTATATGTCCATATGTTTAAAAAATGAAGATTGGTACAATTTTCTGAACAATTCAGGGAAGAAAAATAATATATTTAATAATAAATTATAATACATAATGAATAATAATTTATTTCATAATAAGGTGACCAATAAAGTCCTAAAGAAATGTCAAAACCACACCCAGACAGAACTATTCATCATTGGTAAGATTTGAAATGCTACTACCAGATTATTCAAAATGAGGCATTTTTTAAAATCTCCTTACCTGTAGCTTCTTGATATGTTTTTCCATATGCGGGGAAACAACAACCTGATAGCAGCTGGTATTTGTATGAAGAGGATATTTCTTGTGCTTGAGAATATTATCAGCAACTAGAAAATAATTTTTTAAGTTTATATTTGTTTACCAGAAGAAAAACTTTTTTTTACATAAAAATTAAAACTTATTCCCTCCAAAGTTATTTAGACTATTACTGCTAATTAAAATTTTAGTTTTTGTTGCTATTATTTTTAAATGTCGTCACAGAGAGGTGCAGATGAAAACATGCATTTCCAAGAATAACCAAAGTGGGAATTCGTTTTGCTAGGCTATTCTTATTTGTTACAATGGAGAGCTTTTATTTATTGGGGAAAAGGGAGAGACACTTGGAGAGTAAAGTCAGTGATACAAAAACAAAGAGAAAAAGAAAAAAAGGGTACTGATGAAGCACTAAGAAAATGTGGGAGACAGTAGAAAGAATCTTAGAAGGGAACACAAACAGAACTGTTTTACTACCATATTAATTTTTTAGTTCAATTAATTTCTTTTCAATGAACACAAATCCTCCTCCTCCTCTAATTCCCAGTAGAGGGGGGAAAAGAAAACAAAACTTTTGCAATAAAAAGGCAAAGCCAAGCAAGACAAAGCTCTTATTGACCATGTCCGAAAACTGTTTAGTCTATATAGACCTTCTTTCCAGGAAGTAAACCATGTTAAGTTTAATATCTCCTTTAGAAGAAAGATGAATCATATATAATTCTCTTTTTCTATTCTTTTTTTTTTTTTAACCCTTGTACTTGAGTGTATTGTCTCATAGGTGGAAGATTGGTAAGGGTGGGCAATGGGGGTCAAGTGACTTGCCCAGGGTCACACAGCTGGGAAGTGGCTGAGGCCGGGTTTGAACCTAGGACCTCCTGTCTCTAGGCCTGACTCTCACTCCACTGAGCTACCCAGCTGCCCCCTTTTTCTATTCTTTAAATAAGAAACATACATGCTTGTTAGTTTTCAAGTTCATAATAATACGAAATTAATTTTAAAAAATTAACCGGTTTCACTGAAGACAAATGAGAAAAGATAACATAATTGAAATTCTAAAGGGAAGGAAGTTCAATTTAATTCAATAAACATTAATCAAGAACCTACTCTGTAAAAAATCTTCAACAATATCCTACTTGAATAAGCCTAAGAGGTGACCCTCCTGGGTTGCTGAAGAATTCCTTAGCTATGGCAACAAGGGTGAAACAAAGAAAAATATTAAATAATTTTCCATACTCTGTATCTCCTCCTTCTCCCACCTTTTGTTTCTGCAGGCACTGTCTCATAATGACCAAAAAAAAAGAGGAAAGCTTGTCTTTAAAAAGCTTTGAGACTATCCATGAACATTAACTAAATGTGAGATCCTTCTGAAGTGACCATCAAAGAGGTTGACACTACTTTCAGAATTGAATCCTATTCTTGACATTCTCACCATAAATGAAAGAATAACTCATAAATATTCTTAGAAAAGCAAAGAGAAAGGTGTCGGTAGTTTTATCTTGTGTCCATCAATGACAAACACATGATTCCATTAGACACTTAGTCATATCGCTTTTCAGTACTCATTATATAAACATTTTAAAAAGGACCACCATAAAGATAATTGTAGTAGTCTCTGAGCCAAAACTTATTATTATATTATATATATATATTATTATAATATAATATAGGGGATCACTCAGGATAAATTCAACAAATTCAGTTCAACAAAGAACTCAACAAAAATTCCAAATTAAATCAGAATAGTTTGCTAGCCAAAATTAGACAAAAGACAAAAGTTGGAAAGAAAAATTTTTAAATGGTTCTGATTGAAGAAATAGAAATTGAGACTATTTCTTTAAAAATATAATTGAGATTTTGTAGAAGTCTTATGTACATCCTAAACACATTCTTTACAATAGTAAAAGAAACACTGAGAAACATCTCAAAAAATTGAAATTTGTTACCTTCACAAGGAGAAAATAACTAGCCATATCTGTGGAAGTAATTTTCAAATCATCTTCCTATATGCACCATTGGCTAGTTAGAGCAGAGATCAAAATCAATAACAAATTAGAAAGACAATGAGAATTAAATAAAGGCATGCCACTTAAGTAAATGTTTGATGTCAAAAAATAGATGGAAAATGGATAAAAGCAGAGCCATCAACACACCATCATTATTTGCTAGGGAAATTTTAATTGGTTAAGATCAATCACCACAGTCAAGTGACCTAAAGAACCTAGAAATCACCTTAGCCAGGAAAAACATATTTCTTTGCCATTTGAAGAGATAGGGTTATACTAGTTTAGAATACAAATTCATTCAAAACACTTCATTAAAGGAAGATGGTGGATGAGCAAAAAGAATGTGTGAAAAACAAGTTCACAAGCAGCTTGGCAAAGATTCCCACTTAAGACAAACCATTGTCTCTCTTCACTCTTAACCCTGAACATTTAAAAATGAAACTGGAAAGATAACAGGTTGATATATAAAAAGGGAAAGATCTGCTATGATTTCTATAACAAAAAGCTGTTTTTAGTGTAGGAGTTGTTGGTTTGGTTGGGTTTTGGGTTTTTTTGCAAAACTTCCAAGATACATGACTCAAATCTAGCTTCACTAACGGTCATCTCATCTGTATGGTCAGGCCCATTTCCACTTCTACTTTATTTGGTTTCATCTGTAGTGGGCTTTAATCTACACTAATTTAGAGATCCCCTCCCAGTGACTTGCTCTGCTGATGGATGACATCCTCTCCTGGCACACTATTTTAGGAAAGCTTTAGCTATGCTTCACTTCACTCTCCTGTCCAGCCCCCTTTCTGTTGGTTGAATATTCCTAATCCCTTCCAGTCTGGAATTATGAGCTATAATCACACCAACTCTGCCACTGTTACTGGATAGGATCTATGCTCCTTTTGCCAAATAGAATGCTCCACCCTTGCCAGAATTCCCTTCTATGTTATCTACCCTGTAAAAATATCATAGAAGCTTCTCAAGGAGCTTTCTTTGCTTTGTATTTGTATCCCTGGGCTTCTATCATGGTCACAAAGTAATTAATACTTTTTTTTTTCATTTATTCATTCATATTTAACCTGAAGGCAGTTCTTTAAGAGGATGGACCAATAGTTGCAACCCAGATAGAAGCCTGGTGTGGGATTAAAAGAAGAAACATTAATATTTCACTTTTTCCTCTACAAAATGAAATTAAGGAGTCAGTCCCCTCCTTTAGAGGTAAGCAGGACATTGACATTTACCCACATCTGTGATTTTCCACCTTAATTTTCTGCCTCTCTTAATATTTTGGTATCTGTTCCAATTAGAGACAATTCTCCTTTTGGAATGTCATCATTCATTGTTCTTATTGTCATTGATTTCTATAACATTTCTAGTCAGTCATCAAACATTTAACAAGCATGTATTATGTGCTGGAGACAATTGGGTCACATCATGGATAGAGTGCTGGGCCTGGAATCAGGAAGCCCTGAGTTCAAATCCAGTTTCAGATGCTTACTAAGCATGACCCTGGACAAGTCACTTAACTTCTATTTGCCTTAATCCACTGGAGAAGAAAATAGCAAACCATTCCAGTATCTTTGCCAAGAAAACCTTAGGGACACACCTGGCGTGCTAGAGAATACAGCTAAATGACAGTAATAACAAAAGTAAATGCCAGGATATGAAGAAAAGTAAAAATAGTCTCCGCTCTCAAGTTGTTCAGATTCTAATGGGGAAGACAACATGCAAATAATGATGTGCATACTAGATATACACAGCCTAAAAGGAGGAATCTTAAAGGCAAGTTGGAGGAGGGGCACTGAATGAGGGTAGGAGACTCAGCAAGGTTTCCTAAAGAAGCTAAGATTTGAGCTGAATCTTGAACATGATGACACTATCAGACCTTTGTTTTAGCAAGATATTTTTGCATAAAACAGTAAGACATGCCCAAGAAATATATTATCACTGTCATGGAAGAAATTGATTTCAGATTCCAGATCAAAAGGGAATTCTCTAAAGATATTGAAATTCTTTGGATATTGTTTGTGGATGGCATTACACTAAATCCTAAGAGCACTGATGGGCATCCTAAGTTAGAACTATAGTCACATGCAAAAATTCAGTATAACCATACACATGAATAGAATCTGGATAAAGAATGTTGTCCAGACTATGCTGTACAACGGTATAGACAGTTTGTATAGACAATACTACATGGCATCAGTATCTATAGTATATCTTAAACAGAAACTACAAATGGACAGGGAACTTGGTCAAGAATGAAGTAGTAAGAATAAGATGTTTATCATCAGCCACATGCTATTTCTCTCCCCCTATTCTGGGGTTTTCAGAAGCTCAGTGCTCATTTGCCTCTCCATCTGTTCTTCAAATTCATTTGTACACCATTTAAAAATATTTTTATAGGATGTCTGATTTTTAAATTCTAAATACGAATCCTTGGACTGGACAATCTGTTAATAGAGACTCTTCCAGAATCATAATTGAAAACGAGATGAGTCAGCTATTGAATTCACTAAGGCACTCCACTGAACTAGTCATTTCTTTCACATTTATAAAGACTGTTGAAGCAAAACTGATCCAGATTGGGTACTGACCTAACAGATTTGTGTATCTGATGTACAGTGCCATTAAAAACAATTACTCTCTGTTTTATACCACTTTGACCCTGTCTGGGCTAATCTCTTAAAAGTCATCCAACACAACCCCCTCATCTTAAAGACGAAGAGCCAAACAATTTTGAAATTTCACACAGCAAGTAAGAGTCAGAAGCAGGATTTCAATTTGGACCCTACAAATTGAAGTGCCATTGTACCATTCTATTATTATGCTAAAGAGGGCAATTTTAAAAGACATTTTTGTGGGCTTACTTATAATTTCAAGCTTGTTAGTAAACTCTATATACATGTACAGTTTGAATCTCCCATAATCTCTCCCCTTTGAAAGCTATCTGGGGGCACTGAGTTGTTAAGTAGCTCCCATAATCACAAACACACAGCTAGTCTGTGTTAAGAGGACTAGATCTTTCTGATGTCAAGGGCAGTCCTTTGTGTATGATACCAAGCTGGCTTCAATATGAGATTAATAAAGCTTAAAGTTAAGAAATAACAGGGAATTTTTTTTCAAAGACCAAGGCATCCTGAAAGAGTAACAATCACTATGAACTTTCCAGTGTGTACAACCCATACATACCTCCATTTTGAAGAAATGTAATAACCGCTGTTTGGGTATTTATATTATACTCCACGTGTTCTACTTCTCCACCCCCATTCTGGGATTTACTGAAACTCAGTGCTAATTTGTCTCTCAT
>NC_058132.1:277324186-277340017 GCF_016433145.1 Gracilinanus agilis | reverse complement strand
AAAAAAAAAAAAGGGAGAATGTTTTATTGTAAAATGGTTTTTATTTATTATTTCTTACACATTGTTTTATTTGTTATATAATTATGATATACTTATATTTATACTATATAATTATATATTATAACATACGGTATAATTATGATATAGTTACATATATTTATATAATATATTTTGTTTTATTTCCATAGTTACATTATATAATTATATAATGTATATATAATTCTATTTTTATATTTTTAATTTCATTTTTAAAATAGATTATTACCTTTTGTTTGTTTGTTTTTTTAAACCCTTACCTTCCACCTTAGAATTAATTCTAAGTATTGGCTCAAAGACAGAAGAGCGGTAAGGGTGGGCAATGGGGGTTAAGTGACTTGCCCAGGGTCACACAGCTAGGAAGTGTCTGAGGCCAGATTTGAACCCAGGACCTCCCATCTGTAGGCCTGGCTCTCAATCCACTGAGCCACCCAGCTGCCCCCTATCTTGTTTTTACATAACCTAAAGGTTTAAAAAGTTAATGGTGTCATCTTGGCTGATTAGCTTAAATGGGAAATAACCTCATGGAGGCTTACAAGCTATAGTTTCCTTATAACATAGTTAACTCTATAGCCCTAAGAGTTAGCCTTGTGCTTACTCCTTTCTGGGAAAATCTCTTAACTTGCCATGATGAGTAGAGGATTGGGTGAATAAGTCATTGTCAGTCCAAAAAGAGAAGAATTGGGATGCCTGCCATGCATTTGTTACATAGGTTTTTTAATAATGTGTTAGCCTGAAAGTATAGGCTGGATTCATATTGTGAAATACCTTAAATGTCCAAATGAAAGATTTGTATTTTATCCTATAGACACTCAAGAGTCATTGAAGTTTCTTGATAAAATGAATAATGGTCATATTTCAGAGAATCTTAGAAATTAATGGATCAGGGCCTATTCATCCACTTAACCTCCCACTTTCGCATTTTAATTTATACACATGGAAGATAGAAAATATTCCTAGGATTCAGATTTCTTAGAAACAGTAATTATCCATTTACCTGAAAAATCAAACCTGTTTTTAGTGGAACAGGTTTGGCCATTAATTTCATCTCCTCTTTGTCAAATGTCACACAATGTTTTCCTCTTTTTATCACATTCTGGGCAACTGAAAGGAAATTTGGAAAACATTAAATTCCTCAATTTCAGTGTTTTAGTATGGTTTCAATATAAGAAATTTCCAAAAGCTTTGGATTTAGAGTCAGAAGACCCATGTTCAAATCCTGTCTCTGCCCCTTATTTACCTGTGTAACAAGTCAATTTACCTATTTTCACCTCATTTTCCTCCCCTGTAAAATGAGGAGGTTGGATATGATGGCTTCTGAAAATCTTCCAACTCTAAATGTATCATCCTGAGATCTTATAATTTTTTAGTTTTGTTTCAAAGATTTTAATTTTCATTTATTTAGAATATTTTACCAGTTACATGATTCATGATTTTTCCCATCCCTCTTCCCTCCTGAAGATTACAAGCAATTCTACTGGGTTATACAGTTTTTATTCTTATTTTTGTTTTGTTTTAACCCTTAACTTCTGTGTTTTTTAAATTTTTGTTTGTTTGGTTTTTCTGGCTGTTTTATGATGGCTGTCCATCCATTCTTTTTTTTTTTTTTAAACCCTTAACTTCTGTGCATTGGCTCCTTGGTGGAAGAGTGGTAAGGGTGGGCAATGGGGGTCAAGTGACTTGCCCAGGGTCACACAGCTGGGAAGTGTCTGAGGCCGGATTTGAACCTAGGACCTACTGTCTCTAGGCCTGGCTCTCAATCCACTGAGCTATACCAGCTGCCCCGGTTTTTTGGTTTTTTTTAAGTTTTTATTATCTTTTGTTTTAACATCACCTAATTTTCCCTCATTTCCAGTTCTTTGTTATTACAATAAAGGCTGATTTATATAGAGAGCCTTTTTTTAGTCAATTACTCAGTAGCCTTGAACTTTCTTGGCCAATGAGTATAGACATTTTAGTCCTTTTAATGAATTTCAATTGCTTTCCAGATTGCATATACTGATTCAGTAATTATGTATTAGTGTACTTGTCTGTCTATACTTAACTCCAAAATGACTATTCCCATCTTTTTGTCATCTTTGCTAATTTGCTGTGTTGGAAGTAAAGCTTCAACTGTTTTCTTTTCCATTTCTCTTGTTATTAGTGATTTGGTTTTCATATGATTGTTAATAATTTATTTTCTCTCTAATGAAACCAAAATTTCCCAAGTTAAAAAACTCTAACACTAGATTAGGATGTATTTCCCTTTAAGATATTTTTAGGATTACATTTAGAAAATTCTCATCAAGTTCAAAACTACTTATTTATGTGGGTTTTTTTTAATTAACAAGTTTGGAAGAACTTCAAAAACCCATCTGTTCATTACTAAGCTATCACACGCTCTTCATTGTTTCCAACAATACAACATTATTTCCACTAGCTGAGCAAAATGTAGAAATTCTTTCTACTTGAGAGATCTGAGGACATTTTTATGCTTAATAACACTTATGATTCTTTTAAATTATTACATTTATTATTTTAAGTATAATTCACAAGATGCACTCTAGGTTGAAGGATGCAATTAAGTCTTTTGTTTTAAAATGCCTCTAACTGGCCTGTAAGCACCATTAGGAGTAAATGTGAATAAAAGATAACAAAGTATCTGACATTGAGCTTGAAAGCAAGACTTCTTATGGGTGTGATTACTTCTCTACTACAGAATCAATGGTGTTTCTAGAGAGAAATTCTGGACATCTGTCCCCATCCCCACTAAGTCTCATAGCGTGTACTTAGGTGGTAGCTACAACTATGCTTAGTTTAATTTAACTATATTTTTAAACACAGTTAAATTAGGGACATACTTCCCATCTCCTTAGAACTTACCTATCCTCAATTTTTTCTTCAAATCAGTTTGAGGGGAGAAAGGAAAGGGAATCAGCAATTATTAAATGCCTTCTATATACTAGGCAATGTGTTAAGTGCATTACAAATATTCTCTCACTTGATTCTCACAAGAACTCTATGAGGTAGGCAATATTATTAACCCCAGTTTAGTTAAGTGACTTGCCCAAGCACACATTGAAGAAGTGCCAGAGACTGGGGCTAAATTCCCAGGTACTAGGCTCTATCCACTGCTCCATCCTGCTGCTTCTAAAGAAAATTAATTATCTGAATAATAAAGCTAGCATTTGGCTGTTTTCAAATGAATAGGAATTTTAAATTAATGAATTTATTAAAAATGAATGATTATTAATTCAACAAACTTATCAAAACTAATCCTTTGTATTGATGAATTAGCATCAAAAAGCTATATAGATGCCTGAATCTTAAAGAATGCCCAGCTTTACATACTATTAATTCATGTTTTAAGTCTAGGGGCCATGTTTTTATTTAGAATTCAAGGAATCAAATTAACTCCTTGGAACATAACTCATAGAGGGAGACTGTAAAGCAGTCTAACAACTAGCTATCCCGGTTACAGCTTCATGGGAGGGAAAGTAATATGAGAGGCAACAAACACCTAAATCTCAATGTTCTGGTCAATATAACTTGGATTCCCAATTTGTTTTTCTCTGGGGAAGACAACAAAAGTGAAAATGTAGTGAAGTCAGATTCTTGTAATACATGCTCTCTTAAAACATCTGGTATTTTATTGCAGCTGGGTAGGGACTCTTTTTCTTCAATTTATGTGACTACTGATTATCCAGAGCCAAATCCTGTTTGGTTGTGTTTGAACTTAAAATAGTCCCAGAGGAGTGGAACTTTAGGGTGGGGTCAGTGAAGTAGAGTGGCCATTGCTGGTGGTTGATTAAGCACCTGACTCTAATCCCAGTCAACCCCTAAGCTTTTCAGCTCAGAAATTCTCTAATGGCCAAAAATAACAGTTATGATTATTATTAATAGCATTTATATTAGTTTTAAAGTTTTCAAATTGCTTTTACTATATTATCTCATTTGATCTTCATAACAACTCTGTTAGATAGAAGCTATAATCATCCCCACTTTACAGATAAGGAAACTGAGGCAGATTGAGATAAATGATCTATTCAGGGTCACCCTGCTTGTAGGGTTCTCAGATAGAATTTGAATTCAAATCTTTGTGACTCCAATCCAGTGCTCTACTATACAACCTGCTTGACTTGAATAGGTCTTCTCTGTTCTCTATTCTCCTCTCCCAGCTACTGCTACATTCCATCTAAAAGTACATGTATGTTACATTAACACTACATATTTCATCCTCTACTCTTATAGCTACCACTGCCTTGATCAACATTATCAGTGTCTTCTTCTAGGAAGGATGCAGGGCTGGGCTAAGGGAACTACAATAGTTTATGTCTTGACTATACATGTGTGGGATTTACTGGCATGCTTTTATTTTTCAAACCCCACCTTCCAATGGAGGGCTTTCTCCCCCCTCCAGCACCTTCCCTTGGAAGTTACCCTCCATCTACTCTACAAACATCCTGTATGTGCATAATTTTTTTCATATTGATTACTCCATTAGAATTTATACACCTCGAATGCTGGGACTGTATTTTTGCCCAGCTGGCACATACTGCTTAATAAATGCATGTTAACTGACTGACTGACTTTCATGCTTTCTTTTAAAATATTAATGATACCATATTCATCTTCAAAGGTGATAAGAGCTTGCCCTCTCTTCAGTTCATATTCAAGTTGTGTAGTTACTTGAAATGAACAGGAGATATTTAAATACTGATCGTCATCCTCAGGGCTCTCCACCGATGTGAACTTCATTTCCTCTGTAGGAATATTCCTTTTAACCTAATTTAAACAAAAATATTTTACTAAGGCTAACACAAGGTAATTGAAAGATCTTTCCAGTTCTAATAGTGATTTTCAAAAAAATCATCAAAAG
This sequence comes from Gracilinanus agilis, assembly GCF_016433145.1. Taxonomy (NCBI): domain Eukaryota; kingdom Metazoa; phylum Chordata; class Mammalia; order Didelphimorphia; family Didelphidae; genus Gracilinanus; species Gracilinanus agilis. The sequence continues at coordinate 277,335,123 of NC_058132.1, read as the reverse complement.
CTTCAAATATGGAAATACTTTCCATTGTTGAAGCTAAGCAATTAATCAGTAACTTATAGCTCCAAAGAGTTTCCAGATACTACTTAGTGTTTAAGTAATTTTTCCAGGGTCATAAAGCTAAGGTGTCAGAATCAAGATTTAAAGTTTAGTTTCCAGATAAGCCTAGCTCTCTTTCCACTAACCCACAGGTCATTTAGTTATTAGACTATCTAATTCATTCTCCCTCTATTGTAAGAGATGTGCTAGAGCCAGTTAATGCAGGCTCAAGAGAGACAACTATTAAATTTTCAGTGTGAGCATTTACACCTCTGTTGTTCAGTCGTGTCTGATACTTCATGATCCATTTTGGGGTTTTCTTGGCAAATACACTGAAGGGATTTGCTATTTCCTTCTTCAGCTCATTTTACAGATGAAGAAACTGAGGCATAAAGGATTAAGTGACTTGTCCAGAGTGGAACAGCTATTAAGTATCTGATCAGATATGAACTCAGGAAAATGATCCTTCCTGACGATGCCTGGCACTTTAGTCCCTGCGCCACCTAGATGCCCATTTACACTTTGGAAATGCTACAAACCAAGGTTTGATTTGTTGTTTTAGGAATTGCCTAAACTTAAGAAAGTGATAGGGAAAATAGTAATAATGTAGATTAAACTTAAAAGTGTGTTGAGCATGCATAATACTACCTGTATAATATTTTTTAGTATCATAGTGAAAAGCAGGAGTCATTCACTCCATATCTTTTGTCCATGCAATTCTCATGCCTTGAACTCTGCTTTTAGTTTAGTTCCTGTGTCTCAAGAACCAGCTTCCACCAGCTGCTGCCCTCACTGTCATAGAGACCAGGCCACTACGAACCACTTACCCTATTCTTATCTCCCCCTGAAGATCTTCTGTCCAAGGCCATCTCAGGAAAGCTAAATCACACATTGAGTCTTGAGCAGTGATTCCCAAAGTGGGTGCCACCACCCCCTGGTGGGTGCTGCAGCGATCGGGGGGGTGGGGGGGAAGAAGGGGGGGGGCCAGTGATGGCCACAGGTGCATTTATCTTTCCTATTAATTGCTATTAAAATTTTTTAAAAATTAATTTCCATGGGGCTAAGTAATATTTTTTCTGGAAAGGGGGCGGTAGGCCAAAAAAGTTTGGGAACCACTGGTCTAGAGCAAGATTATTTGGCATTGAAGCCTGAGTATCTCTTGTTTGGGATAATAAATGATGTGTTACACATTGCTTCTCTTTCCTAAATGTATTACATCCTGTTAATTAGTAATACAAAAAGTTATTGATTTATGTATTCATCTAGCTGCCCAGAACAAAATGAGGTCCAGTTTTCCCCACTGTCCAAGGGATGGTTGACCATGCCAGGAATAGACCTAATATGGAGTCATCACAGTGGTTCTTAGCCTAGGATAGGAGGGCCTTGGAGACTAACCAATAGCCACATCAAAAAGTGATTTGAACTAACTGACTAGCTGATATTTCCCAATAGACACTTGGTCCTTGAGGGAGGGAGAATAGCACATCTGATACTTGGTGAAACACAAAGTGTACTTCAGAGTGAAAGAATGTCAGGCCCAGAGTCTTTTATGTTGAATGGGACTAATTGCAAAAACAGCCTCAAGTCCTTCAGAAGAAGCAAAGGGTTTCAGAAGGGGAGGTATTGTGGGTCAGAAGAAAATGTGATGGAATATGGGTTCCATTCTTGGTTCTGCAATTTAACTTTCTGCGTGACTTAAAAGAAATTATTTAATCTATTTGGGTCTCAGCTTCTTTCCTATAAAATGAAATGGCCTTTAAGGTCTGTATTATCCTTGGATGGATGAATGAATAAATGAATGAATGAAAAAATAAATGAATGAATAGCATGGAAATTTCTGAAGCTTTGGAATCATAGGAAGAGAGCTGTACTACAAGTCAGGGAGACCAAGTCCTAGAATTTCAAGATTTGCCAGTAACTAGCTCTTTGACCATGGGCATATTATGTAATCTCTCATCTGTAAAGTAGGACAACTGAATTTGATTCCTTCATGGCTCTACGCTACTGTAAGATCCCTTGTTTCCCAGAAAATAATTTCTACAATAATAACAATGTAAAGAAAAGAAAAACAACTTTGAAACCTAAGACCATTAATTAATTAATTAATCAGGAGCAAATTAAAAGATCAACCATAATTTCAGAAGACCAGTGAGGAAGCATGCAACCCACCTCCTGGAAGGGAGGTGCTAGACATTTGAATAGGTACAATTTTGACAATTTGTTTTGCTCAAACATGCATTATTTATTACAAGGGCTTTTCTTTTCCTTTTTTCTTCCTCTAGTAGGAAATTTGGGGGAAATTATTAAACCTACAGGGTTGTTTTTAAAAAAAGAGAAAAGGAAAAAAGGATTATTAAAACTTTTTCTTTTACAGAAAAAAAAATCAGAAACTAACAAGCAAAAAAGCTTTAACAACTTAAAAAAACACGCTTTAAAAGTAAAAGTTACATGTTGAGCAGGATAGCTTTGAAAGTCATATACTGAATTTACTTAAAAAGAAAAACAAACTATATGTTAAAAGGCACAGTTTCATGTACAATCCTCTACTTCTTGTGTAATGTGTACCTCAAACTGCACTTTATTGGGTATTTCTGAGTTCAGAATGAAGAAAAGAAAGCTTAAAAAAAAAAAAGAAAAAATACTTCTCTAAGTGAGTTCACTAAAAGAAGTGCTTTACATTCACTCAGAAGGGTAATTTCCCATTCTAAATTTCTCTCAGTATAATAACCCATACTTCTCAAAACACAGAAAACAGAAATGAAACAATTCCAATAATTAAACTAATTTTTTAAATAAAGGTTTTTTTCCCTTGTTAGTATAGGGTCCTCCTGAGAAAACTTAAATATTAAAAGTTAAAATTACATCCACGTTTCAGTCTAGTTAAACATATACTCAATGTTTTTTTTAATGAAACTAAATTTAAGCTTCATCTAATAAATGAATGAAATCATTTCATCAGACTGGATAAAAAAAAATCAACTATCATGAAATTCTAATACTTAACCAAAAATCATTTAGGACACACTGAAATGAGACTTTAAACAACAATTAGGATATTTTAAAGATTTTTATATAATAAATCTGAAAGAATTTTCCTGGCAGCTGGAAGAGATGTTAACTGAAAAAAATCATAAAACTCTTAAATACAAAGTTACCAGGTAAGATGAAGGTTGTTCCAATTCCCTTTCAGCTTTTTTAATTTCAATCTTTAGTTCAGTATTTGCTTTTGCCATTTCATCAATGCTCTGAAAAATGTTGGAAAGAACAAATGGGATTAATTATTCATATTAAGCAAAATGCTTACCATCCTCCAGTATCTAACATAATTCCCATCTGGAGAATTTGCTGTCAGAAATTCTCTTTCTTCCCTTGAGCCTTACATGGAATTGTGTGTTTCTCATTGATTCATCATGTTCTATTTTGCCTTACAACAATTTGTGTATGTTTCAGATTCTTCTCCTTAAGATTATAAGCTTCATGAGGACAAAGAACCTGCTACTTAATTTTTGTATCTCCCCCTCTCCCTATCACCTTCATAACTTTCATTCTCTCTTTACATTAAATCTGCTTAATAAACATTGGATGAAATTTACTTGATTGATGTATGCTTTAGAAAACATTTTGAAAGTTTTCTTAAATGAACCATATACTACAAATGATCATATTTCTAAAAGGATAGATTATCAGAAAACAGATGCAAAACTGGAACTGTAGCAAAATTAAATAATATTTGTTTTCTAAATTAATACTTGTACCTTTTCTATATCACTTTCTGGGTCTTCTATTAATTGTTTCAATTTCTCTTCAATTTGCTTGTTGTTTTTATCTTCAAGATACATCTCAAGAAGCAGTTGTAAGTCTTCTTTTTGAACCGTTGCCATTTTTTCCTCTAGAAAATAATTCATTCACAATGACTGAAGTTTAGGAATATTTAAGTGTAATGCAGAGGAAAATGAAATCACATTTGTCACCATTTATGAAGACAAATATAGTTTTAAGAAGATAATGGGGGGGCGGGGCGGCTGGGTAGTTCAGTGGATTGAGTCAGGCCTAGAGACCAGAGGTCCTAGGTTCAAATCCGGCCTCAAATACTTCCCAGCTGTGTGACCCTGGGCAAGTCGCTTGACCCCCATTGCCCACTCTTACCACTCTTCAACCAAGGAGCCAATACACAGAAGTTAAGGGTTAAAAAAAAAAAAAAAAAAAAAGGAGATAATGCTTCCTTCCTAAATTTTCTATATTCCTCTGTTTTTTCCTTATCAGCCATACCTTTCCTTCTTCTAGAATCACAAGCAAAACAAATTCCTCAAATTATTTACAGGATTAAAATGATATTTAGTCCCAATGTTTTGAATTCTTTTGCTAACACAATAAAATTCTGGCAGCAAAGAAAAAGTAAATATGGCATCTAGCATTCATTGAACTCTCTGGGACATACTTGATGTCCTGGAGCAAAATCACTTGAGATTCCAATTTTAACATCCATTCATAAGTTTGAAAAAAATCAAACTTGGGTCTTCCTAATTCCAAAGTCTTGACTCTCTACCAACTATGTCACCTAGTTATGGCTTGGAATATAAAGCCCTTCACATTATGGCTCTAGCCTACCTTTCCAGACATACTTAACATTTCTCTTTTTTTACATATTCTTTATTCCAGCCAAACTAGCATACTTGCTATTCCCCTGAATTCAACATTCTATCCTGGACCTTTCCATGACTCCTCAAACTGTCCCCAATGCCTTCAAAGTTCACCTCAGGGATCACTTCCTTCCTGAGGTTTCCCCAATCCTCCTACTTGTTATTGGTCTTTTTCTTCCTCAAATTTTACTGTATTTATTTGCCTGTTTAACTGTTGTTACTCACCCTTCTTGAATGTAAGATCTTTTATTCCATCTGAATTCTTAGCAGTTGTCACAGCATCTCACAGTTGTTTCAGTCATATCTGACTTTTCATGACCACATAGGGTTTTCTTGGCAAAGATATTATGGTGGCTTTAAGTTTCCTTCTCCAGCTCATTTTACGGTTAAGGAACTCAGTCAAACAGGTTTAAGTGACTTGCCCAAAGACACATAGCTAATAAAGAGTGAGGCCAGATTGAACCCAGAAAGAAGTATTCCTGATTATAAAGCCCAATGCTCTACCCACTGAAATCACATCTAGCCTATCCCTTAAATAATTGGGGATTGCTAAATGCTTGTTGAATGGATGAATAAATAAAAATTTAATTTCCTCCTTGATCAATTAGTGCATGTCTTTCCCTTTATGAGTACTCTGAGAATAAAGTACCTCCTCCAGTGCATAATCAATAACTGCTGAATAAAATTATCTAACCTTTACGTTGTCCAATCACCCATGTGACACTGGGTAAATTACTTTACTTCTCTGGTCCCCAGTATCTTCATCTGTTCTGGTAGTGCCTTCTGATCAGTGGGGATAGCGTCTAAGACCCACTATGGATGGCTGAAACTGGCTATAAGTGAATACCTGCTGTTAACCAAGGGTAATTGAATCAGCAGATTATGGAATCAGCAGGTACCTGAGCACAAGGTCAGCAAAAGCACTGCTCCTCTTCTAAAAAGGGACCATTAGAAAAGCAAATGAGGACTTTCTTAAACAAAGGCATTGAGATTACACTACAATGAAAAAATCAGGTAGAGGCAGCCTGAAGGAAAGTTTCTCAGGGGAGCTTGGATATAGGGACCCGAATTGATGAATCATGTACTGGCCTGGCAGACTGTATTCACTTGCCAGGCAGTTTGAAATTTATAAAGTTTTTTTCTACTTTCTGGAATTTTCCAATTTTTTTTACTGAATTAGTGGATACTGAATCAGCAGATATGGGAGCACAACTATACTTCCTGCTCTAAATATATGATCCTGAGGTTATTCCCTCCTCTTCTAACCTGTTTTTAAATGCAAAAAGATTATTTTAAATGCACAAGATTATCCCTAATCTGCATTTGAGGAATGTCTTAATATTGCACATGCCAACACCTTAATAAGGTTGTAAATTTCCAACAGGAACTACCTAAAACTCTCTCTGTTGAGGCATATAACAAATATATAGTGGATATTGGAGATCTGGTTTCTAATCTTGGCTTTGTTAAAGTTGTGTTTGCCTAATTCAGTTGAAGAGGTAAGGAGTATAGAGGAAATGGTTCTGGATTTAAAAAAGAAAATTTAGATTTTAAAACTAGTTCTTCTATTGAATACCTATGGGTCCTTAAGAAATGAGACCTGTCTGAACCTGTTTCTGCTCTTTTAAAATGAAAGGATTGATACCTGCTGCAAGAGAAAAGAAAGACTTAAAAATCAAAATGAGACACACAATTTTGAGGCATGGGCAATGGAGAAATGTGTTTCTACTTTTCTATATATAATTGTTATAAGGAGTTCACACCACCTTTTTTTTTAACTATTCAATTACAGAGAACAGTTGGAAGAGATAATAAATGCTTGTAAAAAATAAGTAAATAAAAATCTCTTGAAACATAAAATGAGAAGGTTGAAATATATGATCTCTAATATACCTTCTGTCGACGTGGAATCTAGAGACCCCAAACTTGTGGCCTAGTGAGTTCTGATGAACCCCAAGTTTTTTTTAGCTTATGAGTTGGAGACCCCCAAAGCCTGTATCTGTCCCCTGTTCCCATGAGAATCCACCCAGAAGGGAATCTCCAGCTAGCAACTGCAGATTGAATAATGAACCCTAGGGTAAATGCTAAATATCCTTTTGTCTTAGGTAGTCTTCCCCATGGTATCAGAGACTTTCCCAGGAAGACATACCTGGGCAGGAACCATCCTTTAGTATCCATTGTAAGTAGGTAGCCCCTTAGATAGCTCAGCCAATAGAGCAGTCTAGCTGGTCAGCTCCAAACTGGAAGGAGTCATCATCTAGCGAGGTGGCACTCCCAGTGGGTCAGGGACCAGAGCAAGCAGAGTTCAAACCTCAGACTCTGCATAAGGCACTTGGCGTGCAGCTCTGAGTGGAGGCCTAATCAGCCCTTTTCCCCTTTTTCCTTAATTAAAGAGTGGCTTTTATGACTATTTAATAGTTCTGTGTTTTTTCTAAGTTAACACTTCTAAATTCCTTAGTCTTATCACTTCACCTTCAAAGCCTCAGTTTTCTTACCTATAAAATGAGTATAAAACTTTCACAATTTACCATAAAGGATTATCTTGGGAAAATATATACTTTGTGAACCTTAAAGTTAGGTGATACAGTCCATAGGGAACTGAATCTAGGGAAAAGATGCCCTGATCTGATCTCAAATCAAGTCACTTAATCTCATCTGCCTCAATTTCCTCATTTGAGAAATAGGGATAATAATAGCCTCCCAGGAATGAAATACGTTGCAAACTTTAAAGTGATATACATGCTAGCTCATATTTACTTATGAGGATAAATACCCATTATGTATCTATTAAACACTGTGGTAGGGGCTGGAGATACAAAAGTGTACAGTATAATCCTAGTCCCGGTAACAAGGAGCTTTCAGTTGAATAAACATGCTGGCAAATAACCATGTTCCAAAGGAGAAGTTTAGCAAAGTACCATGAGAAATATGAAGGAGTGAAAATTTGCAGCTAGGGGTCAGCTAGGAGGGCTTAATGACACTTCTGTAGGGCACCCTATCATGGGCAATAATTCAATAGTTAAAGAGGAAGTAGGGAAGTTGAAAACAAGAGTGCAAAAAGTTAGGGAGTACATATCGAGGACAAGGGTGAGGGGAAGTAGGAAACATGAGAAATGCCTTAAATGCTTACTAGGTAGGCAACAAGGAGCCACTGAAAGAATTTCTTGTCAAACAATATTTAAAGTAAACTAGGAAGATTACTTGGGCAACAGTATCACAATGTTCCTGGACCTCCATTCCCTCATTTATAGAATGGATGGGCAGCTAGAGTGGTACAATAGATGGAGTGCCAGGTCTGGAGTCAGGAAGATTCATCCAGCTGATTTCAAATCTGACCTCAGACACTATTATTAGTGATGTGATTCAGAGCAAGTCATTTATCCCTGTTTGCCTCAATTTCTTCATTTGTAAAATGAGCTAGAGAAGGAAATGAAAACTACTCCAGTGTCTTTGCCAAGAAAACCCTAAGTGAGAACATGAAGAGTTTAATATTGACATGGGCATTGTGCAGAGATGGCAGGGATCCTGTACCCCTTAACCCAGGCAGGCTATGAACAGGGAAATTCCCTTTCTGTTTCCTGTCCTAGTGACTCCCAAGGCAAAGACCATAATCCTGTGAAGTCCTTTAGGTGGAAATAGACAAAAGAGATACACCTCCAGGCCACACCTTGATAGCCTAAGCCCAGAGGACCCCAGACAGACCCTCCCCACCCACCTAATGCCTGAGTGCAAGAAGTCATGGACATACTACTGGAAAGAATATAAAAGTCCCAGAACTGGGGTATCCGGGGAACAACCCCCAACAGTTGCTCCACTCCTGCTGCCATGCCATGTCTGGAGGGCAACACCCCCTGGGTTGTTCCACTCATGCAGTCTTACTGGCCATTGATCCTATTTTACTAATAAATCTTTCTTTTTACTTTTAAACTAAGCTTGGAATCCTCTCATTCTTGAGAAAGGTTTTCTTCCCAAACCCAGGGGTCCACCTTTTGCACCCCTATAACAGTATGACTGAACAAAAGAATTAATAGATTAGGAGTTAACCTGACATCAATGAACTTGTTTTTTTTTTTTAATATTTTTATAACTTTTTCAATATAATTGATTTTCTTGGTAATGTTCTATTTTTTTAAAGGATTTAAAGACATTATTCTAAGAAGACGTCCATAGGCTTTACCAGACTGTCAAAAAGGGTACATGACAAAAAAAGGTTAATTCCAGGTCTAGATGATTGATATGGTCCATTCTAGCTCTAACATCTATGACTATAGTAATAAGTTTCTACTTAAGAGCCTCCAAGGCAAAGTTCATGTTGACCCACTATCCACCGTAACAGTGTGATGAGATTAAATCTAAAGATGGGCAGGGTAGATTTGATCTCATTATCACAATCACAATCTTTAGATTTAATCTCATTATCACACCTGGAATGCATTCCCTCCTTAACTCATCTTGGAGTCCCTCTCCTTCAAGTAGCAGCTCAAGTATTATGTTTTACATGCAGCTTTTCGTGATCCTTCTCCCACCCTCCAACAAGTGCTAATGCTAGGTCCTCCAAAACCCTGTTGCCTTTAACTACTTTGTCTACACTTATATTTATACTGCATATTTTTACATTTAAACTTGTCTTGTTCATTGTGAGCAGGATTCTTTGTACTTGTGCTATATCTAACACAGTGCCTGGCACATAGAAGGTGCTTAATAAATATTATAAACTGATCAATGAGTCATGGAGCCTCAATTTAATCCTGGCTCTGCTACTTACAACCTTTGTAACCTTGAGTAACCTGTGTACCCCAACTTCCTAATCTATAAAATGAGGGTTTGGGACAAGATAATCTCTAACACCTCTTCTACTTCTCAAACTATGGTCCTATAATAACTAATACTTGCAATACACATTATGAAGCTAGAGGCAAGATGGTGCAATCATAAGAAGGCCAATCAGGGTGGAAGAGGCTCTTTCTTAGAGGGTAACAGGAGGTAGGAGTGAATAGGCAGGACATAGAGCTTCTAAAACCAAGGGTAGAGTTTTTTTCTGTAGGCAAGGGAGATCCATTGTAGGTTTTTTAAATTTAGGATTGACATTATGAAAATGGCAGTGGGGAAGATTATTCTTATGTAGGTATATTAATGTAATGGAATAATATTGTGTCATAAGAAATGATGAAAGAGATTTCAGAGAAACTTACAAAAATTTCTCTGAACTGATGTAGAAGGTAAGAACCAAGAGAACAGTGTATACCAATAACTTTATAAAAACAACTTTGAAAGACTTGAGAACTGATCAATGGCAATGGGCCAACAAAAATTCCAGAAACTAAAGATGAAACTTGCTACTTTGCTCCACAGAGAAGACAGATTCAAGATGCTGAGATAAACCCCACTTTTTTGCCCTTGGTTAATTGGGAATTTGCTTTCTTGACTATATTTATTTGTTACTTTTGCTTTGATTTTTTTCCTTTTTTTCTTCTCAGTAGTGGAAAATGGAGGTGAGGAAGGAATAATAATAGGAATAGGGATGGGGTGGTATCACACACAAATCAACAAAGATCATTTAAGTATTTTTTTTTTAACCCTTGTACTTCAGTGTATTGTCTCATAGGTGGAAGATTGGTAAGGGTGGGCAATGGGGGTCAAGTGACTTGCCCAGGGTCACACAGCTGGGAAGTGGCTGAGGCCGGGTTTGAACCTAGGACCTCTTGTCTCTAGGCCTGACTCTCACTCCACTGAGCTACCTACCCAGCTGCCCCCCATTTAAGTATTTTTTAAGGGAGAAAAAATAGAAGGAAGATCAGAAAGAAATACAGAGAATGTATAGGACAGCTTTGAAAACTACAAATTAAACATATATATATATACTTAAAAGGTATAAGCAAACTGTACATAATAAAGTATTTCATGTAAAATCCTTTTTTCTGTTCTATTATATATAATGCAAATGCTCATTCTATTAGACATTTGTTAATTTGGAAATAAAAAATAACTTTAAAAAATACTTCCCCACAAAACTGTGTTCCTATTACCATGTAATTTTGCATGTCATTTTCCTCTATGAACCTCAGTTTCTTCATTTGTAAAAAAAAAACCCCTTAAAGAAATCAAAAGTATCAATAAGCACATGAGAAAGTGTTCCAAATCTCTAATAATTAGAGAAATGCAAATCAAAACAACTCTGAGGTACCACCTCACACCTAGCAGATTGGCTAAAATGAAAGAAGGGGAGAGTAATGAATGTTGGAGGGGATGTGGCAAAATTGG
>NC_058132.1:277305273-277319465 GCF_016433145.1 Gracilinanus agilis | reverse complement strand
GGTCTTGATCAAGGACACATGACAAAACCAGTGGAAATGTGCGTCGGCCATGGGTGGGGGGAGTGCGGGGGGCGAAGGGGAAAGGAGGAGCATGAATCATGTAACCATGTTAAAAATGATTATTAATAAATGTTAAAAAAAAAATAACCCCTAAGATCCCTTCCAGGTGCAAAATCCTATTGTAGACTTCACTGAAATAGTAGCTACACAATTGTAGCAATCACTAAGTTTCCAATTTACCTTACTTTCATCTGATCAATTAAAATGGCATTTTGATTAAAAATTATGTTAGAGAAGGGCTATTTACATTTTAAGCCTTTCTTTTCAAATGCCTGTGCAATAACATTATTATAAATATGACAATATAAGAAGATCCAAGAATTAAATGGAGCCTACTTTGGCTGTTGTCATCTTTAAGAAAAGCAAGATAGGAAAAGATGAGATAGATGGAAGGATAGGCAGATGGACAGGTAGATGGATAGATAAGATAAGACAGACAGACAGATAGATATAGATAGATAGGTAGATGGATAGATAGGCAGATGGATAGGCAGATATATACAGACACTTCCCAGCTGTGTGACCCTGAGCAAGTCACTTGACCCCCATTGCCCACCCTTAACACTCTTCCAAGAGCCAATACACAGAAGTTAAGGGTTTAAATATATATATATATATATATATATATATTTATATATATATAAATATAATTCTGAGAAGTGGCCCATTGGCTTCACCAGACTACCAAAGGGGTCATATGATATAAAAAAAAAGTCAAGAATTTTTACTTTTGGGAGGTTCCTGGGGCCTTGAGAGATTAAATGACCAGACCCACAACACAGACTGTGTGTGTCACAAGCCACTTTTGAACCAAGACCTTCCTGTAATTTCGACAAACGTGCAAATATTCAGTCTGTTAAGAGGTGACCACTGCTCTTGGTTTCTACTAAGACTTCATTAATTAAAAGATCTATGTAATGCTCTACTAATTTTGAGAGGCAGAAGACTCAGAGAGGGGATTTCTTTTTGGTTTCATTTTTAAAAATGAAACCAAAATCAAGCTGTTTTGGAGTCTCTGAGCCTGATGAGGGAGAGTCCTGGAGCAAAGGGGGCATTCAGCTAGCTTGTTTCTCTCAGGCAGATCACTACTGTTCGGTGCCCAGCTGAAAGGGTCTGGACATTCCACACCTACCCCTATCCGGCAGTTATCGTGCCAAAGCTGTCCCCTTGCTTGACAGTGTTTGTTGAGACCAAAAGAATTACCCCTCCATCCCTGACAAATGAAGAGTCCTCAGGCTTCCAGGTGCTTCCCAAAAGACTTCCCCATTACCTGCCTGCCCCATACCTTCCGATTTGAGGTCCTCCACCTTGCCAGCGCAGAACGGGGTAGTGCAGGGAAGGGCAGTGCAGAGCAGAGACAACAGCAGAACCAGCAGCACCAGCAGCAACTTGAAAGACGGAGCCACTGAGGAGGTGGGACTTACCTCGAAGTCCAGGCGGGGCCATTCAGCAGCTTCTGGAGCTGGACTCCAAACCGCCCTTCTCAGGTTCCTGTAAATCACGTGAAGGTCAGTGGGAGGGAAAGAGAGGAAAAGCGAAATATCCGGTAGCACCTAGCAATCTAAGCATCTACCTCCTTCTCTGAGCCAACTCCTTCCCAAAGGATTGTTTTGTGGAGTTTCCCAACTTTTCAATTTGTGGTTCCACTAATCTACTGCGGAGCTTCTCTTTTCGAAAGTGGCCAGGCTGAGAAGCAAGTGGTGGGAGGAAAGGGGAGCAGCCAAAATTTGGGCTATTTTTTCTTTCTGCTTTCAGAATTGTACGTACTACTATTATTGGGCTTTCACTTTATGAAAGTATGACAATTCAAAACGGGGTTGGTTTTGTTTTTGTTTTCATGAGTGTGGAATGTTGCCCTGGAGCTGTTACTTTAATGCCTGAATTTCATCTTTTTTTAATTAAATATTTTTTATTTAGTGAGCATTTATTTTCCTTTTGCTCTTCACTCCTCCCATTGAAAAAGAAAAAAAGAATGAACTTTTATAACACTGTCAACCAAAACAAATTCCCACTTTAGTCATGTCAAAAAATATACCTCTCATTCTGTTTATTGTGCCCATTTCCTCTTCGTTAGGGGTGGACAGCATTATTCATCACTAGTCTTCTGGAATCATGATGGATCAAAACCAAGGTATTTCCTTTGGGGGGGGGGGGCGTGGAGATACATTTTCCTTGATGCTGCAAACACAGAAAAAAACCTCAAAGTAGAATCATAAATTTAGAGTTAGAAGAAACCTATAGTTAACTAATCCCTGACCACCAGACCACACCACTTGCTTGAAGATGAGATTTTAGCTGATCCTTGAAGGAGGACAAGGAAAGTAGGATATGGAGATAAAGAAGCAGAGAATTCAAGGTTTGGGGGCCAACTAGTAAAAATATACAGGAGTTAAGTTGAAGTGTGTGTGAGAGGAACAGTAAGGCTTTCCAGGTTAACCATTATAGTGAATGTGGAGGAGAATAAATTATAAGAATACTAGAAAAGTAGGAAGGGACCAGATTTCAAATGTCTTTAAAAACCAAACAAAGGATTTCATATTTTATCCTGGAGGCTAAAGAGAACCACTGGTGTTTACTGAATAGAGAATGAAATAGTTAGACCTGAGCTTCAGGAAGATCAATTGGCAACTGACTAGAAGATTGGCTATAGTGGAGACTTGAGGCAAAGAGATCAACCAGGAGGTATTGCAATAGTTCAGGTATAAGACAATGAGGGACTGAACTAGTGTGTTAACAGGGTCAGAGCAAAGAAGGGTTTGTATAGGAGAGATGTTTCAAAAGTAGAACTGATAGTGACAAGGGCATTGTGCAGAGATGGCAGGGACCCTGTACTCCTTAACTCAGGAAGGCTGTGAACAGGGAAATTCCCTACCCCCTTCCTGTCCTAGTGACTCCAGAGGCAAAGGCCATTAGCCTTGGAAGGTCCTTTAGGTTGAGATAGACATGGAGATACACCTTCAGGCCACACTATAATAGCCTAATAGCCTAAGCCCTGAGGATCTCAGACAGACCCCCCACCCACCAAATGCCTGAGTTCAAGAAGTCACATCTACACAAAACCTCTGAACTGGAGCACTTAGGGAGCAATTTCTAAAATTGCTCCACCCATGCTGCCATGCCCTGTCCAGGGAGCAACTCCCACCCACCCACCTACCCCCAGGGTTGCTCCAGTCATGCTGTCTTGCTGGCCATTAATCCTATCTTACTAATAAATCTTTCTTTTTACTTTTAAGCTAAATTTGGAGTCCTTTCTTTCTTGAGAAAGGTTTCCTTCCCAAACCCAGGGGTTCACCATCTGCACCCCCATAACAATAAGACAACAACAGATCAGAAATGGTAGTAAGAGGAGTGAGAAAGAGGAAGAACTCAAGGATAACTCTTAAATTACAGGCCTAGATGATTGGGAAGATGGTGTTACTCTTGACTAATAAAAAACTTTAGAAGAAAATTGTAATTGGGGTAAAAGATAATCTCAGTTTGGGAAATATTGAGTTTTAAATGTATGTGGTTCATCCAGTTGGAGATGTCAAATAAGTAGTCAGAGATGCTAGAATGTTGGTCAGGAGAGAGATTAAAGCAAGATAAATCTGAGAATCCTCTGCACAGAGATTATAATTGAATCCATATGTCAACATGGAATCTATCGACCCCAAACTTGTGGCCTAGTAAGATCTGATGAACCCCAAGTTTTAGGAATAGCTTATAGGTCAGAGACCCCCAAAGCTTGTGCTTGTTCCCAGTTCCTGTGAGAATCCACCCTCTCTCTAGAGATCTAGAGATCCCAAACTTGTGGCCTGGTGGGATCTGATGAGCTCCAGGTTTTAGGAATAGCTTGTGAGTTGGAGACCCCCAAAGCCTGTATCGGTTCCCTGTTCCCAGGAGAATCCATCCAGAAGGGAATCTCAGACTAGTAGCTGCAGATTGAATAATGGACCCTAGGGTAAATGCTAAATACCCTTTTGTCTTAGGTAGTCTTCCCCGTGGTATCAGAGACCCTTTCCTAGGGAGGCACACCAGGGCTGGGACCATCCTTTAGTATCCATTGTAAGTAGCCCCTTTCCCTTACAGCCTAGCCTCTGGCTATGATTCCTTTCCCAAGCTTTATGGTATCCTGTCCCTATGATAATGTCAATCATCTTTCCCAGCCATTGTATCTTCTCAAATGGTATATAAGTTCCCCAATTTCTTTTCTTCCTAGGAGTCGTCATCTAGTGTGGTGGCACTCCCAGGGGTTCAGGGACCAGAGCAAGCAGAGTTCAGTCCTCAGACTCTGCATAAGGCACTTGGTGTGTAACTCTGAGTGGAGGACTAATCTGCCCTGTGTTCCCCCTTTTCCTTAATTAAAGAGTGACTTTTATGACTATTTAATAGTTCTGTGTTTTTCAAAGTTAACACATAGAAGCTGATTGAGATCACTAAGCAAAATAGTATAAAGGAAAAAGAAAAGAAAGCCGAGGAAAAAAGCCTTGGAAAACATCATTATTAGATATTATCTGAATGAAGATTCAGCAAAAGAAACCAAGAAAGGCCTATAAGGTAGGAGGAAAATGAGAAAAGAGCAATGTTGAGAAAACCTAGGAAGAAGAGAACATCAAAAGAGAATGACTAAAAGTGTCAAAGACTGCAAAACAGCAAAGAAAGACGGAAGGATTAAGAAAAGACCATTAGATATAATAACTAAGAGGTCACTAGTAACTTGGAAGAGAGCAGTTTTAGCTGAAGGAAGGATGAGATGCGAAGTGTAGAGAGTTTAGAAAAGTTAAAAGAAAAAGAAATGGAAGCACTGATTATAAATTTCCCAAGGAGATTAACTTTGAAAGGAAGACATATTTTTAAAAATAGCTATCATAGATAAACAGATCAAGTAAGAGTTTTTGAGAATATAAGAGATATGGACATATTTGTTGGCACAAGGCAGGAAGTAATTAAAGATTAATGAGAGTGGAGATGACTCCAAGCTACATTTCCAAACAGCAGTTAAGAAAAACTTTCTGTAAGTATGATTGCAACAGTTGGTACAAGTCACTGCGACAGTTTACTATTTGTGAAGAGGAATATCTGATCTTATTAATTTGGTAACCTTATTATTATAAATTTTATTTGACAAGAATTTTGGACATCTAATGTGTCTTCATTTAAAGAGTTGTAATCAGTGTATATAATGTTCCTTCAACTCTTTCTTCACTTGGCATTACTTCATACAAGTCATACAAAACCATGTTTTTTTTAATTATTCACATTTGCTTCTCCTTACATTGAATATTGCATTACATTCACAAAGCTAAATTTGTTCTGCCAATTCCTCAGTCACTGAAGTTTTATTTCCAACTTTTTCTATGATAGTGATATTGCTATGACTATTTTGACGTGTGGATCTTTTCCTGATGTCAATAACCTTTCTTGAGCTATAATGATGGAATTGTTAGGTCAAAGTGACATGGGCATTGTGCAGAGATGGCAGGGACCCTGTACCCCTTAACTCAGACAGGCTGTGAACAGGGAAATTCCCTTCCTCCTTCCTGTCCTAGTGACTCCCAAGGCAAACATCATTATCTTATGAAGTCTTTTAGATGGAGATAGACAAAAGAGATACACCTCCAGGCCACACTTTGATAGCCTAAGCCCAGAGGATCTCAGACAGACCCTCCCCACCCACCTAATGCCTGAGTGCTAGGAGTCATGGACACACTACTGGAAAAAATATAAAAGTCCCAGAACTGGAGCATCTGGGGAGCAACCCCCAACAGTTGCTCCATTCCTGCTGCCATGCCATGTTGTGGAGGGCAACCCCCCTGGGTTGTTCCACTCATGCTGTCTCGCTGGCCTTTGATCCTATCTTACTAATAAATCTTTCTTTTTACTTTTAAGCTAAGTGTGGAGTCCTCTTGTTATAGGGGTGCAAATGGTGGACCCCTGGGTTCGGCAAGGAAACCATTCTCAAGAATGAGAGGACTCCAAGCTTAGCTTAAAAGTAAAAAGAAATTTGTAGTGGCAAAGAACTGGAAAAGGAGGTCATGTCCTTCAATTGGGGAATGGCTGAACAAACTGTGGTATATGCTGGTGATGGAATACTATTGTGCTCAAAGGAATAATGAACTGGAGGAATTCCAGGTGAACTGGAAAGACCTCCAGGAACTGATGCAGAGTGAAAGGAGCAGAGCCAGAAGAACATTGTACACAGAGACTGATATACTGTGGTAAAATCGAATGTAATGGACTTCTGTACCAGCAACAATGCAATGACACAAGATAGCTCTGAGGGATTTATGGTAAAGATGCTACCTACATTCAGAGGAAGATCTGCAGGAGAGGAAACATAGAAGAAAAACAATTGCTTGAACGCATGGGTTGAGTCGGACATGATTGGGGATGTGGACTAGAAACTACCACACCAATGCAACTACCAACAATATGGAAATAGGCCCTGAACAAGGACACATGTTACAACCAGTGGAAATGTGCTGTAGGCCATGGGTGGGGGGGAGGGGTGAAGGGGAAAGTAGGGGCATGAAGCATGTAAACAGGTTAAAAATTAATATTAATAAATATTTTTTAAAAAAAAGTAAAAAGAAAGATTTATTAGTAAGATAGGATTAATGGCCAGCAAGACAGCATGAGTGGAACAGCCATGGGAGGCTGCTCCCGAGTACCCCAGTTCTTGCCCTTTTGTATCCTCCCCCCCCCCCAGTGTGCACGTGACTCCTTGCACTCAGGCATTCTGTGGATACTGGGTCTGTCTGAGACCCTCAGGGCTTAGACTGTCCAGGTGTGTTCCCGTGTATCTCTTTGTCTATCTCAACTTAAAGGAATTCCAAGGACTATGGTCTTTGCCTTGGGAGTCACTAGGACAGGAAGGAGGAAGGGAATTTCCCTGTTCACAACCTGTCTGAATTAAGGGATACAGGGTCCCTGCCATCTCTGCATAATGCCCATGTCGCTCTCATTCCTGAGAAAGGTTTCCTTCCCAAACTCAGGGGGGTTCACCATTTGTACCCCCTATAACAAAAGGAGATGAAAATTTTAGTAATATTTCTTGTGTAATTATAAACTGTTTTCCTGAATGGTTGGACCAGCTTACAGCTCCATTGGCACTGCCAATATATTTCTGTTTAAACTTCGGTGTATTTAAAAATATAAACAGAAAGAATGCTATCCACATCGAGAGAAAGAACTGTGGAAATAGAACAGAATTTTTCACTTGTTTATATGAGTATTGGATGTAGGGTATTATTGGTTTTTAAAAGACTATTACACAAAATAAATTATATGGAAATAGATTTTGAGCGATAATACATGTATAACCCAGTGTAATTGCTTGTCAGCTCTGGGAGGGAGAGGGGGGAAAAGGGAGGGAAAGAACATGAATCATATAACCAAGGAAAAATACTTTAAAATTTTTTTTAATAAAAATATAAACAAATGGTTCTCAGATTTTTATTATTCATGACACAGGATAGTATTTTTCTTTGCTGGGAGGAATCAAGCATGTACACATGTGGATTTCACATCATTTGTGAGAAACTTACCCCAAATTGCTGGCAGCTTAGTGTATCAACCTATCCCCACACTCACTCTTTAAGAATTGTTGATGTATGATAACACAGATAGAGAATACTAATGTGCAGTTCTATTGTGCTAAGATGCTTTTTTTTAAATTTCTCTCTTTTTTTAATCTTGATTAGAAGGAATAACTATCTAGATAAGGGAAAAAAGATACTCAGAAACAAAAGTTATAAGAAAACACAGGTTGTTTAGTTGTTTTTTAGTTGTGTTCAACTCTTCCGGACTCTATTTGGGGTTTTCTTAACAAAAATACTACAGTAGCTTGCCATTTCCTTCTCTAGTTCATTTTATAGATGAAAAAACTGAGTCAAACAGGGTTAAGAGACTTTCCTCACAACACTCTACACACAACTACTAAGTATCTGAGGCTAGATTTGAATTTAGGAACATAGATCGTCCTTCCTTCCAGGTCCAGCACTCTACCCCTGCACTACTTAGCTGATATTTGTTGTAAAAACAAAAGATACACACAAAAAAATTATAGAGGGCAAGAAATAATAATAAAGGAAAATCAACCAACATGCATTTATTTAGCACCTACTTGGTGAATTGCACTATGTATAAAAGTAAAAAAAATGGAACAGTACTTACTCTCAAGGAATTTCCATTCTATTAGCATTTAAATAATATGCATGCATGTACAGCATCTGTAAATCTATATGTATATGTGTCTGTGTGCATATGTGTGTTTATACATTATGGAGGGAGGCACTGGCAGTTGGGGGAAATCAGTGAAGGCTTCCAGGAGAAAGTGATGCATAAGCCAATCTTGAAGGAAATGAGAGGTTCTATGAAGCAAAAATGAGAAGAAATTGGTGCTATAAGCATGGGTGATGGCCAGTACCAATGCATAAAACTTGCAGATAGAGTGCTGAGAGCATTGAATAGAGAGAAGGTCAATTTGGTTGGACTAAAAAGTGCAAGATGAGAAGTAATCTATAATGAGGCTATTCAATTGCCTTTTAGACATTTAGAGAATGCTTAAAAAATTATGGCATATGAATGAAATGGAATATTATTGTGGGGTAAAAAATGACCAGACTTCTAAGTCATATGAATTGACATAGTGTGAGTAGAACCAGGAAAACAATTTATACAAGGACAGAAACATTGTTAAATGATGGGGTTTGTTTGTTATTCTTTCCTCTTCTGCTGTAAAAAACAGCATTATGTTCCTTTAGTTTTTAATCTTTTTCCAAAAGATGATCCTCTTCCTACTGGCTCTCTTCCCCTTACCCATGAACTCTTCTTCTTATTTGTTATTCCTTTCCCTTTGGGGTTTTATTAGTTCCTTTTTCTCTTGATTTTTTCTGATTATATTATTCTTCCCTTCTCTTTTCTCCTGCCCAGTTAGTCAAGTAGATGCCCACCTTGCTCTCCTCCCCACACACCCAACTTCAGCTAGTCATATTCATTAGGTTTTTTTTTTCATTTTTTGGTATATTTCTACAAAAGGATTTCTCTCTCTTCATTATATATCCTCTTTCTGACTACTTTTGACCCCCATTCTCTGATTTCATGACCCCTATAATTACCTAGTCTCTCTCTTTTCTTTATATTTCTCATGCAATCAAAGCTCTCAAAGTATTTAGGCTCTTAACTCTAGGCACTCTGTCACCACCCTGCAGTGCTCACCCCAGAGACTTTCCTTTTCCATTGTGTCTCACTCCTAGAGTAATGACAATAACTCCAAGTGTCAGAGAAGACACTGACCCCTGGTAGGGCACCTCTCCCACAACATCCCCCTGATTATTCAACTCACCCCTGAGCTATAATCTCCCTGTTCATTACCTTTTTTTTTTTTTTTTAACACATTTGCCTCGAAGTCTCATGCCTAGATCCATGCCACCTCTGGGCAGATCTCTTTCTGAGATCAGAGAGGTCACTTTCCCGTCTTTGCTAACCTTTGATTTAACACTGACTCATCATACATTCCTCTTTGTTACCTATTTCCTCCTCCCTTTTCACTACTCTCCCATGATGTATTAAGTTCCACCAAAAAAACTGACTTATCAGATTCTCTCCATATTGACCTCTTCTTCTCTGATACCTCTACCATATTTCTACTTCTCTCCTGTCTCCTTCTATCTATTTTTTTAAAGGCTTTTACTGCTCTCTTCTGTCACTTCATTGCCATTACTATTTTTGCCCTGATGTTTTATTCACTCCTCCTGCATTTCTGTTATTTGGAATGTTTGAGAAGCAAATTATCTCTTCAGTCCTGGTTGGTGTTATTTTTTTTCCAAAAAGGTTTTACACTTTTCTTTATTATTGAATTTCCATTTTTTTTTTCACATATAGTTAAGCTCAGATTTGCAAAGTAGGTCACCCTGGGCTGCATCTTGTACTCCATTTCAGGGTTTTGATCATGGAAACAACACTTATTGGTAATAATGAGATCTAATATGTTACTATCCCAGAGTCTGGGTCAGGTGGACTAGAGAAGATCATGAAATCTGAAAAGAAGTAAGATTTGAAGTTTAAATGGCAATTTGGAACTATGCCCAAAGAGCACTAAAAGAATGCCTGCCCTTTGATCCAGTCATACCATTGCTGGGTTTGTACCCCTAAGAGATCATAGGGAAAAAGACGTGTACAAAAATATTTATAGCCATGCTCTTTGTGGTGACAAAAAACAGGAAAATGAGGGTATGCCCATCAATTGGGGAATGGCTGAACAAATTGTGGTATATGCTAGTGATGGAATACTATTGTGCTCAATGGAGGAATTCCATGTAAACTGGAATGACCTCCAGGAATTGATGCAGAGTGAAAGGAGCAGAACCAGGAGAACATTATACACAGAGACTGATACACTGTGGCAAAATCGAATATAATGGACTTCTGTACTAGCAGCAATGCAATGACCCAGGACGATTCTGAGGGATTTATGGAAAACAAAGCTACCCACATTCAGAGGAAGAACTACAAGAGTGGAAACACAGAAGAAAAACAACCAACTGCTTTAGCACATGGGTAGATGCGGATACAATTTGGATGTAGACTCTTAATGACCATCCTAGAACAATTATCAATAAGATGGAAATAGGTCTTAATTAATGGCACAGGAAGAAACCAGTGGAAATGTGCATCGGCTACTGGGGGGTGGAGGGGATGGGGGGAGAGAGAGCAAGATCATGAATCATGTAACCATGGAAAAATTTTTTTCTAAATATAAAAAATATTTTAAAGGAAAAAAATAAAATCCAAAATAAGAGAGAAAAAAAAGAATTGAAGTTTAAGATGTTTGAGGAGTGATCAAGGTGAACAATAAAGTACCCTCATACAAGGGAAAGAAGTAGGAAGGAGAGGAACCAAGTAAGGTTTATATATTGACTTTCAAAAAACTTTGACTCTTTTCCCTTCCAACCTTAGGAAGTTCTATTGAATCTTATTCCAATTAACTGAGTCAGGAAATTCTCCTCCCTTCCTCTACCCCAATAAGCAAGAAAACTAAATTCACATAATTTGTAAAATAAAATGTTTTATGACATTTTGGAGCAAGTTTTCCAAATTCCAAAGGTTGCCAATTTAAAATGGCTATAGGATACTAATCCATCCTGTGTATTTTTTCTTGTTTTTTTAAGTGTGTCTGGGGAAAATAGACTATAAATTGCAACAATGCTAGAGTGGAAACGTCACATAAGCAAGAATCACAGCTTTAGAGATTTTGGGAAATCTCTTGTACAATCTTCATCCATTAAAGGGGAGGGAGAAGTTTGGAAGTAAGACAGATAATTCATTGTAAGTCTTTTGCAATTTCTCTAAGGAATTTCGATGAGAAAGCTGCAATGTTTTATTTGTTTCTATGTACAAAATCCCACAACAACATAAGCTTTTTTTATCAAA
The DNA here is from genome assembly GCF_016433145.1 of Gracilinanus agilis. Lineage (NCBI taxonomy): Eukaryota > Metazoa > Chordata > Mammalia > Didelphimorphia > Didelphidae > Gracilinanus > Gracilinanus agilis. The sequence continues at coordinate 277,307,993 of NC_058132.1, read as the reverse complement.
CCAATTTTGTTTGGTTGTGAAGATAGTAAATAAATACTTCACTAGGTGTGAACATTTATTGTGCTTATAAGAACAGCTGGTCTATTTCAGGAACTCCCATTTCCCTTAATAAATACTCAGAGAACTAAGCTGCAAAAATGATTGTTCAGCATATACAGTGAGGGGAATTGTCATTCAGACTTAAAAACACAAACTCCATTTTGTAGTACTTGAGAGAATAATAATTCAAGGGAAGTAGAATGTTATTTATAAGATTCAGAGAAACCGATTCCCTTCTCATTTTAGTTCTCATTTTTATAAAGAATAAAATTCATATCTTTGAGGAATTCTCTCTACAAACTACTACAGTTGCAAACTTTTGAGAGTACTTCTTTTTCAAACTATACTTGTGGTAAGACAGACCACTATTTGTGTTGAACCAGAAACTTAAGAGTTTTCCAGCCGGAAGTAACCAAGGCCCACATCTAGTAATGAGTCTTTCCAACAGTGGAATGCTAGGGTATTCCATGTGCTATGAATTAGGGTTCTGTGAGAAAATGTCAATACTGGCAATTTTTTCCCTTCTAAATTTTTAAGTATAAAATTATGCACATCTCAAAAGTATTTACTTCATGTGGCAATTTTTATGTTAATAAAAGATTTTATTGTCACTACATCATGCTAAACTTTCCCTATTCCGTTCTTTTATAATTTCCATTTAATATATTTCAAGCCCCAGAAATATTCTGTTGCCAAATAAGGTTAGGAAGTATTAGTCCATTCCAATTTCTGCCTTTTACAGATAAGTAATCTCAGGCTTCAAAGAGATATACTGGCTAGCTAGTTGGGGAACTGGAATAACCCTCAATCACTGTGATTTGAGTCCTAGGCTAGGGTTTTAATATTGATTTGAATTTCTACATAGAAGAAACTAAACAGATAAAATTTAGTGTGGTATAGTAGGTAAGGAGGGGGGAAAAGAAGGGAGACAGTAGAGAAGGTAGGGAAGAAGGATAAATTAATTCTAATCCAGTTGATATAATCCTACAAAATAAGGAGACATTAAAATATTACATGGATCTATACCTTATTAAAGGGCATGTACCTATGCCCTTTAAGAAGTATAAAGGAGTTTCTCTTTTTTTTAATCCTTAGCTTTGGTCTTAGAATTAATATTGTATATTGGTTCCAAGGCACAAGAGTGGTAAAGGCTAGGCAATGGGACCCTGGACAAGTCAAGAGTCACATAGCTAGAAAGAGTCTGAGGGTAGATTTGAACCCAGGACCTCTGGTCTCTAGGGTTGGTTCTTAATACACTGAGCCATCTAGATGCCATTGAAGGAGTTTCATTGAACTGGAAGAATAATCTGCCTTTGCTTGGCTAAAGGTTGACTACCTGTCTGAAGACTTCAAAAAGCTAAGCTTGTCAGTTCTGCAGATAGGCAAGGTGAGAAGTAACTTTGTGGAAAGAGACCTCTGAACTTCTACTAGGACAGCAGAGGGATTTCTCTTCCCACCCTCCTGATAACCTCAGTAACTATGGCATCTTGTAGCAGAGGTACTGATTCAGAAGGATATACCATATCCAGCAGGGAACAGTTGAGTCAAAGAGAAAGAAATATACAGAAAGATAGACAATCATGGGCGGGGAAGAACCTGAAAAAATCATGATCTCTGACAACTTAGAAGAGAGTCATGCATGAATGAAGAATTACCCCTGTAGTAAGGACCAAAACTGCAGGTCCTAAAAAAATAAATCTAAGTCTACTAGAGCCACCTGTTCAACAGAGAAACTGTGCCTAACAAAGAGCAATGTGAGAATAGCATAAAATAAAAAGGACACCAGAAACCTGTAGTATTAGAGGGAAATCTGAGTTGCCTTGGCCATACATGTTCCTTATCTGTGCCCTTCATTAGCACATACTCTCTCATTTTTTTGCTGACTCTTCCTATCGGTATTCTATATATTTATGGGAGAGTACATTCCAGGTTTAAGGGGGGTGGGTTGAGGGGACAGATGTTTTGTAGCCACTATTCTTACTCTGCTATTTAAGTAAATGCCTTTGCTTTGACAATAATTATGTTTACTATTAAAAGCAAGCCCAGGGAAGTAGGGACTTATGAACCATAGTTTTAGCCATTCAGAGGTTTTTGAACCCCAGGAATCAGTTATCCTTAGAGACTCAGTTTCCAATTTATGAGTTCTGAGATAGAAGATAGACGCATAAATGGAGAGTGCAAAAATAGTCATTGTTTTCTATAACTTTATATTCTAAAATCTGAGTTTGGAAAGGGCAAGCCTATAGTTCTGTGCTGGAAGATTAAATAATTCTTTTTTTTTCCAAACATTTATTAATATTCATTTTTAACATGGTTACATGATTCATGCTCCTCCTTTCCCCTTCGCCCCCTCCCCACTCCCCCCGCCCATGGCCAATGCACTTTTCCACTAGTTTTGTCATGTGTCCTTGATCAAGACCAATTTCCAAATTGTTGGTAGTTGCATTGGTTTGGTAGTTTCCAGTCCACACCCTCAATCATGTCCACCCCGACCCATGCGTTCAAGCAGTTGTTTTTCTTATATGTTTCCTCTCCTGCAGTCCTTCCTCTGAATGTGGGTAGCGTTCTTTACCATAAATTCCTCAGAATTGTCCTGGGTCATTGCATTGCTGCTGGTACTGTAAGAATGAAATTTGGGAGATGCCATCTTTAAGTATATATATATATATATATATATATAT
>NC_058132.1:277258842-277300677 GCF_016433145.1 Gracilinanus agilis | reverse complement strand
TTTCGGCTATAATCTTTCGGTTTTCGGCTATGATCTTCTGGTTTTCAGCCATAATCTTCTGGTATTCCTTTTCAATCTGGTCATTTCTGGTGTTCAATTTGCTTATCAGTTCATTTGGTTTCTGAGCCTCACTTTCCATTTGCAAGATTCTACCTTTTAAACAGTTATTTTCTTGCCAGATCTCTTCCATTTTCCTCAAAATCTCAGTTTTGAACTCTTCCATAGCTTGTGAGGAGTTTTCCTTATTTGAGGAGGGTCCAGATGCTTGTTTGTTCTCCTCCTCTGTTTGCTCAGTTGTCTGGATTTTCTCTGTGTAAAAGTTGTCGAGTGTTAAAGACTTCTTTTTCTTGTTGTTAATCTTTCTCTTCTGAACTTCCTGAGACTGGGTAGCCATCGTTAGCCCAGCAGCTTCTCAGGTTTATCCTCGCGCTCAGGGTCTGTCCGCGGTCTTTTGGCTCCTGAGGTCTGAGTTCTGGTTTTTTCCAAGGTCAAGCCCCCTGGTGGACCCTCTTGCTTGATCCTCTGCCAGAGGTTTCTTTACAAGTCTCAGGGCGCTGCTTCCACAGTCGTATACCTGTCTACACTGGTTCCCCACTCAGGGTTTCAGAGCCTTAGCTCATGGCTGTGTCTTCCTCCACCCGCGCCTCCAACTGCGCCTGCGCTCTGAGCCCCTGCTCTGCGCCCTGCGTCCGCTCTCTGCGGCCTGCTCCTGTGCTCAGATTTTGTGTGTGTTCGTTAGCTTTTTGGGGTCCTAAATCTTGCTGCTCTCAGGAACAGGCCCCGGAGCTGCCGATGACTCGATGGGTGCCCCAAACTTGCTCTATTTCTTTTTAACTGGCTTTGGCGCTATAGGTGTTATGTGTGGAGGGGCTGGGGGTGGGGTGGTTGCTCAGCCCACGATTTAGTGAGAGCTGTTTCACCCCTTTATAGCATGGAAATGCCTCAATTCCACGTACCTTCCACTCTGTGCCCTGTTGTGGGGTTCCTCCATTTGTCTGGACTTGTTTTTATGTCCCCTTGAGGAGTTTTGTGTGTTTCGGTCAGGAGAGGTTAAGAGCTGCTTCTTACTCTGCCTCCATCTTAACTGGGAACCCACAGCACTTTCTTTTGAGAGAGGGCTCAATTCCTCCCTCTTTCCTTAGGGAGGGACCTCCACGCTCAGGAAGGAGCCAGCACTGCCAGATTAAATAATTCTAAGAGAGTAGGGTTGGGCTGTGGAGAATGTGCTCTGGGTCCCAAGTAAGAAACATATACATTGGCCTCTCACTAAGAGACAGGCATTTCACTTTGCTAAACTGAAGCAGAGGAAATAGGTCTTGATCAATCATACACATAAAACCCAGTGGAATTTCGTGTCAGCCATAGGGGTGGGGGGTGGGGGAATTGTTGGAGGGGAGTGAATGAACATGAATCATGTAACCATGGAAATATATTCTTAATTAATTAAATAAAGTGTTTCAATAAAAAAATTAAAAATAAATAAATAAACTGAAGCAGAAATTTATTAGTATCTATATATCCCCATGACTAGATGATTATGTCAAAAATAATTGTCACCTGAACTAGGAAGGCCTGCCATCTTTATTTCCTAAGATCAGGGGAAAAGGAAAAGAACCTAAATGTTCTAAAATATTTATAGCAGCTCTCTTCATTGTGGCAAAGAATTGGAAGCTGAAAGGATGCTCATCAACTGGGGAATGGCTAAACAAGTTGTAGCATATGATTGTGAAGGAATACTACTACGCTATAAAGAAATAAAATACAGGCTAATTTTGGAAAAAAACATGAAAAACTTCCTAAATGAAGTTATAAAGAGTGAAATGCACAGAACCAAGAGAACATTATATACAGTTACAGAAATATTGTTTGAAGAATGACATCTTTATCCACCTCCAGAAAAAGAACTAATGAATAGAAATAAGCAAGACATAGATATATACTACTTTTTGTCAAATAATGCCTTTTCTAAATAAGGGTAGAAGAGGGGAAATCAGTTACCAGGGTGTTTTAATGTAACAAATAAATAAATAAATTTTAATTTTAAAAAAACAGGTTATATGAGAGAGGAGAAAAGATTTTTTTCTCTGTCGTACATTTCTCTTTGAGAGAATTTTTATTAATTTTACTAATTTTCACTTCCATATCTAGAAGGGAGTAAGAGGAAACTTCCCCTGTCACCCATCAGCCATGACAACTACAAACACAGGGCAACAAGAGTATGAGTTTGCCTAGATGATTCTGAGAGTGGACTTCAAGTCTCTGCTGACTTCTTATTGTACTTCCCCACCTCCCCACCCAGTACCTGTGACTGAACAATGCTGCTACAAAGTTGCTTTTATTTCTTGAGAGAGAATAAAAGGTGAAGTGGCTATTGTTTCATGTTTTAAGTGTTTCTATGAATTTTTCAGTTTTTTGTGTCTTAAGTATTTCTTTTATGGTGGAAGAAATAAATAGCTGTCCTAGACTTATTATCCACTTTGTATTTTGAGTACTTTTCTAGAAGAGACTGTAAATCCCTTTCAGAAAGCCACTAAACTTGAGTTGTACCAGATTTATTAGAGAAAATTTCCTAGGGATCTCCTCCATTGTAGGAGTATAACAAGCTTCCACTTTCTTCTCACTTTCTTAACTCTAGAGCCCGCTTCTAACCTCATTATTCAGCCAAAATTGCTCTTTCCAAAGTTATCAATGACCTCTTAATTATCAAATCTAATGTCCTTTTTTCAATTTTCCTAAATTCTCTGAAGCTGCTGACACTATTGATCATCTTCTTCCTCTTGTCCTTTTATCTATACGACTACCTGCTTTGATGAATCTCCATCCAGGTCACATCTACTAACTCTGAGGGAGTTGGGGCACCCTTTCTTCTCCTTGAATAATATTTCATTAAATAATTTCATCATTTCCCCTGGATTCAATGATCAATCCCTATGCTAAGGATTCTCACAAATGTTATAGTCCTAACCTCTCTCCTGCTCTCCAGTCTCCTGTCTCCAATTGTCTATTGGATATCTCAGACTGGATGTCCCATAGATCTTACACTCAACATGTCCAAAATAGAATTCATTATCTTTTCCTCTAAACTCTTTCTTCTTCCAAACTTCCTGATCACTATGAAGGATGCTGCCATCTTCCTCCTCAGCCAGCTTCAAAACTTAGGTGTCATCTTTGACTCTTCAGCTCCTTTCTCACATCTAATCTTTTATCAAGTCCTATGGCTTTTACCTTCCTCACAACTTTCCCCCTTCCCCTGATACTGACACCACCTTCATGCAGGCCCTCATCACTTAAAACCTAAACTATTAGAACAGACTGCTGGTTGGTCTTCCTGCCACGAGTCTCTTCTTACTCCAGTCCATCCTCTATTCAGCCATCAAACTGATCTCCCTAATGTGAATGTCTGCCATGTTATTCCCATCTCTTACTCAGTAAACTCTAGTGGCTCCTTATTACCTCCAAGATCAAATATAAAATCCTTTGTCTGGCATAGCCCTTCATAATGTGGTCTCTTCCTGCCTTTCTAGTCTTCTCATACCTCTCTCATTCCAGTGTACTCTGCTATCCAAAGACACTGGCTTCCTTGCTAGTCTTTGTACAAAGCAATCCATCTCCTGGTTTGTGTGTGTTTTCACTGGCATCCCTCATGCCTGTGTCGAAGCCTAATCTGGAAGCCCCCAAACTTGTAGCCTAGAAAGATTTAATGAATCCCAGTTTATTTATCTTGAATGTGAAAGCCCCAGATTTGACCTTGTGGCTTGGGGGTTCCCCCACCACCACCCGAGGGAGAGTCCAACTTCACTTGTGTCAGACTAACAAAAGACCTTATTTTTAGCTAGAGTGGGGATGATCATTCCCATCAGAGCCAAGCCCACCCCAAGGGACTCTTCTTGTCTTCAGAAGCCTCTCCCAGTATATCACACCCTCCAGATGATCAGACTGAGGACCTTCAGTTTAAGAGACTGACAAACTGCCTTCTGTGCTAATCACTCAGTTGGGTTAGGCCCTAATGGGAATGATCATCCCCACTCAAGCTCAAAATAAGGTCTTTTGTTAGTCTGAGATAAGTGAATTTGGACTCCCTCTTTCAGGGAAAACCCCCCAAGCCACAAGGTCAAACCTGGGGCCTTCACCTTCTAGCTAAGTAAACTGGGGTTCATTAAATCTTTCTAGGCTACAAGTTCCAGGGCTTCTAGATTTCGCACGGACACTTGGAATTCTGTCCTTCCTTATCTCTACCTTGGGTCTTTCCTCACTTTCTTCAATTCCAGCTTAAATTCAATTTTCTACAAGAACGCTTTTCTGGTCGCTTTTTTTTTTTTTTTTTAATATTTTTAAACCCTTAACTTCTGTGTATTAGTTCCTTGGTGGAAGAGTGGTAAGGGTAGGCAATGGGGGTCAAGTGACTTGCCCAAGGTCACATAGCTGGGAAGTGTCTGAGGCCAGATTTGAATCTAGGACCTCCTGTCTCTAGGCCTGGCTCTCAATCCACTGAGCTACCCAGCTGCCCCCTTTTCTGGTCGCTTTTAATGCCAGTGTCTTCACTTTGTTAAATCAAGTCAAATTTATTCTATCTCTAGCTTTTTCCCCCTACATTGTTGTTTACACGTTATCACCTCCAGTCATTTGTGAGCTTCTCAAGGACAGGGTTTGCTTTTTGCCAATCTTTGTAGTCCCCAAGATTTAGTAAAGTGTCTTGACACATAGTAGCCATTTAATATATTCTAGTTTGTTGGTAAGAAGTTACTCTTATTTTGAGTCTGAGTCCCTCAGGCTTGAACCCAGTCTATGTGAATCTAGAACAAGAGTTCTTTTTGAGAGGAAGTGACTCCTTGCAGCATGAAAGGCATTAATTTTTGGAGGAGCCTTGACAGGCAACATGGCATAGTAGATAGGAGATGAAGCTTGCAGTTAGGAAGACGTGGGTTTACAGTCAAGCTTCTGACAAATAGAGTTGTATTATCACGGGCAAATTGTTTTATTTTAGTGCTTCAGAAAGTACTCTAAAATGGTAAATTACAGAAGATGTGTTGACCTGCATGTTTCCCAAGCAAAAATGATAGAAATAGTTTCCAAACTCTGAATTCCATCCATTTATGAAAAGGGGCAGAGCGAAAACATTACCTATAACTGTTATATTTACTCTTTTTCCCTTTTGTTCAGGCACGTTGGATTCTTTGAGACCTCATTTGGGGTTTTCTTAACAAAGATACTGGGATGGGTGGCCCTTTCCTTCTCTAGTTCATTTCAGAGATGAGGAAACTGAGGCAAAAATGGTTAAGTAACTTGCCCAGGGTAAGACCAGATTTAAAGTAAGAAAATAAGTCTTCATGACTCCAGGGTTGGCACTCTATCCATTGTTCCACCAAGCTGCTCATTTTTCCCTTAATTAGGCCTCATTAACCCACACTAAAGCTACTCTTGGCCTCTTCTATAACCTTTTCTCCTGGCTAAGTCCATTATCCTCATTTTAATTTCCTCTTGACCTGAGGGGTCTACCATCTAAAAGTTTTACTAGCCATTATGTTCAAATCCCACAGGATATATCACTGTTCTTCATGATCAAGATCTCATCAATAAACTACCCTATCTTAACCTCCCCATCATCAGCCCAATCATCTGAATCCAACCCTAGAGCTGCTAAATGTCCCAGAAGAAAACTACAACAAAATTGAGCTTATTTTACCCAAAACAAATTTATAATGGGTTACTTTATTGAACCCTCCCAGCTGTTGGTCTTTCCTTTTACAAGGTCTAGTCCACCCTATCTTTCCATAGAAAGGCTCTCCCCTCAGGCCTCCAACCAAAGTCCCTTCAATATTTGCATCAATATTCTATTCACTGAGAAGATCAAGGCTAACTGGAAAACTCAAGGCACTCCCTACTTCCAGGGCTCAGACCTTCTCATTATCATCTTTTTCTTTCTTCTTTCTTTATTCCCATTCTCTCTAGTTGTACCTTTGATCTACTCTTCCACTAGGCTTTTTTTTTTTAAACCCTTACCTTCTGCTTTAGAATCAATACTGTATATTGGTTCCAAGGCAGAAGGGCAGTAAAAACTTGCCCAGGGTCACAAATCTAGGAAATGTCTGAAGTCAAATTTGAACCCAGGACTGCTTGTGTCTAGACTGAATCTCTCAATCCATTGAGCCAACTAGCTGCCCTCTTCCATTAGCTTTCTACAAGACCTTGATGCAGTAATCATCCCCTTCTCTCCATTGTATTTTCCTTATCTTCCTCTCTGCTCTAGTTTTCCTTCTGCTCACAGATATTCCTAAGATTTCCATTTGTTGTGATGAAAGAATGATAGCTGGAAGGGTCCTTGTTATTCAATTCTTTCAGTCATATCCAAATCTTTGAGACTCTATTTCAGCTTTCTTGGCAAAGATACTAGAGTGGTTTGTCATTTATTTCTCCATATCATTTTACAGAAGAGGAAACTGAGGCAAATAGGGTTAAGTGACTTGGCCAGGGTCACTCCACTAGTAAGTATCTAAAGCCAGATTTGAACTCAGAAAAATGAGCTTTCCTGGCTCCAGGATCAACATTCTATCAATTGTGCCACCTGGCTGCCAGTAGGTGATCAAAGATAACCTCCTCAATTTATTATTGAGAAAACTGAGGCCCAAGAGGTTAAGTGAGTGTGAATTATTGGAAACAAAACAAAACGAGTGCTAAAGTAAGGTTTTCCAATGTTGATCTTTCTTATTTACACAAAAACATTTATTAAAGTCTAATCACATCATAAGATTTAGGGCTGGAAAGACCTAACCTTAAGTCCCATCTAGTCCAACTCTCATTTTATAGATAAGGAAATTGAATATCAGAGAAATGAAGTAATTTGCCAGGGTCACACAAGAAGTAAGTAGTATATGTGAGATTCAACTCCAGTTCCCCTGCTTTTCCCACAATATCACCACTCCTTCTAGTATGTGTAAATGACTAGTAGTGCCAGTAAGTAGGATACTGGCTATCCCCTTGAGTCTTTTAAGTAGTCATACCCCATACATGGACTGCCCAGCTATAGCTGAAGCCAAAAATCTGACTTGAACAACCTGAATTGAGACCAAAGGTTCTCTTGCCTCGATTATATTTATAGGGGTTCTCTCTAGCATGAACTTCATAATAAAATCTGAGTTTCCTCTGAAGATTTTCCACATTTTTTTTTACATTCTATACATTCAATCTAGATTTTCAGATGTTCAAAAATGGTATACATTCAGATCAAAACTTTCTTACAGGGGGCAGCTGGGTAGCTCAGTGGATTGAGAGTCAGGCCTAGAGACGGGAGGTCCTAGGTTCAAAGCTGGCCTTAGACACTTCCCAGCTGTGTGACCCTGGGCAAGTCACTTGACCCCCACTGCCCACCCTTGCCAATCTTCCACCTATGAGACAATACACAGAAGTTAAGGGTTTAAACAAAAAAAAAAAACTTTCTTACATTCATTATACTCATGAGTTTTATTCTAGTAAAATTTATTTGATGTCAAATAAGACTTGTGTGACAACTAAAGGCCATTTCATGTTATTTACTTTCATAAAATTTTTCTCTAGTCTCAATTGTCTTGATATTCTCTCAAACTTGAGCTTTGAATGAAGGCTTTTCTATAATATGGATTTTTCTAACAGTGAATCACTTTAGAACTATGAATAAAGGTTTTCTCATATTTTCTCAAGAATATCTGATGTTTTCCCTGGGGTCTGATTCATGGTTTCATCATACTTTATTCATTACATACATAAGGTTTCTCCCCAGTATGAATTACCTCACTTCAAATTAAGTTAAGGAGGCAATGAGACACAATGGAAAGAGCTTTGGGTCTGGGATAAGACCATGTTTCTTTGCTTATTATCTGTGTAAACTTGGCAAAGTCATACACCTAAATGGTACAACAGATAAGAGCTCTAAGCTTGGAGTCAGAAAAGCAAATTTCAAATGCCAAGTTTAAATATCACTTAATACCTGAGGGGCCCTGGGAAAGTCATTTAACTTCTTTTAGCCTTAGTTTCCTCATCTGTAAAATGAAGGGATTGGCCTTGATGGTCTCAAAGATTCTTTCCAGCTTTTTTTTTTTTAAACCCTTAACTTCTGTGTATTGGCTCCTAGGTGGAAGAGTGTTAAGGGTGGGCAATGGGGATCAAGTGACTTGCCCAGGGTCACACAGCTGGGAAGTATCTGAGGCTGGATTTGAACCTAGGACCTCCCATCTTTAGGCCTGACTCTCAATCCACTGAGCTACCCAGCCGCACCCCCCTTTCCAGCTTTAAATCCTTGAACCTATGTCCTACTTGGGAGCCGTTAAGGGTGTGCACTCTTGCTAACAGCTTTACCACATTCATTACCTTCCAAGAGGTTTTCTCCAGTATAAATTCTGATATTAAAAAAGCTAAAAGACATTGCCACATTTGTTACAAGTTTTTCATTATGGTCCTGCCTACTACTCCTCAGACTACACTTAACACATATTCTCCATTAGTCATTGCTCTGCTGGACAGTGGATGCAAAGTCTCTGTTAGACCAATTTCTCTGCTGGAAGCTACTCCATGTATAGTGTGTCTGCTGGCTCCTCCAGGCACAGCCCCAGTAGGCATATAGTTGTATAAATTCCCTCTACTTCTGGCTTCTGGCTCTAGTATGAGTCTTTGGCTGTGGTGTTGTGCATTTCCTATAAGAGGACCGGGTTCTGACATTGACTTTTTCTTTGAAAATCAGAAGCTGTTTATACATCATTTAGAATAGCAATTACTCTTAGTTGTCCATCCTTGATATGAGTAACAACCCCCCTAAGATAAAAACAATCTTAGCTTTTTCCTTTATGGAATGATATTTCAGTTCCTTTTATGTCATTTGGAATTATCATAAGCCCTAGGAGACTACACCTCCCATGGCTCTCTGCTACAACTTCCCCTAATACTTCCCACTTCCTTTGTGGGAGGTGTCAGAGAAAGTATAAAAGGGAAAATTTGGTGCCTTTTCTCTCTCTCTCTTTACCCTGGAGGCTGGCTGACTCTCTCTATCCTGGAAGCTTCCTGCTCTCTTGGTGCTTTTTTCCCTTTCTTCCTACCTCCTACTTTTCCCTAGACCTTCCCTTTCCTAATCTAAATAAAGCCTAGTTATTCAAACCCTAAAGCTGCTCTCTGATCATTCATTTGAGGGCTCTGGTCAATTTCCCCGGTAGGGGGCTGGACTGCTACCTTCCTTTCCCTTCCTCTACCTTCCTCTTCCTCTCTAATCCCTTCACTTTCACCTCATACTTTCTAGGATCTTCCTTAGAAGGTCATTTTCCAATAGAAGTTTCTTTTCTCCAATGGTCAAACTCTTTGGGTTATAACAGGATGTCTTCTGATATGCAATGCCTTTTTAGAATTTATCTTTTCTTTGGACTTAATTTCTTAGACTAGGGAGTTCTTCTCTCTCTCCTCCTTTCTTTTAATCTCTGAGTGCTCTCTGTCTCTATCTGTCTCTCTGTCTCAGTCTCTCTCCCTTCCTCTTTTATTCTCCCCCTCTTTATTTCTCTCTTTCCTTGTATTTATGTGTCTCATTCTAACTTTTGATGGATGTTCCCTCTTGTTTAGGCAAGTTTAGGTTGAATATTGCAACAAAATGAATGCCACTGATTTGGCATTCAACAATTTAAAAAAAAATCAGCTAAGATAGGCATTGAGATACCTTGAGTTAATTAGGCTGAGCAAAGTTCCCTTGCCTGAGTTACCCTTAGTGATCACCAGGCAAGCATCAGAACACCCCTCTTCTTGTAGTTGTTTTATATTCAGGCAATAAGGATTTAGTATCATCACTCTGAGCTATTAGTCTCCTGAGTCAATCAAGTCTTGAGATCGATATTTTTTAAGGGAAAACTTGCCTAACTTTCATGAGGGTAAGATTTAGGATGTTTTTCTTATCACAACTGTGCTTAATAATGTTAATGTCTGAAAGCTAGTATATATCTAGTCATTATCCATGTAAGGATTAATTGCTAACAAGGCCAAAACACTTTGGAGTTTGCCCTGTTTTTTCAATTCCAGTTCCCTTATGCTGGTCCTGGAAGATGAAGTGAAAGGAATTAGAAGAAGTAAAGGAAGCACAGGTACAAAACAAAACCCTAAGGCAAGGTCATTATCTTTCTTAATTGCCTAACAGTACTCTTGAAGTTGAGTTCAGGATGAGCAACTCCACTTTGTTTTAAGTCTCCATTTTATGATACAAAAATATAAAAATATAAAAAGGCATGGTTCTAGTTCTCAGCCTAGATCACTCTTTTAGCCCTTCTATATTCAGTCTATACTACTCTCTCTTCTTCAACTTGTTGGTATGTTCTTTATAATTATGCCCTCACTTTATGCACATATATTTGATCTCCATAACTAGATTAAAAACTCTTTAAAATTGGGGATCATACTTTTTTATTACTAGTAGCTAGGAGGCACAGTAGATAGGGCACTGGGCCTGACATTAGGAAATCTGAAGTTCAAATCCAGCCTCTGATACATATTCAGGGGTATGACTTTGGTAAGTGACTTGACTTGGTCTGCCTTAGATTTTTTTCATCTCCAAAACGAAGATAATAGTAGTCCCTACCTCCTCGGGTTCTTGTGAGGAAAGCACTTTGAAACCACAAAACACTGATTATTGCTAAGAGTGCTAGGCAGGAATCAGGAAGATCAGAGTTCAAATCTGACCTCAGACACAGTAATAACTAGTAATGGCAGTGTGACAAGAAGCAAGTCACTTAACTTCTATTTGCCTTAATATACTAGAGAAGAAAATGGCAAATCACTCCCTTATCTTTGTCAAGAAAACTCCATGGAAGAACATTGTACACAGAGACTGATACACTGTGGTACAATCAAATATAACAAACTTCTCTGCTAGCAGCAATGCAAGGATCCAGAGCAAGGCTGAGGGACTTATGAGAAAGAAAACTAGCTACATTCAGAGAACTGTGGGAGTAGAAACACAGAAGAAAAACGACTGCTTGAACACATGGGCTGATGGGGATATTATTGGGGATGTAGACACTAAACGATAACTCTAGTCCAACTATCAATAATATGGAATTAGATCTTGATCAATGATACATGTAAAACTCAGTGGAATTGTGCATCGGCTAAGGGGTAATAGGGGGACTTGGGGGAAAGAGAAAGAACATGAAATATGTAACACAGGAAAATATTCAAATTTAAAATAATAAAAAAAAAAGAAACAAAGAAAACTCCATGGACAGTATTGGCATGCTATGGTACACAGGATAAAGAAGAACAAATGACCAACACTTAAAGCTAATGATATTGTTGTTTCAGCCTCACTCTGAAAGCAAATTTTATCTCTCCTAGAGTTATTACCATGGAAACTTGGTGGGCTGGAAGTGTCTGTCTACAGAGGACTGGCCATTATTCAAAGTTCCCCAAGTTCCTGTGGTTTTTGACCTTGAAGATCTTTTGCAGAGATGCAGTACCTAATCATACATTGGGGAGATAAAGAAGAAACACAGATAGCATCCATGTTGGCTGGGACTCTTCCATATTCAAAAGGACATATACATATACTATATAAGCAAGGATAGAGGCTAAATAAATCTCAGGGCCCATAGTGGACATGAGGTGCTATCAAAAGCCATGCACCAGCCATGTCAATCTAAGCAAATAACTTAGCTTAATGACTCAGCTGGTTTCCTCTTCTGTAGAATGGGAATAATAATACTGTCACAGGATCATAAATTTAGAGCAGGTAGGGAGGGGCCCTAGAAGTTAACTAGTCCAATTCTATCATTTTGTATATGAGAAAACTAGGGATACAAAGAAACTAAGTAATTTCTCCAGATCATATTAAGTAGTGTATAAAGGTAGTAAGTACAGAACCAGAATTTAAAGTCAGGAACATCCCTCCCCAGGAGATTGGATGGACAACCGGGTATCAACAAAAAGGGATGATCTCAAGTCATTGGGCCTATTTTCACCATCTTAGATCTTAGCTTGGGCACCAACTCCATCTGCCCAGTGGTTCCTTTTACTCTCACAGACCCCCTTAGTGCACAATTTTCTGGTGCTGATGTCAACACAGACCAGGTTGCTCCAGTGTCAATAAGAGCAGGATAGATTTGATCTCCTATTGTCACCATAACCAAAGGTTCCCTGTCTTTAGCTGTCTGATCAAAAGGTACCAAAGGTGTTTCTATCTCAATTTCCCACAAATCCCATTGATCTTGTTCCAGGACTTCTGTCTGTGCTGGCTCAGGATTCTGTGAGTGTAATGATGGTAAGTCTCCTTCAAAAGTGGCTTGTTGGACTGCCAATTCCTGAATTGGCATCCCTGGACTGTTCATGGGCCTATCAGTGTCAAAGTGTATTTCAGTTTTTCCAGACCATGAGTAAGGTAGAGTGTCCTTCTCTTCACTGAACATGCTTTGCTTGACTTTTGCAAAGTTAGATTCAGGAGAGGTATTTCTCTGCATTAAAGGAAATTCTACAGAATTGGGAATGTGTTTTTGGTTCATGACTACATCCCAATCCTGTGAGTCTATGCTTTCTTCTTGTATTTGTTCCCTAGACTCCATGTCAGTAACAAGAAACTTAACTCTAGATGTATTTTGTATAGGAAACAAAGTCAGTGTTGTAGATTCTTCCTTTGTCCCTATTGGTGTCATTTTGTTCCTCTCTTGGCTACTGACATTTATGAAACTGAATTCCTTTAAATGCATTAACTCAGAATCTACTCCAAAGGCAGCTCTCTTTGGAGTATCACAAGCTTGAAAGTGTGCTACATCATCATGCACTTGACCCTGAAGTAGGCTTGGTACAAATTCCCTAGCTCCAGGATCTAGCTTTAAAATTCCTCTAGTATTGTAGTTACTAGACTTTTCACTTTCCCTTCCAGCTTCCCTAGTTGGTGATAGAGAAGAGGTTGTGCCTGTGTCTGAGAATTTAGCACTTTCCTTCTCAATGGTCTGCAGGAGTCCATCTCCCTTGTTGACACTGTCCATTTCCAAGAGATCCCCATTAGAACACCTGTCTATATTCATTGTCCTTGCTGTTTGGCCTTGCTGTACATGTAAATGATCCACAGTCTTACTACAGAATGGTTCTGTCCCCCCAAAGTGAGAATCAAGGAATGCTATCTTCTTCAAGCTTTTATCAAGAACTTGTGCAGATGTGCCTGGTTTTCTGTCAGTGTACCCCACATCACTGTTTCCTTTCCCATAACTTCTCTTCTTAATTTCTATTACATCCTCCTCCATTTGCAACTCCTCCTCAGTCATATCTTTGTAACTTTGTGTTACCTCCACCAACCCATAATTCATAATATCTTCTGCACCCATTTTGTTCTTCTCACATTCCTTTGCTACATCATTATCACTGCCCTTCTTTTTTCTTGCAACAACTGCTTTCTCTAAGGCTGCTTCCTCAGTTCATAAGGTACAAGGTCTAGCCCCTTGGGACAGGTATTCTCCCATTTTTTACAAGCTTGGGGACTTACTAAACTTGGCACAGTCATGATCACAACATCTGGCCTTCACCTTATCACTGTATCTACTATTGTTGTCACTGTTGTTATTATTATTGGTGTTACTATTGTATCTGGAATTATAGTATGTATTCCTCCTGGTGTTATTGTTATCATTCCTATTTTCAAAGTTAATCTGGGACTTAAATCTACAATCCCGTACCACGTGGCCAATTTTTGAACATAGGAAACATCTCTTTACTTTCTTGTTAGCACTGCCATCAGAAGATTGTCTAGGCCTGCTTTGGCTCCTCTGATCGGTGGACATCAGAGCCATATTTTTTATTTCTTCCACCTCCCTGGCCTTCTGAGCTTCCCTCAATTGCTTTTTTAGCTCAGCAATCTCTTGATCTTTTTCATAGGTTCTAGATGGTTTATATTCACTATCCTTTGAGTCATGGACATAAGCCGCTGTCTTCCTCAATTCCTCAATGGGCATGGTCTCCCATTGTGGGCAATGTACTCTAAAATATGTCTGGATATAGTTCTGACTCCCTTTCACAAATTGCCTCTTGACATGCTGAATGTTGTCCTCAGCAGTCATGTCCCTAAACCCTAGGTAGTCTCCCCAGCTTCCAGCAGTCTGTCTAGGTATATGCTCGGGTGTTCCTCCTCCCCCTGCTTCAACTTTTCAAATGAGCCCCATGCATTTTATCTTCTGGCATGAAGTCTCATCACCTCTGCCAAGTCCTCCCTGCATCTCCTAAGATATGTCATATTTGCATGGGATGACAGCTCCAAATCTTGATGATGCTCTGGCCACGATGCAAGATTGGGATTGGTCCTTGTTTCTGCAATAAACTTAGCTTTCTCACTTAGGGTAAATAGTTCTGATAACAGGAGTTCTATGTCCTCAAAATTTGGATTGTAAAGCCTGACTGCCCATTTAAATTCTTTTATTGCCTTATGTGGATTTACAAAAAACTGGGGGAACCTCCTTTTTAAAATTTCTAGACCCCCCCCCCAAGTAAATGGTTTGTAGCACTTGACGTGTATGATTCCAGCATCCAGTTGCACTATTGTCCTATCTGTTATGGGAAGGATTGTTACAGGAGCTGCCTCTGCCCCTGCTTTTCTAGGTTGTCATGTTTAATCTCTTGTTGTATTTCACCCCCCTTTTTTGTTGTGACCGTGTTTTCTATTATTTCCAACTGCATAATTGTCTTGGCATCTAATTCCTTCCCTTCTCTAATCTGTTTGTTAATCTCTATCAGTGTCTTCATATATTCCAACATCTGTTCCATAACCGGGTTAGTAACTTCAGTCTTTCCAAATGTGAAAGCCAATACCTTCCTCAAATTCATTCGGGCCCCATAGCAAGTTGCAGTCATGGCTATCTCTGATGGTACATAAGCCAAGGCATCCCCCACTGTTATCGTTAGCCACAGGTAAGTGTCATAAAGTTCTATCACTATTTTAAAAAATTGGGGAACTGTGACAAATCAAATTGTGGCACAAGTCTGCCAAATCCCATACAATAAAACTCCAGAGCACCCCAAAGTAATAATTGCTCTATTGATCATACTGGCCATATATCTCTTCTCCACTAGGTTCTATAGTAAAAAATCCTAGGCTGGCTGGCCAAAACTGTTATGAGGATAATAACAGATAATTTGGAGAAGCAGATAAATGTGTCAGGGCCAATAGACCTTCAAGTCACAAACACTGATTGATAGGAGGATTCAAACTAGATGACCAGATTTGAGTTGTGAGTATTCCCCCAAATAATTTCCAGGCACAGATTTGAAGGTAAAGGTTATATTAAGAAGTAAAAAGGAAAACTAAAGGAGTTAATGAAGGTATTTGGATAAGGAAAGGTGACCCTGAGCTGTTAGGTTGAAGCTGCCCTCCCCCCCCCCCCACAGGAGGGGATGAAGGTGCTTAACTAAAACTGCCTCTCTTGCTATTAATGAATATTTTTTCTCTCTAATCACTAAATATTTGTTGTATTGAAGTTGATAAAGATCAACCCTATTAAACAGGCTAACCCTTGTGTAGAAACCACAAAGGCCACTCAGGTGAACCCCCAAGTCTGGAGCAGTAAGCAGTGTGTCTGCTCACTTCAACCCCAACAAAGCAACTGCCAACTCCTCTCAACTGCCCCCTCACCCAAAGTTCTCCAGGGGGGTCCCCTGGAATTCTGGGGGAGGCTGTCCCTCTATCTTTGCAGGGATTCCATGCATCCATTTCTACATAACACCTGACCCCAGGTTTAACTGAATACTTTGTAAACTGTAAACACAAGCTATTATCACAGTCTCCTTTATAGATTGTTATGGGAGTCAAGAAAAATGGCAGATAAATGGTTTTGTAAACTATAAATCATTGTACAAATGTCAACTATTGATATTTTTTATATACTCTGGATGTATGAGTTAAAAAACATGAGATATGATTAGGATTAGGAAATAGTATACAGAGCTAGAAATGAAAAATAATTCCAACAAATTTCTCATTGCCATCAAGAATTTCCTCTGGTGTTGACTCTTGTCTGAGCCAATGACTCATTGTTCAACTTGTATAACAGTCAACAAATCCTATGTTAAGGAGCAAAGTGAGTACTTTTGCCCAAGCTATTAAAAAGGGGTCATTGAATGGATTGCCTAATGATAAAATAACATTTTAAAATACTGGACTTAAATGTTTTTTAAAAAGTTATAGTTCAGATTTCTTTGGCCTGTTCACTACCAGGATGAAGACCATTCTAAGCAACCAGATGGTCCAGCATCCCAGAAAATGTTGACATCTCTCTCTCTCTCTCTCTCTCTCTCTCTCTCTCTCTCTCTCTCTCTTTTAATATAATATTTATTTTGTAGAAAAGTTTACATGGTTACATGATTCATGCTCTTACTTTCCCCTTCATCCCGTGTCCTTCCCCCCCTCCCCCCATAGCCAATGCACATTTCCACTGGTTTTAATATGTGTCATCGATCAAGACCTATTTCCAATGATAGTTACATTGGTGTGGTAGTTTCAAGTCTACATTCCCAATCATGTCCACCTCAACCCATGTGTTCGAGCAGTTGCTTTTCTTCTGTGTTTCCACTCCTGTAGTTCTTCCTCTGAATGTGGGTAGCATTCTTTTCCATAAATCCCTCAGAATTGTCCTGGGTCATTGCATTTCTGCTAGTACAGAAGTCCATTACATTTGATTGTACCACGGTGTATCAGTCTCTGTGTACAATGTTCTTCTGGCTCTGCTCCTTTTGCTCTGCATCAATTCCTGGAGGTCTTTCCAGTTCACATGGAATTCCTCCAGTTTATTATTCCTTTGAGCACAATAGTATTCCATCATCAGCATATACCAGAATTTGTTCAGCCATTCCCCAATTGAAGGGCATACCCTCATTTTCCAGTTTTTTGCCACCACAAAAAGTGTGGCTATAAATATTTTCGTACAAGTCTGTTTATCTATGTTTGACATCTCTCTTAAGGGTTGGACAGTTATTGTGAAGAGCCCCAGAGGAATCCTCTGAAGGGATTTCAACCATATCAATATTGTGCTCAGTCTCCTTGGAAAGAAAAAAAAAAGGCTCTGGGTAGATATGTAGAGATTAAAATTAATATCCAATATTCTCAGTATTATATTTAAGATTTATTAATAATAACTAACAAAAACTGGGGTTAAAGTTGCTAACCCAACCTGGTGGTGAGAGAAGAGAGAGGAAAAAGGAAGAATTTCAGAATTTATAAGCAATTGCATGAAGATGTAAATGTACACAAAGGGGAAAGCATTCTGAGTAATACAGAAAGGAATTTTGGTTAATTTAGTTTTAGGGGGTCCAAGATTTTCCAATTATACAAATAAGTGGTGGGGAAACTGAAAAGAACTTGCCACTGTGCACACAATCTGCAGTCATGTGCAAAACATGATCAAAGGCGTAACCTTGGATTTTCATTACAAGATGAGATCTGTGTATGCTTACTTCCCCATCAATGTTATTATTTAAGAAAATGGCTCGCTTGTTGAAATCACAAATTTCTTGAGTGAAAAATATATCGAAAGAATGCACATGAGGCCAGATGTGGCTTGTGCTATTTCTCAAGCTCGGAAAGATGAGTTAATTCTTGAAGGAAATGATATTGAACTTGTCTCAAACTCAGTTGCCCTCATTCAACAGGCCACCACAGTCAAAAACAAGGATATCAGAAAATTTTTGGATGGCATCTCTTTTTCTGAGAAAGGTACAGTGCAACAAGCTGATGAATAAGTTGGAAAAGATATCAAAGGCAATGTCCTGAGGAATCAACATTTATTCAGATGTCAAAATGAAAATACTTTTTGTCAAAAAAAAATTATAGTTCATGGCTTACTCAGGAAAAGAAGCATTAGTTCCTGATGCCTCTCAAAAACAAACCAGGTAGTAGGTAGAAGGGTTATTTTGGGATATTTTGAATATATAGATGTTTATATGCTATGGATTCTTCCTTTGGATCTTTGTAGGCTTTAAAAGAGGGTTCCTTTTATTTTTTAATTAAGTTCAGACTGTATAATAAAAAAATAGAGAAATGGAAAAGTCCAGTAGACTAAGGATAAAGCACCTCCTGGCAAAGAGATGATTGAATAGAGATATAGAATCAGACAATGTTTTCAGATAAAATTAATGCAATGCAAATTCATTTTGCTTGACTATACTTATTTATTACAAAGGAGAACTTTTATCATACAGTGGATAGAGCACAGGGCCTGGAGTCAGGAAGAGTTCAAATCTGATGGAATTCTATTGAAACAACTAAACAACAAAAGAACTAGAAAGAAGAATGGATGGACAGCCACGGTAGAACAGCCAAAAAAACAAACAAAAATTTAAAAGACACAGAAGAAGAAAGAAGGGAGTTCAGAAGGGAATATAGATAACAAGGGAAAAATTAATGATATTGTATTAAATTTCACACACACACCAACCCCCCCAAAAAAGGAGGAAAACTGCATATAATGGAAGTTTTACAGTTTTATGTACAATTTAGTGCTCTTCTTCCTTGTATAACAAAATGTTCACATTTATTGTTAGTAAAATGTTCATTTTATTATAATGCAAAAGAAACTTTTATGTAACACCTCTGCCAGCTAAATTGAGCAATGTTCCTGGATACATAGGAAGACATAACTGGCAAATACCAGCTTTGTTCCATAAGTCAGGATTTGGTGACTGTTATAAAACTTGAACAGAGTCATTGGCCCAGACAAGAATCAACATGGGGGGAATTCTTGATTTCAATGAAACCTTTAAATTATCTTCTGTTTCTAACTCCAGTATTAACTGATTGAGAAACTATTGGGCTGGGGTGTTTCAGGGAGGAGAAAGGATTTCTTGAGGTGCTCTGACAACTTTTAAGAGTCAAGCCTTGAGGGAATTGAGGCAATCAGGACAGCAAGTAATTAATTGTAGAAATTGAGTTAACTGCCGTGACTCCATCTTGTGACTCAGTTCTGGATCTAAGTCAGTTCTCTTTCAATTCAAATATGGGTCTAGTCCAAATTCTGGCTTGTGAGGAAATTTTGTTCATTTGTAGAAATTGGGGAAAAGATCTTATTGCATTATTGGAACCTAACCCTGCTTGACTGGGAAGCTAGACTACCTCTACCTATTCTTAGAGATTCTTAATAAAAGTACCTAGGTCAGTGATGGCAAACCTTTTAGGGACCCTGTGCTGTGCCCCACTATCCCTACCAAATGTCAGGCTTGCCTTGTGTTCCTCCCCCTTATTCCACAAAAGGAAGGGAGAAAACACTTCCATTGGGCTGTTGGGCAAAGGGGTGGATGAAATGAGTAATGTCCTCAGTGAGTGTAGGGGGGAGTGGCCCAAGGACTCTGTTCCCCTCCAGCTCTGCCACCTGTGAGCTCCCAACATTACCCCTTGTGAGCTCCAATTGGGCTGCTGGGGAGAGGGGTTGGGGATGTGAAAAAAAAAAATGTCATCAGGCATGGTGGAGAGGGGGAAAGGAATAGCTCCATCCAAGTCCCTCTGCCTTTCTAATAACAAACTCTGGGTGGGGGAAAATGGGGGGAGGGGGGGAAGGAGCAGCACATGTGTCCACAGAGAGCACTCTGCATCTTTGGCACATGTGCCATAGATTCACCATAACTGACCTGGTTATGTTCACTAGAAATCCAGGCACATCCTAAGATGGATGGGTACAAGGAGGTTTCTCAAACAATTCATATGTATTATGTGAAAATTGGCCCCAAACTTATGAATCAGTTTTTGTTTCCTTGTTCCTTTAGTTATTTAGACACTGGAGAAAAGGGGGAGAGGGGTTAATAGGATATCTCTTTTTTCAGAATTCAGGGAATTGTACCTGTTCACTCTCCCCCTCCCAGCTTGGGAAGTCCCTAATCTTTCATCCAATAAGATTACTAATATCACACTATTTCCTTTTAATTAATTGGCCTTATTAGATTAATTATTTATAATGTATACTATCTCCTCTTGTATTTGGGGTCTAGTCCAAGCCAAGGTGGTTTGGTCCCAATTTGCTATGCAATTGGAATGCAATGCTTAATAAATTGATATACTTAGAAGCTCAAACCTTTATTTCCTCAGTTATTTTATCTTTTACCAACCATAGCCTAAAGTTCTGAATGGCAGGGAAAAGATCTACCTGGAGGCACAGACATGTAGAGAGCCAGCCCCAAATATGTCACTAGACTTTCAGCACTTGTGATCCTAAAGATTGTGTGGAGCAGACTCCCCTGGATGAAATAATTTCTTCTTCTTGGTTTAGCTGAGACTTTTTCTTGTTCCCAGCAAAGAGCTCCTTTACTGTGTGTATTCTTAGATTTACTCTAAATTCTATAACTTCTCTAATTTTTATTTTGATAAAATATAAACCATCTACTCACAATAACCTTTTGTATTACCAGTGTTTATGGGGAGGAAGCTAAGCTGGTAATGATAGGTTAAGTATTACACTCCCCTTGGTAATGATCAATGAAAGCAGTATTAATCCAGGACCCAAAAATGTATATCCCTACCTATATTTGAAGTGTAGTCAATCTAGCCAACATTCCTTTTCAAAATAGGGGAAGGAATAAGCTGGTGTGCCATGTGGCATAGTGGATAAAGTACTATGCCTGGAGTTAGGAAGAGCTGAGTTCAAATGTGACGCTGTGTCATCTTGGGAAATCCAGTCAAAATAGTTATCTGTTTCAGTTTCTTCATCAACAAAATGGATATAGTTATAGCATTTACCTTCAAGGGTTGTTACAGGATAAAATGAGAATTAATATTTGTAAAGCATTTTACAAATCTTAAAGTGCTACATAAATGCTAGCTGTTATCCTAACTGGGAGCAAGCTTTCACGTCCTTCTCTCCTACTCCCCAAAAAGGCAAAATTTTAAGACTTCCTTGCAGAGGGGTAGGACAGCTCCCAGATCAGATATGTATCAATGCCAAACAAGAACCAAGGTGTCTATATTTGGACAGTTCAACTACTCATACACATTATATTTTAAATGAAAGAAATGTAAGAAATCTAAAGAAATCAATGTGGTTTCCCAGAGAGCTTTCTAGTCACTCCAGTAAGAAAGGGTGTGTACAAAAGCTAAAAGGCGTTAGAAAGTATTGTGATTGTTTTTCTTAATTTCAGGGCCATATGAGAGTTCTGGGGACTAAGGAAAAGAACATTTTGCTCTAGAAAAGCTAAAAAAAGTTGTTTCTCAAGGCTCCCCTAACATGAATGACATTCCACAGACACCATCAAATCAAAATTGTGTTAATGAGATTAAATATACCTTGCCCATTCTCAAATCTAATCACCAAAAGTGTAAACAACTCCACTTAACTCACAGGTTGGGAGATCTGTGACCCATGTGTGCTAGAGTGAGTGACAAATCAGAATTTACTAACTATCTCCTGGGCAGTCCTAAGAAAAGCATCAGTTGTGATTGGACATGTAACTAGGAGGAAGGCACAGGAAGTGATGCAAAAGAAGCCCCTTTAAAAGAGAGGTCAGTGAGTTCATCTCCACTTTTCTTGTTCCTATCTTGGACTTGAAGGACTTCTTGTTCATTACTTGGACTTGGAGGAACATTGGACCTTGGACCTGTAATGGAATAAAAAGGGAAATATGATATGGCTAATCAAGAGGCTTGTATTTGAGGGCTCTGGGTGATATCAGCTAGGTCTTCAGGCAGGGGGGTTATTTCTTTAGTATAAGATAATTTAGGTCAGCCAGAGATTGGGTGAGCCTGGCTGAAATGTTTTAAATCAGCCTCCCTGCTATCTCTAACCTCCCTTGAGGGGAGGAGTAAAAAGCTCCTCCCTTCTGGAGACCAATTTCCAGCCTACAGGAAGTGAAAGCTGGTTCACTTCCTGCCCAAGATAGATGCCTGGTTTAGCCCTCAAGAAATAAAGGAAAGTTATTCGTTCCCTCTTCAGCCTTTGCTCTAGTAGTTGTTACAATGAATCGCCAGAAGCTCTTTGTAGAAAAGCCAAAGGGGTTTATTAAAGCCAAGGGTAAGCTGAGGGAAAAGGGGTTAAGGTCTGGTAACTGCTGCTAAAGAATAAGTTGGTGCTGGGGGAGGGTCACAGAAGGGGGGAATCAGGCTGAGGGAACCTGCCCCTCAGCCAGGGATGAATTCACTGCCCTGATGTAATAAGGTTTAGCAGATTACTAGATGAGGTGATGGCTTGATTTAAGATTGTCCCTGCCTGCCTATAAAAGCTAGTTCCCATGTTCTCCACCCACCAAAAATACCCTCCTCCCAGGGCCCAATGGGGAGATCCAGGGATAGCAGGATGTCAAGGGAGAAGTCAAGGGAATCAGGCAAAGCCTAAAAGCCAAAAGGCAAAAGCAAAAGCCCCAAAGCAAAAAGCAAAAGCCTAAAAGCCAAAAGACCCCAAAAGCCAAAAGCCCCTATAGTTGGTTCTATAGGAATATTTATAGTCTCAGGCTCCAATGGTTTTTGCCCATGAGACCACTGGTCAGTCTGGGTCAAAATTCCGTTTTCCAACTGTCAGGGTTGCTTCAGTTAGTTTTGCAAATGCAAGGGATTCTTGTAGCAACCCTGCATTACAGAACCTGACACCTTTGTGAGACTGTTCTTAAATTTTTCCTTTGGAATTACACATGGTGAGTGTAAAGACTAAATTTTCCTGAACTTCTCTTAAGGAACTTCCCTTTCAAAAGAGACTCTGTGACTGAAGCCTTTGCTTCACTCACCTCTGGGGACCCTCCAGCCCTCTGGCCCTCAGACTCTCTGGCCTTGGGCTCAAGGCTGGGCCTTGCTCGACTGAGGACTAATATCTGCCTGGGTTAAACTAGGGGACTATCTTATCCTGATTTTCTTATTTTTTCTTCCTCTCCTCATTTGTAAATAAACTTCCATAAAGGTCATTTTGACTTGAGGTTATTCTTTAGTTGGGGATTGATAATTATTCAATTCCCTGGTGACCAAACTTTTTAATATCCACCTAACCAAAACCCCTTTTTACCCCTTACAAAAACCAGAGGAATTGTGTATAAGAAATATCCCAAATGTTACAAAAACAATTAATTCAGGCAAAGGGATACTGTTGATTTTTTTGCTTTTAAAAATGGACATTTTTCATTGTTGATTCTTCTAGTAACTTCAAAAATATAGAGCAAAATTAAGTTCCTCTTGAAGAATATCTCAATGGTGGGAACAATTTCTGTCACCATCATTATTTATGTTCTGCCATTGTCAAAGAGTAGAAATGTTTTATGTTTGAATTCAACAGATATTCATTAAGCACCTACTATATACAAGTCTCTGTGGTAGGTGCTAGCGGTATAAATATAAGAATGAAATAGCAAACTCTCCCCTCAATGAGCTTACTTGGAACTGGGGGAATTTATATTGCAGGGAAAGGGGGAAATAGCCATTTATTTTTTTTTCCGAAATAGCCATTTATTTAATACTTACTATGCACCAGGCATCTTGCTAAGCCCTTTATAAATATTATCTCATTTAATGGAAGCTTTTTGAGGGTAAGATCAGTTCATTTTTGTTTCTGTACATTGAATGTATCAATGATAAATAAAGGAAGAACTTGGTAGCTCTTAATAAATGCTTATTGATTAACTAACCATAAAATTATCAAATATCTTTTTTAATTCTCATAATTACCATATAAATTGGGTGCTACTACCTTTATTCTACAGATGTAGAAACTGAGGCAACTAGGTTTAAATGATTTGCTCAGGGAGACATAGCTAGTGACTGAGGACAAATTTGAACTCAGGTATTCCTGACTTCAGGTACAAAAGTCTAGCTAGCTACTGTACCTCCTAGCTATCTCTTTTCTATAGTAAATGCCTTCATTTATATAGTACCTTACAGTTTACAAAATATTTTCCTCACAACAATCCTGTGAGGTAAAGAATACAAATATTATGATCTTAATTTTATAGTTGAGACAACTGAGGCAAAGAGAGGTGGTTAATTAGTGTGACAGAACTTAGACTTGACCTCAGTCTTCTATTCCAATGTGTTTCCCACTAGATCATGATCCTGAAGTGGAGAAGCAACTAGTACTCTCTTTATTGGCTCTTTCTCTATATCAGCTTAGCCAGCTTGCTAGCCTAGTATATAGGATGGAAAGAGAAATAGCAGATCAGGTTATCTATACTGAGAGGGCAATAGTAATCTTCTTTAAAAAAAAAAAGAAAAGAAAAGAAAAAAAGAAACCTTTCAGGGGCAGCTGGGTTGCTCAGTGGATTGAGAGCCAGGCCTAGAGATGGGAGGTCCTGGGTTCAAATCTGATCTCAGTCACTCCCTAGCTGTGTGACCCTGGCAAGTCACTTAACCCCTATTGCCTAGCTCTTACCACTCTTTTGCCTGGTAACCAATGATTAGGGCTGATTCAAAGATGGAAGGTAAGGAAAGCCTCTTGGACTTTTTCTAGTCTAGAGATAAAACATCAATGTTTCATTATCCACTATTCCAAATCCTATCTCAGTCACTTATTAACATTGTAACTCTAGGCAAGTCATTTAGCCTCTCTCAATTCACCTCAGCTCTAAAATGGAATAATAATACCCTTCCTACAGAGTTGTTATGCAGATTGTCTTAAAGTACTGCATAAATGCTGACTACTATCATTATCACAAAGAGTAAGGCAAATGGAAATGGAGAAAACAAAAAGAATTGGTCAAAATCTCTCTGAGGGCAAAGAGGTAAGTCATTTTATAGAAGTGAATAGAAACAGTGCATTTCAGAGAGTTTGGAGAAACTCTCCATCCCCTTTCCAAAGATAGAAATGTTGTATATAAGCATATTTTTTTCCTTCCTTTAGTAAAAGGTGACTTCACAGCCTGAATAGGCTCCACTGGCATATAATGAAAGGTGAGATTATGGAAAACAAACATGACAAGAGTGAGATAAACAAAGATAATTACCATTCCCTCAGTGATTTGCTTTGTTTGGTGCCTCCCCCATATAGGATACCAAGAACCTGGAGCAGCCTGCCTCTAGAGGAACTTCCTGTGGTTTGAGTTGGATGGAGGCACCTCCCTAGTACTATATGAACTTTTAGCTCTGGTATCCCCAATAATCCATTTGATACTTTAACTTTGGGGGTTAATGACCTCACTAGTTTACCAACCAATAAAACCAGTCCCCTAAAATGAGTTTCTCCCTTTTCTCAAATAACAACAATAAATTACCCACAAACTGTGCTTTTATCTTTTATTCTAATGAGGTCTTTAATGATTCAAAAATGAACCCCATCACACCTAGCAGATTGGCTACTATTACTGCAAAGGAAAGTAATAAATGTTGGAGAGGATGTGGCAAAATTGGGACACTAATGCATTACTGGTGGAGTTGTGAATTGATCCAAAAATTCTGGAAAGCAATTTGGAATTAAGCCCAAAGGGCTTTCAATGACTGCCTGCCCTTTGATCCAGCCATACCACTGCTGGGTTTGTACCCCAAAGAGATAATAAGGAAAATGATTTGCACAAAAATATTTATAACTGTACTCTTTGTGGTGGCAAAAAAAATTAGAAAATGAGGGAATTCCCTTCGATTGGAGAATGGCTGAACACATTGTGGTATCTGTTGGTGATGGAATATTATTGTGCTGAAAGGAATAATGAACTGGAGGGATTCCATGTGAACTGGAACAACCTCCAAGAATTGATGCAAAGCAAAAGGAGCAGAACCAGGAGAATGTTGTATACAGAGATTGATACACTGTGGCACAATTGAACATAATGGACTTCTTAACTAGCAGAAATGAAATGATCCAGGGCAATTCTGAGGGACTTATGAGAAAGAATGCTATCCACTTCCAGAGAAAGAACTGTGGGAGCAGAAACACAGAAACAGAACTGCTTGATCACATGGCTCGATGGGGATATGAATGGGGATGTAGACTCTAAATGATCACTCTATTGTAAATATTAATAATATGGAAATAGGTCTTGATCAATGATACATGTAAAACCCATGTGAATTGTTTGTTGGCTACAGGAGAAGAGAGGGAAAGAACATGAATCATGTAACCAGGGGAAAACATTCTAAATTAAATAAATAAATAAATAAATAAACAAACAAACAAATAAATAAATAAACGAACCTCAGTTCTTCCTGGAACATTGACCACACTTAATTGTTTAACAATGGATACAGTTAAAATCATAGTTTCTATTAAAGAGCAAGAATTTGCCTTCTGGATATAAGTTTCCATTTAAGTGACTTGGTTGGATAGTTGCTGGGAAAGTTAGTGGAGGTAGAGAAAAAATTAGAATGTTGGGTAAGGTATGTTAGAGACTAAGGGGGAAGGATAAGGTTAATGGTTAGCTTCAGTACTAAAGTGAATGAAAGGCAACAAGAAACAGATCCAGGAAGGATCTGTGATTCTAGGGGTTAATTCTAAACAGATGACAACTATGCCTTAAGATCAAGATTAAAGAAACCATTAGAAAGTAGTCACAATACCAAACTCCACTCAGTCTACTCAGCCTCCAAGTGCCCTGCCTCCCAAAACCAAGAACCATTACTCTAAGTTTACATGAGCCATGACTAGACCAAAAGAATTTACCACCACCAAAATTCTCAGGCTTCCCTGTGAACCTAGCCTGCATGCCTCGTATAATATGAAGGTCTCTGGAATCCTGAGCAATACTTCACCCACACCAAACAATAATAACTAAAGTAAAAATACTTCACCACACCCAGCTAACTTCTACAGCAATCATCTAGGTCCTTTAGAAAATTCTCTCTTCTCCATCTCCTCTGAACCTCTGATCAGTAAGGTCCCTTCTGAACTTAATAAGCACTAAGTAAAATTCCCTTCCTGGCAGTGCCTCTAATTATGGAATTTATCCCTACAACTCAAATGACCTCTCAGCCTGAAATTCCATCAGTGCCTAGAGACTCTCCAACCTGGACATTCTTCTTTTGTGTTGTACTGCTTCTCATATTGGTGAGTTCCTTTTGGGGCCTCCATTTTGGGGATAGGGCCTAGAATATTCATTCTCCTCCTGGCTATGCTTCTGATTCCCCATCAGGGGTGCCCTTTATCTACACACACCTTCTTTTAAGAATTATGTATATGATAATTGATATGATATTTATTACATTATAATAGTTATATTATAGCATGCTATTTATATCATAATATTTATGTTATAATATGACATCATATTATAGTATAATATTTATATTATATCATAATTTTAGGTTTAACTCACTTTTTCTTTTTAAGCATATAATAAAGTCAGCATGTAGTTTTTAAAACTATGCCATCTGTTTTTTCTGACCTTCCTCGTTTTCTTTGCTATGCATTAAAAAATGTCTATATTCCCAAATTTCTAACTCTTTACTTGACCTGGTATTATTAATTATATTCTTATATGTAATAATAATCATGCAATTAATAGTATCTAACATTTATATCACTTTTCATTCATTCTCATTTGATTCACATAGCAACCTCCGTTGGGCAGGTTCTATAGGTTTTATACCCAAGAAAGTGTTCAAAATTAAGTAACTAGTCCTTTATCATATGGTGTCAGAGTCAGGATGCCTATGTAGGTCTCTCTTGACACCAAGTCCAGTCTTCTTTCCATTGAATCATCCTCCCTCTTGTGATATCGCATATGTTTGCTCTCCAACTTGGTGTTAACTCTTCAAGAGCAGATGAAATTTATTCTGATTTTCAGCCAGAAAATCACCTTCCATAGCACTAAACACAATGTCTTACATGTAGCGATGAATAAATATTTGTCCATTGGATTTTACCTCTTCCTGGTAACAATTTGCCCTTTAACAAGAGTTTTTCAGAGATAATACCTTAACCCAAAGAAACAATTCTAACAAATTTAATCACTGCAAGAGGAAAATGAAAGAGAAAATTGAGCCAAGTAGTTCTTTTGAAACTTTGGAAATTATAACACATAGGGGCAATTAGGTGGCTCAGTGGATAGAGCTAGGCCTGGAGACAGGAGGCCCTGGGTTCAAATATGACCTCAGTATCTCCTAGTTGTATTACCTTGATCAAGTTACTTAATCCCAATTGCTTAGCCCTTACCAATCTTCTGTCTTGAAACCAATACCTAATTCTTAGACAGAAAGTAAGGTGTTGTTTTTTTAAAATTATATCACATAAATTGTTCATTGTGATTTTTGTGGTCCTTCATTGCTACCCTGTTATTTCAGTGACCACCAAGGAAAAGCCTTTATTCTTTCTGGAACATCCATCTTCTTCTATAATTTTCTCATCATAGAACATCCCTGTGCCTTTCCAGGTCTTTTCTCCCACTTGAGAACTTCTCTTTGAGGCCCCTATTTTGGGGAGGAAATTAAGCCAGGCAAATTTCATTTCCCTCCTGGCTCAGCTTCTTACTTTCTGTACTTTGGTAGCATACCCCCTACATGGGTACCTTCACCTAATGTAAGTTCCTTAAGGACAGCTTCCTTTCTTTTCACTTGTACTTGTATCCACTGCACTTTCACAGTGCCTCAAACATAGAAAATACTTAGTAAATGGTTGTTGCCGGTCACTTAAGAATCTACAGAAGAAGGAGTATCCAATCTTCATTTTTCATTCCATACTTATGAATGAGGGCTCAAGTTTAGTTCAATTATTGTCAGCTCAGTTATTGTTTACCAGTATAATGTACTGAAAAATCCACTGGACTAGTCCATAAAAGACTTGGATTAAATTGCCAGCTCTGCCTCCAATTTTCTATGTGGTATTCGATCAGCCACTTAAACTTTGTGTGTCCTCATTTCCTCATTTATATAGTGATAGGACTAGTGGATATCCAAAGTCCTTCTTGTTATAATATTCTATCACTATATTTTTTAAATGCCAAGTAATTATAATGTAGAAAAAGAGTAACTTTTTACTGCCATCAAGGTAGACTAGATGACCTAATAAGTCTCACTTGCCAATAATTTCTGTGATTTGGTAAACATCTGGAGTAAAAATGTGATTCATGTCTAGCCGAGAGTAAAAAGAGATTAAAAATATAAGAATTACTTTGACCTAGACAGTTCTTTCGTCATGAATACATGCAAGCTAGATGTAAACTGAATGACTGACTTGAGGTGGAAAAGCTTTATTAGATCATCATCTCCAGAACTCAATGTAATACTGACTCACAACAATGTATTATTTGGCATGAATCCAAGGGATACAGCTTTCCTCACTTGCTAAGAAATCCTAGTCTAATAAAACAGTTTGGGAAAGAGAACTTTTTATTTGAACATATCTGCTATGGGACAGACTAAAAAGGGTAAAAAACTATAACTTTCCACTCAGGCTTGTGAATTAATCATTTTTCATGAGTCAACATGGATTTACTTCACTTCTTTGACAAAAAAGTTGTAACTTTTCAGTATCATAATGATCTCTGGGTTAGTTAAGGTTCTTAGGAATTTCTTTTGGGAACACACTACCACAAAGAAATAACAAAGAAAATGAACACAGTAGGGACATCTGAAAAAAAACCAATATAGTAAAAATAATATATCAAATCCCATTTAGGACTGGAACCAAGCTCTGCTTTCTTGGCAGAAAATCAGAGTAATATAACAATAAACACAAAGAAATCACTGTAGTCCAAGAAATGTTGGGAAAGGTTCCATGAATTTTCTAGAAGGATATAGGAAACAGGGTATATATTAGAAAGGAAATCATACCCAAGTTTTCTTGCATCCGGTTTTCACTGAGATTCATTTTAAAAGAATAAATTTCACTCTTAATCTACCAGTATTCCAACTCTACTGACACTGCTTCTTGTTACTCTGAAATCCAATGATAATAGCTTTTTTACTGTTCCTCGAATAAGATACTCCATTGCCAGATTCTTTATGGGATGTTCCACTGGCTATTCTCCAAGCCTGGAATTCTCATCTTAGTCTCTTGGCTTCTCTGGTTTCCTTCAGATTCCGGGATAAAATCCTACCTTCTCCAAGAAAATAAGCCTTTCCCAAATACTGTTATTGCTAGTGCCTTTGCCCTATGATTACACTCAATTTATCCCACATGTAGCTTGTTTGTACATAGTTCTTTGCATGCTCTCTCTTCCATTAGGCTATGAATTCCTCGAGGACAGAGACTGGTCTTTTTTGTTTTGTTGGCCTTTCCTTATATTCCTAGAGATTAGTACAGTGCCTGGTATATAACAGGCATTTAACAACTGCTTCCTAACTTGACTTGTTCTATATAACACCATGATGTGGTATGTGAGTATTTATGAATAACACTTAGCAAAAACTACCTAAACCCTAGGATCTCATGACTTTTTTGATGATTTGGGATTAGGGGAAGGGTATGGTGAATTAATACAAAATTTACTAAATTGGGAATCAGAATGCCTATGGCAATTAGGTGATTCAGTGGATTGAATACTGGGCTGGAAGTGAAGAAGACCTGGGTTTAAATCCTGCCTCAAACATTTAATAACTGTGACCTTGAACTAGTGATTTAATCTGTCTGCTTCAATTTCCACAAGTGTAAAATGGCGACAATAATAGCACTTATCTCTTAGGGTGGTTGTGATGCTCAGATGGGATAATACTCATAAAGTGCTTAGCACAGTACTTGTGTTACATAGTTGTTAATAAATGCTGATTTCCTTCCTTACTTTTGGTACTGGTTCTGCTACTAACTTGCTGTGTGACAAATAGGGCATTCACTACTCTGAAACTCTCTTCTACATCTCATCGGTAGAATAAAGAGGTTTGACAACATTATCTCAAAGGCTTCTTCCAAAGTAGTTTGAGGGTTGGAAAAGAAAAAAAAAACCTGGTGTATGTTGCCAATTAGGCCTGTGGATACAGGATAGCTGCTCTCCAATTATTTCAGTTGTAGCAGGTGTTCAATCAGGGCATGAAAAAGAGAGCTTGCCTGGTGCTGACCTCACCTTCTCTGACCCTTTCCACAAAGTATGTCTCACATGTGACTTGTTTGGTAGCCTGTATTCGGCTAAAGAAAAATACAGCAGAAGAGGCATCCAAGGGTCCTAGGGCAGATTCAGGATCCCCAAGGCAGCCCTGCCATATGTGAGCAATTAACCCCCATTGCCTAGCTCTTATCACTCTTCTGCCTTGGAATCAATACACAGCTTTGATTCTAAGAAAGTAAGGGTTTAAAAATAAAAAAAAATTAAAACCTCTATCTGCCTTGAACAACTCCCTAGTACCTATCCACAAAAAAACCCTAACAAAGTATAAACATTGTACTTAAGAAGCCAAAGAGGATGTATTTGACAACCTAGAAATATGGATTTCCCACATTAAGCAAATCATAGATTTTCCAACTCAAAAAGAATATGTATGCTCTATGGAGAAGGCAAAGGAGAAAACAAAAAACAAATGCAGTGATAGGCAGACAATGTGGTATACTGGAAAGAACAATGGCTATGCTCTTTCAGATTTGCTATAAGATCTTGGGGCTAAGCGGTGCAGTGGAGAAAGTGCTGGGCCTGAAGTTGGAAAGGCTTATTTTCCCAAGTTCAAATCTGACCTCAGACTAGATATATGACTCTGGGTGAGTCACTTAGCCTTGTTTGCTTCAGTTTCTTTATCTGTTAAAAATGAACTGGAGGGGGGCAGCTGGGTCGCTCAGTGGATCGAGAGCCAGGATTAGAGATGGGAGGTCCTAGGTTCAAATTTGACCTCAGACACTTCTCAGCTGTGTGACCCTGGGCAAGTCACTTGACCCCCATTGCCTACCCTTACCATTCTTCTACCTTGGAGCCAATACATAGTATTGACTCCAAGATGGAAGGTAAGGGTTAAAAAAAAATGAACTGGAGAAGGAAATGAGAAACCACTTTAGTGTCTTTGCCAAAATAAAAAAAAAAAATCAACCCAAATAGAGTCATGAAGAGTTAGACATGGGGGGGCAGCTGGGTAGCTTAGTGAATTTAGAACCAGGCCTAGAGACAGGAGGTCCTAGGTTCAAATCTGACCTCAGACACACTTCCCAGCTGGGCAAGTCACTTGACCCCCATTGCCTACCCTTATCACTCTTCTGCCTTGGAGCCAATACTCAGTATTGATTCCAAGACAGAAGGTAAAGGTTTAAAAAAAAAAAGGGTTAGACATGACTCAACTTAACAACACAACAATATCAACACTGAGCAAGTAATTTCAGCTCTCTGGGCTCATTCAGATTCTGGTTCTGCTAAAAACAAACAACATGTGTCAACTTGGAAGAGATGATTGCACCTTTCTGCCTCTGAGTCCTGCTTGGTAAAATGAGTAGATTGTACTATAGCTTTTAAGAAAAGATGTAAGCATGAACTGATAAAGAGTGAAATAAACAGGGCCAAAAGAAAAATATGCAAAAAAAAAAAAACAAACAAACAGCAACATAATTGGAAAAGAACCACCACCACAAAACTATGGAAAGTTAAAGTTGCAGAATTCAAAGAATCAGCATGGCTCCAAAGAAGAGATGCAGAAGATGCTTCCACCACTCCTTTGTAGAAGTTCACAGGTGTAAACTTTTGCATATATCTTTAAACTTTGCTGATGTAGTATTGATATTTTTGTCTTCCTATTTTTCTATTTGCTTCTTTTTAAAAAAATATTCTTTGTTATACGCGATGGATCTCTGGAAGTGGAAGAGAGAGGGATACTGAGAGAAATTTCAGAGATGTAAAAACAAGAGATATCAATGAAATTAGTTTTTTCAAAAAAGAGAAAAGTAAAGGAGACCTCCCAACAAAAAGGTGATGAACTAAATCTGCAGAATGAAAAACACATTTTTGGACATGGCCAATATGAAGATTTGTTTTTCTTGACTATTTGTGTTTTTCTTTTTCTCTTTTTTCCAGTGGTGGGAAGGTGATAGGGAAAGAAAACAAATGCTTGTTAATTGGAAAAATAATTTCAAAAAGGAACAAATAAAAAATGTAAGGAGGGGCTAAGTCAAACAAGTCAGCCTGACATGATCTATCAAACAAAATTTACTAATACACATGAAGAAATGAGGAAAATACATCAAAGAAGAATAAGCTTTTAAAGTGTGACATCAGTATATATGTCATCATAATGTCAGGAAAAACCACAGGAGTAGGTGGGGACCCGTGTTCTCATTTTCAGTGACTTAACAGATTTGATATAAAATGAAGGAATTAACCAAATTTAGTTGCCAGAACAGATGCTGTCATTTATCTTCAGGCTTCCAACTTCTGAGAGGGCCCAGAATTGTGAAATAATCAAAAGGTCCCCAAATTAAAAACTCTGCAGTACAGAGAGTACAAGTCTTTGCAATCCTTATCCCACTGGAGTGTTAATTTTCAGGGACATGAAAATTCACTTCTGAGAAATAACCATTCACAGCTCACCCTCTTTTAGCCCTCCCTTTGTCTCTACTTTCCTGTTCTTCAACATATATATTTCTTTTGATTTCTTAAGGAAAAATGTAGATGGAACTAGAAATAAAAGTTGCTAAGGACCAGCCTCAAATCTGAGTACTTTACAGGAATTGTCTTTTAAAATAGTTATCCCAAAAGGACTATTTTTACAGAGGAAGAAAGAAAATATTCTTATTTTTAAAAATTAAAGACAAATCAAAGATGATATAAACCTAACTCATAACTTTTCAAGTGACTTTTAATGCTATATCAAACAATTTATCAAGGGACCTCTTTATAAAATTTGATAAAATAATGACAATTCATTTGGAAAAATAAAAGTTCTAGACTACATGGAAAATTATGAAAAGAGTTAGGGACACAAAGGAGAATAGCACTTTCAAACTTCAAACTATATCACAACACAGTAATCATGGGCTTCATGGCACAGTAGATAAAAGGCTGGACCTGGAGTCATGAAGACCCATCTTCCTGGGTTAAAAGCCAGCCTTAAACACTTATTAACTATGTGATC
The DNA here is from genome assembly GCF_016433145.1 of Gracilinanus agilis. Taxonomy (NCBI): domain Eukaryota; kingdom Metazoa; phylum Chordata; class Mammalia; order Didelphimorphia; family Didelphidae; genus Gracilinanus; species Gracilinanus agilis. The sequence continues at coordinate 277,266,854 of NC_058132.1, read as the reverse complement.
CTGGGCAAGATACTTCACCGTGTTTGCCTCAGTTTCTTCATCTCTAAAATGAACTGGAGAAGGAAATGGTCAACCACTACAATATCTTTGCCAAGATAACCCCAAATAGGGACTGAATGGTCACCAAAACCATCTGGTAACTGCTTAAAAATAGAAAGGAATAAACTAGACAAGAAAGAATGAGAAAAAAATGGAACTCAATAACTCACTGTTGAATAATGAAGGAAATATAAATTAATTAGGAAATAAATTTTTATTTGATAGAATAGAATTTCTTTAAATTCCTACTGAAAGAAATATCTCTGATAAAAACTGCTGGGAAAACTGGAAAGCAATTTGGAAGAAACATGGCTTAAATCAACACCTTATATTCCACAAAACATTCATAACCCCTTAATGTTAAAGATCATATTATTTTTAAAAAATTAGAAGTGAAATAGATTTTATACCTCTCACGGTTATGGGTAGGGATATATGCTTAACTAAACAAGGGAAAGAGGCAACTACAAAAGATAAAATAGATAACTTTCATTTCAAGTATAACTAAGAGCTTTGCTTTAGACATGCCCAGAACAGGTAACATGGAGACATGGAACTTTTAGGAGATATCCTGAGTTCCCCTCAATTGGAAGTAACTTCTTTTAATTGATTGCACAGTCAGGATAGGCTTCATCATTTAAAAAAAAAAAGGGGGGGGATTCTGGGATTTGGGGATTTTTCTTCCCTTGTTCTTTCTCTTTTACCCCAGGAGTAAGAAACAGGCCTGTTTCTATTCCATGTTGTGCTATTTATCCTCAGTTTCTGGTGCCTGAGGTAATTAAACTGGGACCTTGGGATATGGGGACCTTGAAGCCCAGACTGCAGACAGAGTGGTTTAGCCAGCCAGCCTGGCATGGAAACCTTGAGAAACCAGAGTGCCTGGGACTCCCCAGAGAGTTGTAGAGGAAAGGGTGGGAGGGAGGATTGAACTTGGAGCTGGGATTGTGAAATATAGTAATATGGCTTTTTTATGAACCTAATCAATCACCTTCCTTACCCCAGGTCTCCGAGGAGTGGGAATTAAGGAGGAGAATTATGCCTCCTAGGTATAGAAGTAAATTTGTGATTATACTTTTCCAAGCAAATACTAGTGGATAAAAATAAATCCAATTGTTAGTGGTTAAATGGAACTGGGATGTAGGGCATCACCTCCTACAACTTGGGGACACTGTCAGTGGGGTCTGGAACCATTTGGCAGAGAGTCTAGACACCCCAAACACATTTAGGGATCATGGAAAACTTGAGGAGAGGGAAGTTAGAGTGAAACAAGACATATCTGATGTTTTCTTGCAATTAATAGCCAGGGTAAGCTATATTACAAAAGGAACTTTATTAAAAAAGTATATTATTTCTGCAATTTACTTGTACTTCCAAGCTTATTTAGCACTCTATCAGAAGGTAATATAGCTGGTAGAGATGACACTGTACTTTTATTTTAAAAAGTACTTGACTGATAACAACAAAAGCTTTTGAGGAAAAGAGAAAAAAAGGATTTTATGGATTTTCTTTAAGTATTATGGAATCTTTCATTACAAATTTATTAGATAAATTTTTCTACCCTATGAGCACAGTCTATTAACATCTTCTCAGGCCAGTTTCATTAAATGGAGTGTTTATTTAGGGAAATTATACTGGTGTTAGTCCAAGTATATTAGAATCATGGAATTTTAGAATTAGCACATAGGTGATGGACTCTTAAATGAAGAATAAGACTTGGGCAATATATTGGGGGGTTTGGGGACTTAATTGGACTTCTTTGTTACAGGGACAGTTCTAAGTATATAATTAGAATTTCCTCCCCAGAACTCTCTTTCCCAGCTTCCCATTTTCCTTCTGTTATGTTCAATCTAGGGAATGGATTAATTGGGCGTGTTGAGTCCTAATGGAACACCTAGATACTGAACCCAAAAAGTCAAACCCAATGCAGCTGATGTTAACAGGAGAATACATAGAATCTGCTTACTCCAATCCCAAGGTGGCTAACAGTAACCCAGGTCTAGCAGCCTGAACTAGGAATCAGTTGATAGTAGAACACAGCTCAACCCTTGTCCAACTGAAGCTCTGTTAAGTTTGATGTTGGTGGCTATATACCTTAACTTGATTCTCTATAGATCTGATTATTTAATCTATAAAAACTAATTAATTAGTTTGGCCTGTTCTGACTGCGGATTTGATCTCAAGAAGTTGATTGAAGAAATATTGAAGTAAATCTCTTTCCTAAATTAACACAGGACACAGTCAACTGAAGCCTCACTAGATCTTTGAGAACTCTCAGGCAAGTGATTTCTTATAAGATCATTTAATAGTTGATGAGTTTAGGGAAAGGGGAACTGGATAATTGATGGAAAGTGGGAATTGGGGATCCTGAATAAATCTAGTTGGATAAATTGTTGTTGAATCTTCACTTGAATATTGTTGATCAAGGATCTTGGTTGGCTGACAGTCTGACTGAACTGGCCTTAGCCATGAGTCAAGGTTCGACCCTGCTGAATGATAGTTATCTTTGCTGATCTTGGTAATTATAAATCAGGAAATAGAGATTGATGGAACACAGTTGTATCAGTCTGATAGCTAAAGCTGGTTGATGAGTAAGGAGAGTATAAGCTATGCCTAAACCCTATCCATCCTCACCCAAATATCTCCAAACTGAGATTGAGATGGGTTCTGATCTGTTCCTTTTATAACCAAGCCTAACTGTCTTAGTTCATGCCAGGCTCATGCCAAGCTCAGTCCATTCTGCATTCTAAGCAGGTAACTGTCCATCACTCTTGACTCAACATGGCTGCCACTATATTTTCTTACACTTCTCATGTTACATGCTAACATAGGGAGGAAGTATTTTTATGTAACCCTGCCCCTCATGCTCTCTGCTCCTGGAAAGGTGGTTTTAGACGTTGATTGAGAGCCAGGCAGGAGAATTTTACCCACTTGTTTTTACTTAGGCTGTATACTTTTGTTCTTTTATTTCTTCTACTTCAAGTGATTACTAATAAATCTTATAAAATATAATACTCAGAGTTATTGATATTAATTTAAATCTTACATATGGAGTAGGGGTATATGGAATAGGAATATTCTTGGGAATTGACAATAATTTCAAACAATGAAACAAAGATATTTTTAAAATTAAAAAATAATGCCATCAAATGACTTCACTGTGTTGCTTAGTGTACTTTTTTTTTTCATGAAATGTGCATGCTTGGCTTCCTTTCACTATCAACTAAACTTAGGGAGACTTAGTAAAGTAAAAACATATATTTACAGCATTATAGGGAATCTCACATAGATGTGAAAATATAATTTCAGCATTAGTAAGGCTATTTTCATTTATATTAGAATAAAAACACTGACTTGGCTTTAAAAAAGTGACAGTTAGGGGGCAGCTGGGTAGTTTAGTGGGTTGAAAGCCAGGCCTAGAGACAGGAGGTCCTAGATTCAAATATGACCTCAGACACTTCTTAGCTATGTGAGCCTGGGCAAGTCACTTAACTCCCATTGCCTAGCCCTAGCCCTTACCACTCTTCTGCCTTGGAACCAATACACAGTATTGATTCTAAGATGGAAGGTAAGGGTTTTAAAAAAAGTGACAGCTAAAATCATCAGATGATATCATTATAGAGTTAGAGCTAGAAAAAATTTTGGAAGTCATCCTATACAACTCCTCATTTTCCAGATGAAGACCTTAAGGAATAGTTAGATGACTTACCCCAAGTCACTCAGACAGTATATGGCAGATTGAAAACTTGAAACCAGGTCCAACTTCAGTACTCTTTCCATTAAAATATATTTCAATCATAATTGACAGATGAGAATCCATTCAATTTAGAGACCTCCACAGGAGAAGATCCCATAATCAATAATGCATTCTAGAATTCGACAACCCTTAAATTTAAGAAGTTCTTCCATGTAACTATTTGAAATCCTCATGCTGCATCATATCATTTTCTCTTGTCTTCAGCCTTTTCTAGAGATGGAGAGTGTGTTTCATGTACTAACAATGGAGGAAGATGCTAGGTGATGATCAGAGTAAGGGTTCTTAAACTTTCTTTGTCATAGATTCCTTTGATCATCTTGTAAAGCTTATGGATCCACTCACAGAATAATATTTTTAAATACATAAAATACATAAGATTACAAAGGAAATAAATTCTTGAAATAATTGTGAATTTTTAAAAAAGTTTGTAGACCCCTTGGTTAAGAGGATACTTTTTTTTTTTAAACCTTACCTTCTGCCTTGGAACGGGGGGCTAGGCAATGGGGGTTAAGTGACTTGCCCAGACTCACACAGCTGGGAAGTGTCTGAGGTCAGATTTGAACCTAGGACCTCCTGTTTCTAGGCCTGGCTCTCAATCCATTGAACCACCTAGCTGTCCCCCAGAGGACACTTTCATTATCAACACCTCAAGGACTAATAATTTCACTGAATTCCTCCACTGAAGGAAATCACAAATTTTCTTCTGAGATGATTATTTTTGAGTTGCTATTGCTTAAAAAATTAATTATTTGGTAACAGATTCACCATTCAGTGGTGAGCCTCTCCAAACTTAATTAGGCTAGTCTTCAGATAAGAGATGTACTGTCCCACAATGACCCCATACTCAGAGTCTTTCCAGACTAGCAAGAACTTGCTGCATTTATGTTTTGCTGACCTAAAGGTTCATTTCCATGCCATGATAAAACACTGAAGTGGGAAGAAATCATCCTAAGTCTTCATTGTAATTATATTAAAATGTTTGAAAATTAGAAGCAGTGTGTCAACTTCAGAAGGAGCAGACTCCTTCTCCCCTTACCACATTGTCTCTCACCAGATAGCATCTGACAAGAATTCAAAAAAATGTAGTCAAATCAAAAGAAAAGGTCAAGGTTCTGCTAAACCTTTTGAATGCACTCCTAGGCAATCACCCATTTGGAGACCAAAACCAGTTACAGAATGTCTATGTGTGGTCCAAAGGTTCTACCCAAAACACAGCTCTTACATGTCATCACAATTCTCCCAAAAGCAGCATCCCTACTTTCTTCTTCATGAGGAATTGCATCAGTAGCACTCTAGAAATGTTCATAGGAACTGGGTTCTTTGCCTTGTCCCCCATTATATTAGAATGATTTCATCAACTACAGACAAGATTACTTGAGCAAAGATATAGAAGATAGATACACACACACACACAAAATTCCTAGCTAAATCTAGTAAATGGTTTAGTTTATATATATATCTGAAATATTTATATAAGATAAAGTGAAATACATGTGGCCAATAAATACAACTAACTGTAAAAATTAGCCAAGGAAAGGTCTTAAGGATCATCTACTCTAACCTCTTTATTTTACAGAGGAGGAAACCAAGATTAAGGAAAATGACATGCTCCTGAGTAACTAAGTTGTAGAAGCAAGACTAGAACCTGGGTCACCTACTTTTCACAGAACCTTAGTCAGTAGAGAGCCATAAACTAGTAAATCCTAATTGGAGAGAAATTACAGGGACAAAGAATAGCCTTTTATGATTTGTCTCTGGCCTACCTTGCCAGGCTTATTGCTCTTCTTCATATTCTCTTTCATTCTAGCCAAAATAGATGACTTACTATTTACTGTGCACCCTATTCCACTTTCTGTACAATATGTTTGATCTCCTGTTTTAGTACTTTTGCACCATTCCTTACTTCTAGAATATTATTTCTTCTTTATCTCATCTTCGGGTCAGGTAGATGGCACAGTGGATAGACTTGGAGTCAGGAAGACTTGAGTTAAAATCCAGTTTCAGATACTTACTAGCTGTGTGACTCTGGACAAAGCACTTAATCCTGTTTGACTCAGTTTCCTCTGTAAAATGAGCTGGAGAAGGAAATGGCAAAAGATTCCAGCATCTTTGCCAAGAAAACCCCAGTCAAGATACAACTGAACAACAACAAACAGGGGAAAGAACTATCTCTTCTTTTGTCCTTGTATCTCCAGAGCAGTGCTTTTGTACTTACATGTTCACTAAAATCAATTATGTGATATTGAACTTACAAACAAGAGAAAACCAAAAAAGTAGGCTAAACTCTTGATTGATTAATTGAATTATTATTTTGGTGGGTGGAGGTGGGGACAAAAGTTCTTTGGGTGGTGAGGAGACTCTCTTAGCAGTACAGGTCTCCACCTATGCTGAAACTTAAAATCTGCTAAAGAGGATTTCCTGAGGCACAGGGAAGTTCAGTGATTTGTTCAGTTTTCATAGCCAGTGTCAGGAACAACTGAAAGGCCTTTCTAACTGGGTACTATCTATTACCTACTTTCTATCCCCTATTACCACAAATCTCTCTTATTCTGAGGTTTTCTTAACAAAGATACTGGAGTTGTTTGCCAATTCTTTCTCCTGATCGTTTTACAGAAGAGGAAACTGAGGCAAACTGGACTAAGTGATTTGCCCAGGGTCACATAGCAACTGATGTCTGAAGTCATATTTCATTTCTGGTCCTCCTGCCTCCAGACCAGGTACTTTATCCACTGCATCAACTACCTGCCCTTAGTAGGACCTACCTGGTAAGTAGTAAGGATAACTCTGAAACATTCCCCAAATACAAAAATTAAAGGAAATGAGTGTGAAGGTATGTTTATCTTTAACATCCCTATATGCTGGGAGGTAGAAGGGGGATTACCAGCAGTCTGGTTCCCCTTGGGGGTGGGACAATTGAGCGAAAACAGTGAGAAGAGCCAGAGACCCAGTAGGTTTGCAGTGGCTGATCTGAAGTGCCATCTGCTGATTTCTGCACCTATAGTTCCCACCTGGTATTCAGAGCATTTGCTAATTCACTAATTAGTAGTTCCCCAAGGATTTGCTATCAGTCTGGGAAAGTGATTACTTAACAAATTATATTGACTTAATAAATCCTAGCAAGACAAACTGATCAAGGCATACTGCCTCCACTTGAAATCAAGTCAAATCAGAAAGTCATTTGCTAAGAAATAAATAACTATTAACTAAGAGTTTCCAAGATGAGAGAGAGGTTCAGGGCTCCATTTGATTCCAGGTCCCACACCCTCAATTCTCTTTAAACAGAGGTTCTTACCCTCAGATCCATGAACTTTTAAAGAAAAAAACTTGATAGCTCTATTTTAATATAACTGGTTCTTTTGCAATCCCAAGTATTTTATTTTAGACTTTTTAAGGATTCTAAGATGGGTCATGGGTATCACCAGACTGCCAAAGGAATCTATAAGGCACAAAAAAAAAAAAAAAAAAAGGTTTAAGACCCCTTGTCTTAAAAAGATGCAGGTTCTGAAAACCTGGATGTTGACAAAAACAATAGGAGCTTACTTTTTATATGGGACATGTAGATTTGTTGTTGTTGTTGTTGTTATCCAAATGTACAATTTTCTGAGGCATTTGCCACTGTGCTCTGAAGACTTCTAAAACTCTCTTTTCTGGATTCCCAACATTCTTCCGTTGTTATAAAAATCTTACTGTTGAAAGAATTATAGCCACATGAAGAGATTTAAATCCTGGACTCTTTCCACTTGTTTACCCACACATCTTGGGAAAATATACTTTTTAATTTAATTCCTAATGCTTTTCAATTTTACTCCAAGAGGATTATGGTAACAATAATGTCAAATATAATATTGTCACCCAAGAGACCAAATAGAGAAAATAAGGATTTGTTCTTCATTGTGGATTATTAATCTTTTTTTTTTTAAACTTTAAAAAAAGTTAAGTTTTCTTAGTTCAGCCAGACACTGGAGGAATAAAAGATTTCTTTCTTCTTTTCAATGGTTTCCAGAGGTTACTATGGTATCAGATTGCCCAAGTGCTATCATTACATTATACTTCCTCTGTGAATTTAAGGGAGGTAGGGAAAACCCTAATTTCAAATTCCTCTAGGAAATATTTCCTCTAAATGACCTTTGTTGATAACTTTTATCCTTCTTCCCTCAGGGGTTTCTCTCTCTCTCTCTCTCTCTCTCTCTCTCTCTCTCTCTCTCTCTCTCTCTCTCTC